>NC_069120.1:34888744-35213744 GCF_025612915.1 Magallana angulata | reverse complement strand
TGAGGGAGAATGGGCCAGTTATGCTGTTTATTAAGCAATAGATTAACTTTGACTACTCTGTTTGTGCTATGTGTATTGTGTAGTGTGTGATAAGATTAATAATAATGTTGGTATTGCACAATAGAATGTTGCGCAAGCTTTGTTAAAGTCAGTCGATGGGTTTAAAGCAGGTACAATATGTGCATGATATTTCATGTTTTTCATGATCTGTCAGAAACACAGATCAGTTTGCTTTAGCTTAGATTTATTTTGCATTATTTGTAGAGTACTGGGTGATATAGCAAACCAACTTGTGTGATGTTCAGCAGATAATTATATTACCTCATTCATTAATGTAGATTTTTGTTGTTGAATCTTCTTGCATATATTGAGTTACTAGTTGATTTTAGGAGGCATTTTCAAATGTGACGAATGAATCGGGGTTTGATTTTAAGATACTAAATGGTTATGAGGTATAAACCTTGCAGACATAACTCATTATTTATGCCTTTTATTAGACATTAGATGATCTTGCAACAACTGATTATTTGCTAGCATCTCTGCAAACTTACAGTGACCTGAAAATTGAAAAGCAAGAGAGTGCTGTGAACAGGTCATGTTTGACTTAGATATGTATTTTTTGGCTGGACTTTTTGCTCAAGATGACCAAGATACTGTTGTTAGCTTAACCCACTTTGTGGAAGTAGTGATAGCAGGATTGGTTGGCCTTTAACTGTTCTCCTAGGGTAGTCAGTAGCATGTGTAAATATTGAGATGAAGGTGTATACAATGTTGAAATTTAGGAAGCTTGTAAATGTGAAATTCTGATACATCTGATTTTGGGGATGAATTTCTTGGTTGTGTCTGTTTTGAAATTATGAGAGAGATAATGTATCTCCGTTTCTATCATGGAGAGGTTGAGTGTTGCAGCATTGATGAAATGTTTTCGTGTGGGATTCCATGACAGATTGTGTATAGTATTGCGCCGTTACATGTTGGTGCAGATAGATGGCTCTTTGCCAAGAGGGTAGTTAAACATGTCTTTTATACCATTGTTTTACTGACTTAGAATTCACACAGATTTATTATCATTCATCCCATTCGGAAGTGTAAAATAAGTGATATAAAAATTTGTTTAGTTTCATTTTGAAATGGAAAAGTAATTTGAAAAAATAGATTTTGCATGTCTGTACTTGACCCCTCTAAAACTGTAACATAGTAGATAGTAGAACATGTAACTTGAATATTTCTGTGTGTGATTAAATTATCTTATCCAGTGAGCTTTATGCAGAGTAGAAGAGTTGGGAAGTTGATCAATGTCTTTGTTAAAGGTGCAGGAAAACAATGTCTGGTAAATTGTGGCATGTCTGTATACAGTGCATATTGATCTGTTCTCAAATGATACATAAACCAATCCATACCAAGCAGGGCTGTCATTGCTGGTTGAATTCTAGCCTGGGCAGAATAATGGTAGGCTTATCCAAGAGAAATTAATGCTTGACAATGGGGAATTTGCCACACAATGTACATGCAGTTTCTGTACAATTGGTAATAGCTAAATGTAGAGGCATGGTACCTCAGACTGTCTTCGAACATGTAGGGCTTGTTTATGGTGACACATTTATGGAAGGCTCCTAGTGGCTCTCCTAAAGTACAGTTAGGTGCCAAGTCAGTGGTAGGCAGTCTGGAAGCTATTTGTCAAGGTCATGCCTCCCCCAAAGTGCTGTCATTTTGTTGCATTCCATAGATGTGTATTGATCTAGTACCTTGATCTACTTACCCAGATCTGATTAAAAAATCTCGCAGCCAGTCCTACACAATTGATTTTTGATAAACCCTCCTCAGTGTTGCCAGCTTTTTGTTCAGGGCTCAAATTACAAGTTATTGTGGATCTCCCCACTTCATTGAGCCACACATAAATCAAGACTATCAAATTTTGTTGTTTGTTTGTATTATTATTATATGTATTAATAATGATGATAAGACTCATAGATGATCATGTATTAAAAATGTTTAACCACTTGAATATATATCTTTATAATCTATTTAAGCCTTATGTTTGAAAGGGGAAAAAAGAGCATGCATATGTTTAGAGATTATTTATTATTAGAATTTAAATGGTTGGTTTAATGAAAAATACAAAGAATTGAATATATTTCATTTAGAGAATTCGTTTGAATGAGATTACTGTTGATTCCTCATATTTCTTCTTCAGAGAATTGACTGACTGACCTTGTTTCTTTCAGGTAAAATAAAATATACAGAAAAAGTGTATGATGCTTGCATGGAATCGTTTGATTGTTTACCCCTAGCAGCTTTAATGAATCAACAGTTTTTATGTGTCCATGGCGGGCTTTCACCAGAAATCCACAATTTAGATGATATTAGGAAAGTGAGTACAATGTGAAACAGCTGTAGTTGTTTGATGTTTGAGTAAAATGCATAGTAGAAGGTTAGCAACTGTCTGGCTCTCATTATCTTCTGTGCATGAATCTTCATTAGAGTCTCAGACTATAATATCTGATAACAAAACAGAAAATTTCCCACCAATATACTCTTTTTTCTTAACATGCCTGATTGACTGAATTTGCCAATGGCCATGCCGTCTGTCTAAAGAGCACTAACCTGTCTGCAGAACTTAAAAATCGGTAGCGATCATGTGTAGGTGTGTGATCAGGCATTGCCTTATCGTATGAATGCAGCTGAGGGCAAGTGAAATTGATGAGAAGACCAGCATGTTTAGCTTGTTGCGTGTTGAAAAGTAACAAAACGCAAGATATCTCTTCTCTCTCCTTGGATTACATATGAGCCAATGCATTTTGGCCTTTGTTCCTGGAAGTCAATTACCACGGTTACAATAGATTAGATACTGGAACTTAAAGAAGAGGGTGTTTACCTGTCCTATTTAGCTGTGCATCTCCTAAATACCAATGAATTATGTAATTGCATATAAATTCCATGTGTTTTCATCCTGTCTAACAGCCAGTGATTATTGCAGCTGCTGATATGCAATTTATTAGCTCACCTGATGAAGAAAGCTCTAATGATAGGAAATTGTTCCTCTGCATTAATTTTTCTTTTTTCAACTTTTCTAACATTGCATATCGTATCTTGTCACGATGCCTTAAGATTTCTTGAAATGCTGGCTGTTAAGAAATAATTTTCACTTAAAAGAGAAATACAACTTTTTGTGTTATTCTCCATTTCCATGAACAAAATTAGCTCTTCTAAATCCTAATCTGCTTTAGTTAATGATATATCAGTTTGTATGCAAGACAGTCATGTAGAAGTCTAAAACGTGTAAAATGACGTGAATATTCTTTTAGTTGTTAGTAGATGTTAAAGCTAAGGCTAATGATCTGCAAGATTATGTTAAAACAAGATATTGAGGGTTTTTTAGCTCACCGAGACGAAGTCAAGGAGAGCTTATGCTATACCCTCGGCGTCGGCGGTGGCGTCGGCGTCGGCGTCCGGACCTGGTTAAAGTTTTTGTTGCAGGTCCTGTATCTAAGCTATTACTTGTCCTATCTTCACCAAACTTGCATGGGTGATGCATCTGGACCTACTTATGGACTTGAAAGACTTGGATGCTGAATCTGGGTCCTAAATTTCAGATGCTGGAGGAGGTTAAGGTTGTTGGACCAGGTTAAAGTTTTTGTTGCAGGTGCCCTTTGATAGCAATATCTTAGTTACTGCTGGTCCGTACATCACCAAACTTGCATGGATGGTGTGCCTTATGATACTGATGCACCAGACAGGCTTGAGTGCTGAATCTGAGCTATAGGTTTCGGATGCTGGAGGAGGTTAAGGTTTTTGGAGCAGGTTAAAGTTTTTGTTGTGGGTGCCCATTGATAGCAATATCTAAGTTACTACTGGTCCTAACTTCACCAAACTTGTATGGATGATGCGTCTTATGATACTGATGCACCTGACAAGCTTGAATGCTGAATCTGAGCAATAGGTTTCGGATGCTGGAAGAGGTTAAGGTTTTTAGAGCTGGTTAAAGTTTTTGTTGCAGGTGCCCTCTGATGATTATATCTTAGTTACTACTGGTCCTTACTTCACCAAACTTGTATGGATGGTGCGTCTTATGATACTGATGCACCTGACAAGCTTGAATGCTGAATCTGAGCAATAGGTTTCGGATGCTGGAGGAGGTTAAGGTTTTAAGAGCTGGTTAAATAAAGTTTTTGAAACAGGTGCCCTCTGATGATGATATCTTAGTTACTACTTGTCCTTACTTCACCAGACTTCCATGGATGGTGTGTCTTATGATACTGATGCACCTGACAGGCTTGACTGCTGAGTCGGGTTTCGGATGCTGGATAAAGTTAAGTTTTTAGGAACAGGTCACATGTTTAATAGATGATAGTACTTTATCAAACTTGCATAGTTGATTTAACTGTAATATGAATGAATCGCAGAGGTAGCTTCAGATGCAGAGCTTGATCTCCATTATCAAGGATGCTAAAAAATAAATCTTAGTTATTACAGGTCCTAACTTCACCAAACTTGAATGGATGGTGTGTCTTATGATACAGATGCACCTGACAGGCATGGATGCTGAATCTGAGCCATAGGTTGCGGATGCTGGAGGAAGTTAAGGTTTTAATTGCTAGTGCCCTCTGATGATGATATCTTAGTTATTACTGGTCCAAACTTCACCAAACTTGCATGGATGATGCGTGTTATGATACCAATGCACCTGATGGGCTTGAATGCTGAATCTGAGCCATAGGTTTCGGATGCTGGATGAGGTTTAGTTTTTTGGAACAGGTCACATGTTTTATAGATGATAGCTTGCATAGTTGATTTAACTTTATTATAAATTAAATGCAGAGGTTGCTTTATATGCAGAGCCTGATCTCCATTATCAAGGATGCTAAAGAAATTTCCTACCTCACTCAAACCAGCTCGATAGATAGATGTGTTTGTTGATAAATGATATAACATGATTCCTATGATATAGTATTGTATGATATGAAACAATATTGTTTGAAATGATACAATATGAAATCATATGTTATATTATAAAAAGTTATACAATACGATATGATATTGTATCAATTTTTTGGCTATTTTATGATATGATATTGTATCATGATACCTTTATGTATAGTATTGTATATTATGATACAATATTGTATAATATTATATTGTATTTTTAATTTATTATTTTATCACATGATACAATTACATAAGATATTGCAAAATATTATATTGTATCCTATGATACAATATTGTATATTCTATAATATTGTATCTTACAATATTGTATAATATGGTATTGGTTTCAGTAATATAGAATTATATCACATGAAATTGTATTATATGATATTGTAATATTATATTATATTGTATCATACGATATTGTATGATATGATATTGGTTTATATGATATATTATCTTATCACATGAAATTGTATTATATGATATTGTAATATATATTATTGTGTCATATGATAATATGTATAATATGATAATGTATTTTATAATATTTTGCTTTATCACATAATATTGTATCATTTGATAAGATACAATGTTGGATCCAATTATATTGTATTATATGATATAATATCATATAATGTATCAAATATGTTTCAGTGTCATTCAATACAATATCATACTATATTATACAATATAATATGTTTCAATGTTATGATGTATTATGTAATATGATATTGTAATATAATACTATGTTGTATTATATTTTATGATATTGTATTATGTGATCAAATACAATAAGGTATAACACAATACAATGTCATATCATACATTACAATATCATATCTCATTATTGTTTATTACGGTATTTTATTGTTTTATATGATATATATTATAAATATGACATGATACAATATTTAATTTTATATCATTGTATTGATTAACATATGAACATATGATTATCATAAAAAAAATTTATCAGATGATATACGATATTTTGTCAAAACAGAATCCATGAATATCCAAGATCATAAAGTATGATTTTCATATAAAATGATAAAGGTGGTCTTATGAAGGTGATGTCTCATAATGGTGATGCTCCGTCTCGGTGAGCTTAGTAATCTATGATTACCTATGTTTTCTTTTTCCGCTTGGCAGTATTTTTCAAAAAAAAATCAGTGAGCATATCTCGTGCATATATTACTGACCTTGCAAGCCATTTCTTGGGAGAAAGGAGTACCCAGTCTCCTTATGACACATTGCAAGAGAAAGTGATTTTTTCTCACTCCTACACATCATCTTACAAATTGTTTGTTTCCAAATGATATGTTTTGAGAGCCAGCATCATGAATTTTTATTAAATCAATATTAGCATAGGTTAACTATTTGTTTTCATCTGCTTTGATTATTACTAATTTCAAAATAATTTGTTCAGTTAAGTTTATAACTATTATTTAAATGCCAATTTTTAAATTATATATACTTCTAAAAACAAGATTTGGCAGAAAAAGAAGAAAATATTATCTGACTATTTAATATTTGTATCTGTAATTATCATTGAACTTGTTTTGTCTGGTTTCAGTTGGATAGGTTTAAGGAACCACCAGCATTTGGTCCCATGTGTGATATATTATGGTCAGACCCCTTAGAAGACTTTGGATCAGAGAGGACATCAGAACATTTTACTCATAATAGTGTTAGAGGTTGCTCATATTTCTACAGGTAACTCTGGGTTTGTCAGGCTGTTAAGTCTGAATAATTGATTAGAGTTTGTGACACATCTGCATTGTCTAGCTCGGCTGATATTGATTTATCTGCACTTCCACTCATAGTTTTCTAACTGAGGCGATGCATTACTTTTCATGTATTTTTCATTGGTGTTCAGGATAATTCAGGGAAACCTTTTTTTTTCTCTTTCAGCTATGCAGCATGTTGTGATTTTTTGCAGCAAAATAATTTATTATCAATTATCAGAGCACACGAAGCACAGGATGCTGGGTAAGATTAGTACAACAATACCGATCGAAAGTGTACTGACAGTATATTTTAATTCAGCACAAATATAATAATAATTAAAAGACATCACATAGAAGGAGTCTATAGATTTGCTTGCAGATACAAGTCTGTTTGTTTCTTGAATGCATTTTCGTGATAATATAACTATTTTAACAAGAGCTTGGACTTAAGGTAGTTGTGTCAAACAGCAATGTGAGGTAGCCCTGTTTATTTCATTGCTGGCTACTCAGCCATGGCTCTTAAAAGTTAACAAGGTTTTTGTCTGGCTTTTGAGCCAAGACAATGCAATCGGTGTATATTTCGTTTAAAACCATCACCAATTTTTACTTGTTTTGACACAGAAATAGTTATGTCCTACTGAAAGTCCAGCGCCTTGTTTATTTGGTTCTAAAGAAATTTCCTAATAACAGTGAAATTTGAATTGTCCATGCATCTTTTCAGGTACCGAATGTACAGAAAAAGTCAAACAACTGGATTCCCCTCTCTAATTACAATATTTTCTGCACCAAATTACTTAGATGTTTATAATAATAAAGGTTAGTATATGCTTATTTTACAGGCTTATTTTTGTATGATAGTAGTTGCTTTTATACTGCAATGCTGTTGACATGAGGTTTTGAAATTTAATTTGATATTTCAGCTGCCATATTAAAGTATGAGAACAATGTGATGAATATCCGACAGTTCAACTGTTCCCCACACCCGTACTGGTTGCCAAACTTCATCGATGTTTTCACTTGGTCTCTACCATTTGTCGGAGAGAAAGGTCTTTCCCTTAAATTTATTTTTCCATGATCATAAAAAGGAACGTTGACATCAATATTCTGTGTTAATGCATGATTAATGTAAGAAGTCAACACTAGTATGCAGTAAAATTGTTTATTTTTTCTAGTGACGGAAATGCTAGTGAACGTGCTCAGCATCTGTTCTGATGATGAATTGATCAGAGATGAAGACGACACATTTGAAGGTACCATTTCAATAATTGTTTTTATTATCTTTTTTATTGATAAATATTTTGGGGCAAATGATGTAATTATCATACAACAGTGACTTTGGAATGTGTGTGTGTTTGGAATATTTTTATGGAATGATGAATGATAATTGCAGTTTTGTGCAACTTTAAGCATACTTTGAAAGATTATTTTAACCTTCAACTTTGAATACGCTATGTGGGGAAAGAACTTGAATTTTAAGGACAAAACTCTTTTTAGGGAGAGAGGGGAATCTGAATTTATATTTTATTTTTTGATCATGTTAAATTCTTTCTAGCCCAAAATCTTTTAAAAGGGAGATAATATTAGAAACTGTTCTCTTGCAATTAGAAGTGCAGTCGGAAGAATTAAAGGGGAAGTTGATAGGGAATATGGAAATGAAATTGTATTCATACTGCAATAGGGTTATTAATGATGTTATGTTTTTCACACAAATAGGATCCGATGAAGGTAAATCTACTTATAACAGTGCAATTTATGTAGTCAGAAGACAGTTAAAACTCGGATGAGTAAACATTGTGTATTGTGTAGATCTATCCTTGTGTTGTTGCATACTTTGGGAAATGTTAGCTGCACTTCATAGACCAAATTGTACTGTTTATTTGATACATTAGCCTTTGAATAATTGAAGTGACATTGTTCGGTTGGATTTGAAGTCACTATAATTATTATGTTTTTGTTTTTTCTTACTTGAAACATTTCATTTATCTGAAACCCAGATGATTGAAAGTTTGACCCAAACATCTTACTACCTAGTTTTCTTTTGACACAAATAATTCTTATTAATGCTGCATTTTCTTAACGTTGTTGTTTTTCTGTTATTAAACTTTCAAGGGGAGGGGATGAATGAAAATTGAATCACTTTTTCGTTCTTTTGAAAACTTATGATTATTTTTGTTGTGCCACTTTGTAAATATATATGTATACATGAATTTTAATTGCTTAACACAGATGCAGCATGGCTTGATATCTGAAGCACAAGCTTCCATAGTATAGGCACTTTGACATTTAATAAATTATAGCATCAAATTAAAGGGCCAGGCTTACGAACATATTTAAACATGATACACTTTACTTGAAAGTAATTTTGATTGTACAGATGCATCCTTGCTGCATGATGTACACTACTATAATCTGCTTCATTGTACAAACAAGTCCAAGCTTAGGTGATGGGTACTTTCAATAAGGAATTCAATTTGAATTGCATTAGGTCCATTTCACTTTGTCTTTAGTTTTAATACTCAAACGATTGGAAACAGTATATTTCATTCAAGAATCTTCTCTTTGCAATGATAAAGGAAAGCATATGTAAGTTAAAGAGTTGACATTATGAAATGTTAAGGAGAAAAATGGGAAAAATGGGGGGGGGGGTATCATAGACAGTTTTTAGCTGATATTTGATAATTCTCTCAAAAAATATTTGTCAAGTATGTTTTTGTATAGAATTTCTAAAAGCACTGTGTACTTGTACCATAAAGTAAATATTGGCTGTAATTTCTGTTTAATATTTTATCTAGTTATTTCAATCAAGTTGCAGATTGTATGAATTTGTTAAATATTTTTCATTTTCTTATAATTGCTTTTATTTAATAAATGGAATATTCAAATTTAATATTATTACTGTTAGGTATAAGTATCACTAAATACAAATGCAGAGATGATGGCATTTCCTTTTTCTATATAATATATCAAAATTCAATCTGCAACTTCTGTCAGACCAGTATGTCAATTTGAGGGAAAAGGGGAAGTGGGATGAGCTGAAAAGATGCATGGTTAACAATTATGCTGGTCTGACTAAGATTCTAAGTGTGTTATGCTGTTTTGTTGGTTCCCATGATATCCTTTGCATGTGTTTACTGTAGGACCACGTAATGGTAAGTCAGACATTGCAGACTGCGTGGTTAAAGCTTTGTGCCTTGTGTACATATTAACCATGCATTTGATGCTGTTGGCAACCATATGTAATCCTCTACTGAAGCTAGATGCAAAATACTGCTTGTAGTTTTTGCTTGAGTGCTTGGAACCCAGATTTTTTTAAAGTTATCCAGACATGGCCCACTGGTTTTTCAATAATAGATTTGTGTAACATTCTAGTTGACCCTAAAGACCAGGATAAAGAGGCAAGTAAGTGTCTCCAGCATGAGCAGCATCTCTGTATCATTGCCTGGTTGGTCCACTAAGGTGCTCCATCCCCCCAAAGGCTCTGCCCTCAATGACTTTTCAGTCCAAACCTCCAAGCGATTTGTTTTTTCTATCCTTTATACGAAGCTATCGTGCTTTGCAAAAATGGATTAAAATATCTTTGCATTGATAAGGATAAACTTTCCAAGATTTTAAGTATTTTTTATGTATTTAATTTAATATGCATTTTCTCAAACAGCAAGATATTTATTTCCATTTTGGCATGCTAGCTTTTAAAGCAATAAGTTATAACAACAAATTTTATACTTATTAAGTCGTCTTCACTACTAAAAGAGGTGGAGCATCAAAGGAAAAGTTGTTGTGCTTACTACAGAACTTGTAAGACTATATTCAGAGAACCAAATTGTGTTGCTCTTTGGTTTAACTTACACCACATATTGCGGTTTTATTCGTTCAGCACAAACAAGTGGCAGGCATTTTCTGTAACTGATCTAACGTATGTGCTTTAAGGTTGCTCAGTGATGTGATCAGAGGAAAGCTCATTTATACATATGTCTGCAGTCATTGTTTTGCCTATCTGTTAAAATAATGTTTAAAGACACTAAAAACACCATTTGCAGTTCTAATTCTTGTGTATTAGTTGTAGAGCATAAATGTCCTAAAAAGTGGTCCATTGTGGTCATTAACATTGCTCTGATGCTGTAAGTGCACTACTTGGCTTAAAGATGAATTGTTTTGCAGTTATATTCTATATATGTATATCTATGGGAAAATATCTTGCCATATATCCAAAATTTTATAAACATCGCAAACCTTTCCTTTTAACCAAAATTATTTATATGTTAAATTTTTGCTTCTGTAATAGGAAATTTTAATATAAAATGAGGCTAGTTTTGTATACATCGTTTAGAAAGTTTTAGCCAGATGTTCCTAACAAGTTGGTGCCAAAAATTATTCATCAATATGTCTTATTCTAGGTGATATGTTTTAAAGTAAAATGTTTTTACTATGAGAAGTCTTTTTTTCAAGTCATCCATCCCCTTTATAGATAACAATGTCTTCCCTTTATACTTTCCTATTATATTTACACTTCTTCTTACCTAAAACATAACACATTTTTCTGCACATATTTGGAACCACCCTTTTAAATGTTGAACTATAATGGTGTGTTTTTTTTTTCACTCCTAAAAATTTTAATGAAGGCTGTCTGCCTCTAAAATTTGAGTCATGTTGATTTGAGGAGTGTAGTTAAGGTAAAATAGAGACAAATGTCAAAAGATATTTCCTTCAAGATGGCTTTATCTCCTTATTCCCATACATTTTTTTGTCTTTATACAAGTTAATGAGAAACATTAAATATTTGTTTTCATTGGTAAGATTAATTTTCTTTTGAGTAATTAAAAATTTTCCACTAGTGTAGTTTTATGATTGCCATGATTTTCCAGGAGGTACTATTGCCGCCAGGAAAGAGGTGATCCGTAACAAAATTCGAGCCATTGGAAAAATGGCTCGGGTGTTCACTGTGCTCAGGTAGGTCACGTGTGCTGTTCTGTTTGGCTGGGTTTGTTCATGAGTGTGTGTTTGCTTTTGTTACAGATGGTGCAGTGGCAGCCAGGAAAGAAGTGATAAGGAACAAAATCCGGGCCATAGGGAAAATGGCACGTGTCTTCACTGTTCTGAGGTACGTGACCAGGCCAGACAATCAAGTCTATGTCAACAAAAGGGAAATCTGGCTTCCTCTGCCACTCTCTGTCTTTGTAAACAAACAAGTGCTTTTCATTAATCCTTTACCAGTGTAAAAACTGATCTCTCCTGCCCACTGCAGTCACCACTTTTTAAGCATACAGTTACATGTGTTTGCTTTATGAATTTGACTGTTTCAGGTTATATCTCTAACAATACTAGTACTTGCTTGATTTGAATCACAGCAATTTGCACTTTTGTTTTAAATGAAACAGACTGACACCCATTACAGCTAGATATAAAACCATGCAAAATAAGTGTTTTATTGATTTAAAACAATGAGCAAGTTGGTGAAGGTGTTTAAGGTATCAAATGGTATGATGTCATTTCTTAATGTGTAATCTGCCTAATTTGCATGAACCTAAACAAATTAATATTGCCCTTTTTTACTTAACCTTAAACACATGACATGTTTGTCACCCCACTCTGCTATAGCTCCTATAAATATATTGAAAAACGTAGTAAAAATATCAAAATTTATTGTATATTCTCTGGCTCTGTTTTTATTTAAATAAGATATATTGCTTTAATTAAAGATGAGATGAGTTCATCAATTTTAAAATAATTGATAAATGATGAATTGATGGTAAGCGTCAAATAAAAGGTAATAGTGAGAGTAATGTGCATAGCAAAGACAAAGTATAAAGAAATAGGATCTCGTGCTTTGTGATGGTACATGTATATGATTTTATTAAATTAGAGCCCAGGGAGGATTGGAAAAAAGTCATATACCATCACAATAGATTTTTTTATCACATGTTTTAATAATGTTTTTGCAAAATTTTTTAATTCTTTACATGATGTTATCACAGTATAATGAGCTAAACATCGATTTAATAACTGTAACATTATTCTAACAGCATCCAAATATAAAAGAGGATGTTTTTCTTACATTATGAAATGATTTTAGTAGACTTTGTTTCTGCTCATCTTTATTATCCCTAAATAGTCTCATTTTGAAAAGCTAATTGTAAATAACTGGTTAGCAAATGAGAAAATTAAAAAAAATATTTGCAAAGTTCTAGTATTGGGATACTTTGAAGATACAAAAATTGAGTTTAAACACATGTACCTATTACAAGATATTTTTGTAACTTAAGTTGCCTGTTTGCTTTCAAATTCATCATAGATGTTGAGATTTTCTGTGGACATATTTCAGAGAGGAAAGTGAGAGTGTCCTGCAGTTGAAGGGACTGACTCCCAATGGACTCCTCCCTCTCGGGGCCTTGTCTGGTGGAAAAGAAACGTTATCCACAGGTAGTACAATTCAATTTCAGAAAAATTTCAATACTTTATTTCTATTTGATAAGTAATGTGAATTTAAAGAAAATAGCTTCTAGTTACTCGCTGAAAATAGTCAGTTACAATGCCAGTAGCCAAAATCTTTATCGCAAATCTTACACGGGTGTATTCACTGCGAGTGATAAACTGATGCGTTGAGTGACGACACTATCGGGATTGCGAGTTCCAGTTATATAAACAAGCATTTTCATTGGCCGTTTTAGTACCCGCCCACCCATACCTGCTGACGTGGTATTTGTGTCGTTTCTGCAATAATTGACTAAGAGTTCTCACAATAATCGCATCTTCTTTTTTTGTGTAAACAATTGTCAAAAACACGCTGTTAAGACAGGTTCAATCCCCAATTCATTTTTAAATATAATACATACTTCATCGAAAAATTCAAATCCTTTTAGCTGTTAAACGCATCAATTTAAGATGAGGCTATATTTATTTTGTTGTAGCTTATTCCAAAGAATTCACAACAGATACTGCATTAAATATTACATAGCCTATATTGCATTTTGTTGAACTTTGACTGATTAATATGACACACTTAGAACTACAAGTGTGCATGTGTTTTCAAACATACCAAAAAATTGAATTTTACGGCATGTAAACGTGTTCAATTTTGGACTGATCTGTGATCAACGTTATTTTGTAACTCACTTAGTCTGTATAAACATTCATTTTATTATATGTTCTTCGATATTAATCACACAATATTTACTTCTGATGTTGACACTGACACGCTAATCGACCTCGGATTGTTTAATTCACGTGCAGATCGAGTCGCAATTTTACAGTTTTCAATGAATATAAACAAACCACACTTCTTCATTTTGCGGAGCTGTTGACGGTGTTTCAAGGATTTCAATACTTATTTATTGTAAATAAAACAGTGAAGACATATGCTGTAAAACGTCTAATGGATTTCACGGCGTGTCAACCCGAATTTTCCCGTGGATCTACATTTTGCAACAAGTTTTTTATGAGGAAAAACAGTTAAACGCATGCGATTTTCAATATATACAGTATATGGTACATTATTAACGGTAACGTAAACTTTATTTGTTCACTAAACAGTTTCTGGCGATTTTTTTTCACAATGAACTGAATGACATTATTCGATAAGCGAAGTACAATCTTATTCTGTGACTGATAATCTATATGTGCCGATCCCTGCTTTTAAGGAACTTTTTCTTTTTCTTTTCATTAATATTTTACACATGTATGTGAACATCTCCCCGTTTGTTATTAAATAACTCTGTACGTAAATTTTTAACTTGCTAGTACAACTTTATGAGATGTTTTCTTTCTCCGACATATCTTTCCACGTGTTAGCATCATGTTCTCAACATGCATTTGATAAATGGGCGGGTCTATATAAATGCACCAATCAGAATCTTTATTTCAAATCACAATTGAAATACACACCGATTAGAAAGTGTCATCACTCAACGCAATGCTACATCGGTCGTAGCGAATACTTTCATGTAAGATTTGCGATAAAAAGGTTGCTTTTGATTTAAGCCTCACTTCAACAAAAAGAATATATTGTGGAAAAGTTAGATTGGGATCACAATTGACATTGAATCCCCTGCAAGTTAAAATTGATAAAAGTATTGTCATTTAGTTGTCAGTTTCTGTTACTCTTTATGTTGATGTTTTTTGGTAACTTGGTTTAATGTTTTCTGGTTTATCTGTAGCATTGAGTGGATTTTCACCAACTCATAAAATCAGTGGGTTTGAGGAAGCGAAATGCTTGGACAAGATGAATGAAAGAAGGCCTCCACAGAAAGATGCTCTAAACAATTCCACAAGATAAGGAAAAACGTGAGAGATGATGAGCTGGTCTCCTCATAGGCAATATATGGGACTGCACACCTAACACTCACTGGTCATGTGCAGTCTTACTTGTTTTGTCATTTCGGCTGTCCAACAACAGCGGAAGGGAAAAAGAATTTTATCTAGCATGCTACCAGTTCTCATGATTTTCCATTTCGTAATATTTGCTGACAATTCACTTTGCCGGATTTCTACAGAGTTTATGCATTTGCTCACTCATCTTTATCTGTTAATGAGTATACTTAAAGGACAGGCTTTGGATATTTCTCAGCGATAGTGCAAGAGTTGTTTTCATTCTAGTCATTGATAGTGTAGAAATTAAAGTGTTTTTTCAGCAAGGCCAGCTGATTCTTTAGTGTGTGCAGACGATGACCTGGTTGCATACGAAATGTCAATGGACGTAGAAGGCAGCACAGCTTTCAGAAGGAAATGTAATGAAAATGAACTGCACCAATAAACAGGATTTTATAAATGCACAGTGTTTAAGTGAAAGTGCATTGGGCATGATCAGAAGTTGTGCATTACCCAGCTTTGAACACACTTTAGGAAACTTACTTGAGGACTTCACTATTTGTGATGCAGGATATACATAAAATCACAACAAAAACACGCTGCAGAAAACGAGGAGATTGATGAAATCTGTTATATTTCACATGGAATAGGAATCAATTCAAAAGATCTGTGCTGAATGAACAAATGCAATTGATATGTGTTATACTCTCTCTATATAAAGCACCCCTTAGGTTAATAGGGAGATGCTTTTACTGTATGGATTGTTCATGTTTGTTAACATTCTGGCGTTGATCTGTACTTATATATTATATACATATAAGTGTCAAATTTTTAAATGGTGTGTTTTCTCAACAACAACAAAAAAAAAATTATTCCCCAATGTTCTTGTATCTAATATACTAGTCCCATTAAATTATTATTTTCCCCTTATTCCACATGAATGTAGCTTTTGTGTCTGATACTATTGACATTTTTGGTCATAAGCTTTGACTGTAGTGCTCTAAAAGAAGTGTGAGAGAAATCCAATTTTTTTCCAGTTCTGTAATGGTAAAGTGGTTTGCCATGTGGTGGCCACACCTTAAATAAACATGGATGACTTAGCTGTAAAAAGATCATTCACTTCCAATGGGCTGATAATTTCAGAACTACTTGGACTTTAATGTGTTAATGACTGATATGTGCTACAAATGATAATATTGCATGCATTGGTTAAAAAAACAAAATCATTATTTTGACTCTCAAGAAATATGCAATAGAAGAAAAGAAATCTTTACGAAATTAATGTTAAGATCATGATACAAATTTGAATTTTAAACTTTTTTGATTGTGAGGGTAATGTAATTATTTTTTTTTTATAAGGTTTGCATATAGCATGTGTTGTAAAATTCTATTTTGAATTAACTAAACATCAGCAGTCACAGTTGCTTCTAGTCAATAAACTTGTTATATCGTGTATAATAACAACCAGTACATCTGTGTTGTGTGGTTGGTAACTATAAATGCAGCTGGTCAAGTTGGATCCATAAAATTGTAAGAAAGAAAAACAAGACCCTCCTAAGAAAGAACTTGCAGCTGAAAAAAAAAATGTTAGAAATAGCTTTGTGTCAGTCATGTAATTTCATGGCAGGCTCTCTTATTGTACATAACTTCCAGAATTGGAAAGAAATATGAGAACTGTATGTCTTGAGAGTTTCATTCTGGTTTGTTGTTGATGTTTTGAAATCCCCCCCCCCCTTTTCCCTTCTTACATTTTTTCCCCCATGTAAATGCTATGTTAAAGCAATGAACAGAAGTGTATTTTGCCGATATTTTTTCATTATTATGAATGTCATTCCGATTTTCAATATACTAATGATGAAACCTTATTCAGGGCTCATAGTAGAGGCTGTCTTAGCTCACAGTGCAATTTGTGTTCTTGTGATGAGTGACCTTGTTGCATCTTACTAATGTAACTTGTTATTAATATATTGTAGACTTGTTCTTAGCCTTTTTGGCGCTAAACTTCAGTTGTTATTCCTCCGTTATATCACCTTTAACAGTGGATATTTTCCCCCCTATTTGATGTGCATTACTCCTTTTAAGACTATCGTAGTTTCTGGTTTTCAACGTGTTTAAATTTAGAAGAAAACAGCAAATTTCTGAAGTGTGCTATATACTGGGTACTTTAAAAGTGAAAATTAAAAGAGAGCCAGATATTTGAAAATAAGATATAATTAGGAAAATTAGCATCCTTAATGAGATGGGTATTCTTTGAATTAAGGAATGCATCAAGGTTGTTTAAGTAATTTACTAGAATATTGACAGAGTGAAAGGATTTTTTTTTTCATTATTTATTTTTTTAGTATTGTCATATTCCCGGTATATGCACAGAAAGAAAGAGAATGATAGTATGTTGTATATCTGCAGTTTGTTGTAACTAAATTTTCATGTTATCAAATTTTAAATTCTTAATTAGGGAATGTGTTTTCCATTCAAACTTACATTTATTAGTGTACTTTCTGAATATTGCAGTTGTGCAGCAGATTGCTCACAACAAGAAAATGGTTCTATGCCATTTAACAGTAATACCTTTGATGTTGAATTCTTAATTGTGTTTTACAATTCTCTGCAATTTAAACAGTTTTGACAACTTTTAGGTGTTGTCTTTAGATGTCTGGAAACTGGTGTTGTTCTTCAAACCATTTTCTCTACCAACAACATTTTTATACTTAATAAATAATTACTACAAAATACGAGTTCTACTTGTTTTCTGAAGGACATGTCTTGGAAGCGTTTTATAGATGATATATATATATTCATTTACAAACTATGTAAGACCAGATCTTGTTATTACTGGTGTTGTCTTCACACAAAACTTCAATGGATGATGCATTTGCGATGCACTTGACATGTTTGGATTCGAAAGCTGGGGGATGTTGATGTATATGAAGTAGATGGCTAAAAAAAAGATGAGGGGATAAGATGGCGCAAATGCCCATTCAGTTTAGTCATAAAATACAATTTTAAATTTATTTTTTCCCAATTAAATATTTTCAAATATATAAAAACACAAGTTTGCAAAAGCACAATTTCGAACTATATTCAATTTTTAATATTTAAGAAAAAATATTTCTGGAAAAACAAGTATAGCCAGATATTTTGGTAGTATTGAACCCATGGCATAAAAACCCTAGATTGTCAGGTACTCTAACCACAGAGCCATTTCAGACACAACAAAGTAGGCTGTTTAAATATTGAATGTGACTGGCCACGAATTTACGGACTTGTATTATTTTATCAAAACGTTTAATTGTAGGGATACAAAATGATATTTCTAATGCATAGTGGGTCATCTCTCCACGTTGTTGATTGAAATCGGCTTGTTTTTCATTAGACCTTATGTTCTCCTTCGTTTCACTCATCCGAACATAAGTATTTCTATTTTAAGTTTTTATAAATGACAACAGGTGTTGGAGTGAGTGAGCTATCAACCAGTTTATTCGCGTAATATACAATCAGCACGCGACTTTAATAGCAATGAACTGGGATTAGGCCCAATAATTGTAGATTTCCAAAATACAATGTAAATTTTATATATAAATGCATTTCAAGCATACTTCATCATACGCACATGCACCTATAAACAAAAACAAAAAAATCGTGTTCGAAAGGGTTGTTGCTCATCGATGACCTGTCTATACCAGATCGGTTCTATATATACTACAGCCAAACGACTACTTGTATAACTGCGCTAAAAGAAGTAGTCCGTAAAATATGCAACTTACAGAAATTTATTTATTTAGATCAAGTGAAAAATAAGGAGCAAAGACCCACTCTATTAAAGAAAACGCCTTGAAGTTCTAAAAAAAAGAAAGACAGTATTTGCAGGTTTTGATACGTATACGCCTGTTTGACTCAACATATTTTAAGTATTGTACATATTTATTAGTTAAAAATCCATGATATTTATGGGCATTTTACATGCCTTATCCATCCATCTTCTTTAAGGTATCATTTGTTTACCGGGTTTTCCAACGGAAAAATCCGGTTATTAAAACGGTAAAAATGGCGGACAGGCGGCTGCCAAAATGGTACCCTCATTGTACAGATAACTCTTCCTACAGTTTATAAGATAGAAAGTTGTTCTTTTGCAGATCAATTGTACATATATATCAAAGGTGTGTGCAAATTGATGTCTGATAATTTATGAAAAAAATACCAGCTGTCGAACTTAGTCATTTTTTGGCAAAATATTGCATATTCTTTTGCAGATCAACTGTACATATATCAGAGGTGTGCATATTGCTAGGATTTTGATTTCTGATAATTTATGAAAAAATACATGCTTTTGAACTTAGTCATGTTTTGGCAAAATATTACATATAGGGTACCCTCATTGTACGGATAACTCCTCCTACAGTTTTCAAGATAGGAAGGTTGCTCTTTTGCAGATCAACTGTACATATATTAGAGGTGTGCATATTGCTAGGTTTTTGTTTTCTGGTATTTTGTGGAAAAAATATCAGTTTTTCAGTTTAATTATTTTTCGGCATAGTATTGCAGATAGGGTACCCCGTTTCACTGGAGGTGTCCCATACCACCCTAATCTTTTATTCGTAAAAAAATGGAACATCTCTCGTCAATATCTATTCCAAGAGTGCACATATACATTAAGACAAGTCCTGCCAATCTTTATTTATCCATTAAGCGTTTGGGTTTTGGTAAGGATGATTTGCATAATTTCTAGCCTTTATTAACAGGTCTCCGGCAATGAGAACGCGCTTCTGTGCCCAATAGAAAAAGTCACCTATTAACACAAAAAAATATTCAGACAAATTCCGAGATGCTAATATAGAAATGGAATTTTTGGGGTATTTTTTTTATCGCTCTGAAGTTTTAATAATTCTGAAATTTTTTATTAATATTGATAGTTTATCAATTGATCTGTTTAATAAAGGTCTAAATGATCGGATATGAGAAACAGTGGGGATAATTTTCTGCTAAACAGATGTTACATGCGTATTACAACTTGCACAAGCAATTGCTGTCCCCTGGAAATTGATGTGGTCTCTCAAATGGGTGCCCTACATCATTCGACCCTAGTGCAGATGCAAGATCAAATTCAGGAAAGTTTTGAAAAAAATGTACATTTTCATTATGGTTTTCATTTAAACCCTTCTCACGATATTCTTGCAACAATTTTGATTCTTGGAAACATTTACACAATAAAATCCTTTTTTTGTGTGTTTCATGTGGATATGTAGATAGCTAGCAGTGTTGAATTTGTTTTGCAATGCCGCCATGCACCTTCATAACCCGTATGACACCTCCCCCCCCTCCCCCCTTAAAAAGCATTTCATTGTTCATATATTTTACATCTGGCTCAATATCATTTAATATATTATCCATAAAGAATTATGAAAAATACATAAATTAACATTTTTGTCGACCAGAACGCAACACAGAAGGACCAGCTAATTTTTGTGAAGGTGAAATAAACTGCATGTAACTACAACTACTTGATGGTCTGATAGTGGGTATCTGTTCGTTTAAAGAAACAATTTACGGTCCGATGTAAAAAAAAAAATCTTCAAAATAAGTGATTTCTAAAGCATGATTAATAATGATAGTATTTATTTATTAATAATGATAGTATTTATATAGATTATAGATGGAAAAACTACCTTTAAATAAACATTTTAAGTTTAAAAAAAAACATATGTCCCAGAGAAAAGGGGGGGGGGTCCAAACCCCAGAACACTGGATCCGCAAATGGTCAGGGTCATGTATATATAGATGGATGTTAATCGCGTGTACCCACAGTTTTAGACCTATATGCACCTATCATCGCTAAAAGACGGAACTGTTGTTACTTCAGCCTGTCGTTGCTGAAGATCGAACCATCAACAGCCCAATTTACGCTAATGACGAAATTTACTATAATAAATGAAATTACACCAGAATAATATATAAGGGGGGGGGGGTATATTTCGGTGAGATAATTGGTTAAATTTTAATTAATCTATTATTATTATTATAATTACTCTGATAAATTTGGACATCATCGAAAAATGGTATAGCATTGTCATAGGAAACTGCATCATACTTCAGCAAATACACATTGAAAGGATTTGGAAGTCCACAAAACTTCATATTCCCAAGCCAAGTCTGATTCGGACCTCTCCTCACAAACCCAAAATCCGCACCTCTCCTCACAAACCCCTGATCCTCACCTCTCCTCACAAACCCCAGATCTGCACCTCTCCTCACAAACCCCTGATCCGCACCTCTCCTCAGAAACCCCTGATCCACACTTCTCCTAACAAACCCCTGATCCGCACCTCTCCTCACAAACCCCTGATCTGCATTTCTCCTCACAAACCCCAGATCCGCACCTCTCCTCACAAACCCCTGATCCACACCTCTCCTCACAAACCCTTGATCCGCACCTCTCCCATCTTCCCCAGTCAAGGGTTCTTAATTCGGACTCTAGCTGGATTTGTAAAGAAGAAAAAACTTTTAATTTAAGTATTTATGCCTTGATATTTCTAATCCTCAGAGAGTTTTTTATCGGTCTCATGACGTTAAAAGATTAAAAGATAATTACTGTGTCTGTAGTACAGTCTTTATTCACTATTTGGTTATGCTAAATTAAATGTATATCTATAATCTTAAATCTTTAGAATGACTCATTGTAAATTAAATGTTTTAAACCAGTGTAATTCACCAGAAGTGTTAAGAAACAACAATAAATTTTTAAAAAAAGATGAATTAAATAATGCAAATTTATTCTACAAACAATACATACAGTTTGTATAACAATATAAAATAAAATTAACACAAAGAAATGATATAAATTGATGCAGATTTTTTTTAAAATCAGGACATCTTTTATCAAACTATCACCATCATTATGATATGATCAAAGACAGATTAATTTTACATATATAGAGGTTACGGGGTCTTTTAAAAAAGCAACAACAGCGTTCTAATTAAAGTACTGAAAGTACTGGAAAGCTTTTAAGCAAGCGTGTTATTTAATTGTTAGATCATTTGCAGAAAGGTTTCATTTTTGTATATTGTATAGTTCCTGTAAAAGCTAGAAAAAACCAAAAGAATAAGACAAGCCAATACTTTCATTTCATAGAAAATTTAATTTCATTGTCTTTTTCCTCTAAAACTATTTTTTTAAATAACAAACTAAAACAATAATTTTTTCTGATATTTACACAATGCTAGGTTTTTTTTTATGATTTCTAAAAATTTCGTGTTTTAAGTTTGAACACTCATTGTGTCGAGTATAGGACTATGATTTAGATTTCAAATCGGAAAACAAAAAGATAATTGGATCTAATCTTACCGCTAATTAATACTTTTTCGCGATTTTCAATAATATATAACCCCGTTAATTTAATATATATATTTTATATTAATAGATACGTAAATTGGCCAACACAACATCAAGACAACAGCAAACGAATAATTTTAATCAATATAAAAAAAACTCCAAATTTTAAAACACCGAAAGGCATGGGAAAGCGATTGTCACGTCTCTCTATATATCTTAATGTGACGTAACAAATGATCTTGAACTTTTATTACCCGAGCTGGTTTTTTCTCTCTCGTTAGCACAGCAGCACCTAAATGTGAGCCCAAATGCCAAATACAGAAACACGCCCTGACCTGCAGTAAATAAGGTGTGCAAAACGGAGAACAGATGAAGCTCAGTGAGCAAAGCCAAAAATCCAAACAGCCAAGACACTCCAGTAAGCGTTGATAACCGGAAGAATGCGCCAATATTCTTATGATCAGCAGACTTGCGTACTTCGTCCTTCTCTTGAATTCTACTTACCGTGACCAAAAACATAAACATGTTGAGACACACAGCGATGCCAACAGGTAGGGCAAAGGTGTATAGAACCATACTAGATTCTGCGATATAACAGGTAGTGAGAGAATATCCTAAATTCTCGCCTTGACTGGAACTGTAGCTTAAAATGACGTTGATTCCTACAGGAAGTATAGAGAGGAACGTGTTAGGCAGCAAAAGAAACAACACCCGTGCGTTCTTTCCAAAGCGTGCAACTCTCAAAGTTGTAAACGTTTGAAAAATTTGGAAAGTAGACAGGCTCATCCAAAATAGAACAGACAGCCAGAGAAAGTGCACTAACATGCCAACAGTAACACACAATTCTTTGCTCCAAAGGAAGTACTTCGAAAAGGTGTATACTGTATTGGCAAGTATCATTAAAACTGAAAGAATGATGATTTTTGTTCCTGAGGATGTAATGCGAGATTTTTTAGAAACAAAAGATAGAATTGTCAACACAGCCCCACAAGAAGAAAGAGACAAACAAGCGAGTGAGAGATATTTCTCTACTGAATCATCAATTGTATTGGACAGGGCTTGTGTTGTAAGAGAAAACCGATACCAGTCAAGACAAACTTGAAACTTCTGATTATTTAAAGACTGCTTGAAGTATCTTGAGGGAATACAGTTTTGGTTGTCGGTGAGACACAGGGTGAAGTTTGACAACTCAAGTCTTGCATCAGCCGTCTCTATGTTAACTTTTGGACAACGATACCAGTCGGCCACGACCACAATATGGGCTTTTTCCTTGACACAATTATATCGTCTGTTATCATTTGCCTGATTAGCAATGTCGAATAGTTTACTATGTAGCGTTTTAAATGTAATTGGGTGGATGTAATGGGGATCTTTATAAGCATAAAAATTATCCTCATACAAATGAAAGCGTTGGCCAATAATAAACCCGGTGACATTTATTCTATGGTTGAATAGTCTATCGGAGAGTTCGATTTCATTTTCAAAAGTAACTATTCGGATCAGATTTTCTATGAAGCTGTCAATGTTATGTGGATGATTCACCGATAGTTTGACGACCACCCCGTGATAAATAACATCTGTTTTACGACTGGGACCGCCGCCTTGTTCGTCAATGGGACTCAGAACTGTTATTGTACACAGGTACCTGGAAATGTTATTCTGAGCAAAGACGCCCTGTAGAAAGTCCCTCAATGATTTTTTTACGTCCACCTCTAACCCGACTGATTCTGTGGGATAGAACATCATGTTGACTTCGTAGTTGTTTTCTCCCATTGTTGAGTACATGGACTGACAAACAGTATTTCCTTCTAAAATGTACTCGTCTTCACAAGTCAGCTTTAAGCATTTGTCCTTCAAAAGAGAAAGGGAATTTAGCAGTTTTTACTTCGACTATTTAAGTACTTCATTAGCGCTCTCTATTTTATATATGATGAAAATAAAACTATTCTCAAATAACGAAAAGAGGGATTAATTTATATATATTAGTAGTTACCGTTGAAAACTGTGTGTTCTAATTGATTTTGAAACAAGGTTTTGTTTTTGTAGTATTGTTATCAAACTGAAGTTATAAAGTGATAAAGAAATTTGTACACCAATGTTTTTGCAGGTATTTTAAATCAAACACTCGATCCGTGTTATATTTAAAAGTTTATTGTAGGTCCTACCGATTTATGGATACTAGAATTGGGGGTTTACAACATGTATGTATATGAATCGTTACGCAGTATGCGTAAATTTCATTGAATTCATTTTAAGGATCCGGAACAACGATACCATTCACATGCTTACCAAAAAGGTGTCGTATAATTCGCCATCTGTACACATTTCATCTTGAGTTACCGTGCGAGTTTCTCCAGCGATCTCTTTTTCCAAATTCAGAAGAGCAGAAAAAATCGGAAGTTTGTCCGCCCCCAGTTGAAATAAATGGCTGCTGTTTGGGCAGGCAATTGGAGCATCATATATTCTTGGAACGGTACACAGGTAACAGTAAACATTTCTATGTACGATACCTGTCATACACGAAAAGTATGGCAAATTATATGCAGCACAGGCATCCACCAGGTACGCTTTATCTGCTGGCAAGATGTTCGCGTTAATACAATAATTGTCATCAACTTCGGTACATTTCGAAACAATTTTCTGTAGCGAGACTGGTGGATAAAACAAGAAGTTACATGATGGGTAAGGATTGAAAACCAATCGCACAAATTCTCTGCTGGTTATCTTTGACAGCAACTCGGACCTCGACGTGCAAATAATTTGGTCATGGTTCCAGAATACCAAATCCGTGAAGTTTTCAGAGTGACACAGAGCGCAGCGTATGTTTCTGTAGGTTTCGTTTGTTCTGAGAGAAGTGACTGGAAGAGAAAGCGTGATGTTCCTTATGTCGGCTTTGGACAGCGGTGGCACACATCTTTCGCCACTTGGACATGTCTCTATCATCCAATACGACGCTCTGTGTGCTTGGAAAAGGACAGCAAACGTCGGGTTCCATAATGGTTTGAGACATGCTAATGGTGTGCTCTTCTTCCCCAAGCTGTTCTGGTCCAAAATATTTGAAGGACAACAATTCTTCTTCCTAGCGCAAGAGTCGTCACAGCTGCAAGTCGAACACGCAGGACTCATAGAACCACCAAACGTGTAATTCGTTTTAAAACTTTCCCCCTTGCACATGTCTTGTCCAGGGCAGACTGTCAGATAGTCAGCCAGCATGTTCCTTGCTGTAAGGTTTGTGATTGTTGATGTTATATTTAATGCTCCTGCCACGAGTTCTTCAGACGGAAGTACTTCAGAACGGAATGTGAAGCCCCCAGTGAAGCCCCCAGTTGGTAAATTAAAGCCTGCACAGTTGCTCCACCACGAGATGAATAATACCAACCGCAGCGCCTAAAATACACTCTAAAATTGTATTCGTGATATTTGCTAAGTTTTACTAATGCTTTTAAATAATTGTTTTCAAGAAATGTCCAGTCTTACTAGAACCCATTTTAAAGTAATATGATACTAGTAGATTTTTTAATGGTGGTAATTTCCTCAGTTTATTATAACCCTTATTTACACTTCCTGTTTTTCGTGCTATTTTCAGAATCTTTTTTAAATAAATCAAATTCAAAAGGGTGTAAAATAATACATACATTTGCATAACTGCGACGTTAAAAATGAATTTTATAGTTTTGTATTTTACTTTATGACTATTTTAGCTTTTTCAAATAAGACCTGAATTTTTAACTATAAATATTATTAATTATAGAAAAAATCAATATATTTTACATTTTTAACTTGGGTATTTTCCTATATTTCAATATAAAGCTCTTCTAAAGGAGATCAAAACAGTCTACAAATGGATACGACCATCGAGTCTTCTTAAGTATTTGTAAAAATGTAATTGAGCCCCATTACAAATTTGATGAAAAATAAAAGTTTAAAAAAAAATTATTTGAGGCATTGAAGATAGAAAAAAATTGAAGGAAAAAGATAAAAGATGACTCCGGTATTTTTCAAGTGCAATTCTGTAACCTACGAGAATGGGGATTTGGTTGCTTACGACATCTCATTCTAAAATAATAACTATTTACGTTTTGTTTTGTCCGTTGCATTGCATTAAATTATCAGGCAAGTCATCATGATGTTGTAGACTAGTGATGTTATAATTATGTATTTATTCAATATTTCTGGTAACACCATTGATGTTCAAATGTTAACCTTCATATGATAACAACTTGAATCATTTTATAAAGAAATAAACCAACGGAAATCCATTCTAAGCTTAGGAGTAATCGACCGACATTTTATATTCGTTATTTTATAAGCTTGTCGCCCTTATAAATGCAAAATTCTTTTAGACAGCATAAGGGTTTAAGATAACAGTTTTTCTTAATTAACCGACTTTGAGAAACTCATATTTTAAAGGGTAAAAAAGACTATATATATATATATATATATATATATATATATATATATATATATATATATATATATATATATATATATATATATATATATATATATATATACAAAGATATTGAGTGTACATAAAACATTTTACTAGTGTGTCACATGTTTTCTCTTTACAGTGTTATCACACAATATCATTTCTCGACTGCGAATTTAATTTAAGATATACCTAAACATGGGGGATGTTGATGTATATGAAGTAGATGGCTAAAAAAAGATGAGGGGATAAGATGGCGCAAATGCCCATTCAGTTTAGTCATAAAATACAATTTTAAATTTATTTTTTCCCAATTAAATATTTTCAAATATATAAAAACACAAGTTTGCAAAAGCACAATTTCGAACTATATTCAATTTTTAATATTTAAGAAAAAATATTTCTGGAAAAACAAGTATAGCCAGATATTTTGGTAGTATTGAACCCATGGCATAAAAACCCTAGATTGTCAGGTACTCTAACCACAGAGCCATTTCAGACACAACAAAGTAGGCTGTTTAAATATTGAATGTGACTGGCCACGAATTTACGGACTTGTATTATTTTATCAAAACGTTTAATTGTAGGGATACAAAATGATATTTCTAATGCATAGTGGGTCATCTCTCCACGTTGTTGATTGAAATCGGCTTGTTTTTCATTAGACCTTATGTTCTCCTTCGTTTCACTCATCCGAACATAAGTATTTCTATTTTAAGTTTTTATAAATGACAACAGGTGTTGGAGTGAGTGAGCTATCAACCAGTTTATTCGCGTAATATACAATCAGCACGCGACTTTAATAGCAATGAACTGGGATTAGGCCCAATAATTGTAGATTTCCAAAATACAATGTAAATTTTATATATAAATGCATTTCAAGCATACTTCATCATACGCACATGCACCTATAAACAAAAACAAAAAAATCGTGTTCGAAAGGGTTGTTGCTCATCGATGACCTGTCTATACCAGATCGGTTCTATATATACTACAGCCAAACGACTACTTGTATAACTGCGCTAAAAGAAGTAGTCCGTAAAATATGCAACTTACAGAAATTTATTTATTTAGATCAAGTGAAAAATAAGGAGCAAAGACCCACTCTATTAAAGAAAACGCCTTGAAGTTCTAAAAAAAAGAAAGACAGTATTTGCAGGTTTTGATACGTATACGCCTGTTTGACTCAACATATTTTAAGTATTGTACATATTTATTAGTTAAAAATCCATGATATTTATGGGCATTTTACATGCCTTATCCATCCATCTTCTTTAAGGTATCATTTGTTTACCGGGTTTTCCAACGGAAAAATCCGGTTATTAAAACGGTAAAAATGGCGGACAGGCGGCTGCCAAAATGGTACCCTCATTGTACAGATAACTCTTCCTACAGTTTATAAGATAGAAAGTTGTTCTTTTGCAGATCAATTGTACATATATATCAAAGGTGTGTGCAAATTGATGTCTGATAATTTATGAAAAAAATACCAGCTGTCGAACTTAGTCATTTTTTGGCAAAATATTGCATATTCTTTTGCAGATCAACTGTACATATATCAGAGGTGTGCATATTGCTAGGATTTTGATTTCTGATAATTTATGAAAAAATACATGCTTTTGAACTTAGTCATGTTTTGGCAAAATATTACATATAGGGTACCCTCATTGTACGGATAACTCCTCCTACAGTTTTCAAGATAGGAAGGTTGCTCTTTTGCAGATCAACTGTACATATATTAGAGGTGTGCATATTGCTAGGTTTTTGTTTTCTGGTATTTTGTGGAAAAAATATCAGTTTTTCAGTTTAATTATTTTTCGGCATAGTATTGCAGATAGGGTACCCCGTTTCACTGGAGGTGTCCCATACCACCCTAATCTTTTATTCGTAAAAAAATGGAACATCTCTCGTCAATATCTATTCCAAGAGTGCACATATACATTAAGACAAGTCCTGCCAATCTTTATTTATCCATTAAGCGTTTGGGTTTTGGTAAGGATGATTTGCATAATTTCTAGCCTTTATTAACAGGTCTCCGGCAATGAGAACGCGCTTCTGTGCCCAATAGAAAAAGTCACCTATTAACACAAAAAAATATTCAGACAAATTCCGAGATGCTAATATAGAAATGGAATTTTTGGGGTATTTTTTTTATCGCTCTGAAGTTTTAATAATTCTGAAATTTTTTATTAATATTGATAGTTTATCAATTGATCTGTTTAATAAAGGTCTAAATGATCGGATATGAGAAACAGTGGGGATAATTTTCTGCTAAACAGATGTTACATGCGTAATACAACTTGCACAAGCAATTGCTGTCCCCTGGAAATTGATGTGGTCTCTCAAATGGGTGCCCTACATCATTCGACCCTAGTGCAGATGCAAGATCAAATTCAGGAAAGTTTTGAAAAAAATGTACATTTTCATTATGGTTTTCATTTAAACCCTTCTCACGATATTCTTGCAACAATTTTGATTCTTGGAAACATTTACACAATAAAATCCTTTTTTTGTGTGTTTCATGTGGATATGTAGATAGCTAGCAGTGTTGAATTTGTTTTGCAATGCCGCCATGCACCTTCATAACCCGTATGACACCTCCCCCCCCCCCCCTCCCCCCTTAAAAAGCATTTCATTGTTCATATATTTTACATCTGGCTCAATATCATTTAATATATTATCCATAAAGAATTATGAAAAATACATAAATTAACATTTTTGTCGACCAGAACGCAACACAGAAGGACCAGCTAATTTTTGTGAAGGTGAAATAAACTGCATGTAACTACAACTACTTGATGGTCTGATAGTGGGTATCTGTTCGTTTAAAGAAACAATTTACGGTCCGATGTAAAAAAAAAAATCTTCAAAATAAGTGATTTCTAAAGCATGATTAATAATGATAGTATTTATTTATTAATAATGATAGTATTTATATAGATTATAGATGGAAAAACTACCTTTAAATAAACATTTTAAGTTTAAAAAAAAACATATGTCCCAGAGAAAAGGGGGGGGGGTCCAAACCCCAGAACACTGGATCCGCAAATGGTCAGGGTCATGTATATATAGATGGATGTTAATCGCGTGTACCCACAGTTTTAGACCTATATGCACCTATCATCGCTAAAAGACGGAACTGTTGTTACTTCAGCCTGTCGTTGCTGAAGATCGAACCATCAACAGCCCAATTTACGCTAATGACGAAATTTACTATAATAAATGAAATTACACCAGAATAATATATAAGGGGGGGGGGGTATATTTCGGTGAGATAATTGGTTAAATTTTAATTAATCTATTATTATTATTATAATTACTCTGATAAATTTGGACATCATCGAAAAATGGTATAGCATTGTCATAGGAAACTGCATCATACTTCAGCAAATACACATTGAAAGGATTTGGAAGTCCACAAAACTTCATATTCCCAAGCCAAGTCTGATTCGGACCTCTCCTCACAAACCCAAAATCCGCACCTCTCCTCACAAACCCCTGATCCTCACCTCTCCTCACAAACCCCAGATCTGCACCTCTCCTCACAAACCCCTGATCCGCACCTCTCCTCAGAAACCCCTGATCCACACTTCTCCTAACAAACCCCTGATCCGCACCTCTCCTCACAAACCCCTGATCTGCATTTCTCCTCACAAACCCCAGATCCGCACCTCTCCTCACAAACCCCTGATCCACACCTCTCCTCACAAACCCTTGATCCGCACCTCTCCCATCTTCCCCAGTCAAGGGTTCTTAATTCGGACTCTAGCTGGATTTGTAAAGAAGAAAAAACTTTTAATTTAAGTATTTATGCCTTGATATTTCTAATCCTCAGAGAGTTTTTTATCGGTCTCATGACGTTAAAAGATTAAAAGATAATTACTGTGTCTGTAGTACAGTCTTTATTCACTATTTGGTTATGCTAAATTAAATGTATATCTATAATCTTAAATCTTTAGAATGACTCATTGTAAATTAAATGTTTTAAACCAGTGTAATTCACCAGAAGTGTTAAGAAACAACAATAAATTTTTAAAAAAAGATGAATTAAATAATGCAAATTTATTCTACAAACAATACATACAGTTTGTATAACAATATAAAATAAAATTAACACAAAGAAATGATATAAATTGATGCAGATTTTTTTTAAAATCAGGACATCTTTTATCAAACTATCACCATCATTATGATATGATCAAAGACAGATTAATTTTACATATATAGAGGTTACGGGGTCTTTTAAAAAAGCAACAACAGCGTTCTAATTAAAGTACTGAAAGTACTGGAAAGCTTTTAAGCAAGCGTGTTATTTAATTGTTAGATCATTTGCAGAAAGGTTTCATTTTTGTATATTGTATAGTTCCTGTAAAAGCTAGAAAAAACCAAAAGAATAAGACAAGCCAATACTTTCATTTCATAGAAAATTTAATTTCATTGTCTTTTTCCTCTAAAACTATTTTTTTAAATAACAAACTAAAACAATAATTTTTTCTGATATTTACACAATGCTAGGTTTTTTTTTATGATTTCTAAAAATTTCGTGTTTTAAGTTTGAACACTCATTGTGTCGAGTATAGGACTATGATTTAGATTTCAAATCGGAAAACAAAAAGATAATTGGATCTAATCTTACCGCTAATTAATACTTTTTCGCGATTTTCAATAATATATAACCCCGTTAATTTAATATATATATTTTATATTAATAGATACGTAAATTGGCCAACACAACATCAAGACAACAGCAAACGAATAATTTTAATCAATATAAAAAAAACTCCAAATTTTAAAACACCGAAAGGCATGGGAAAGCGATTGTCACGTCTCTCTATATATCTTAATGTGACGTAACAAATGATCTTGAACTTTTATTACCCGAGCTGGTTTTTTCTCTCTCGTTAGCACAGCAGCACCTAAATGTGAGCCCAAATGCCAAATACAGAAACACGCCCTGACCTGCAGTAAATAAGGTGTGCAAAACGGAGAACAGATGAAGCTCAGTGAGCAAAGCCAAAAATCCAAACAGCCAAGACACTCCAGTAAGCGTTGATAACCGGAAGAATGCGCCAATATTCTTATGATCAGCAGACTTGCGTACTTCGTCCTTCTCTTGAATTCTACTTACCGTGACCAAAAACATAAACATGTTGAGACACACAGCGATGCCAACAGGTAGGGCAAAGGTGTATAGAACCATACTAGATTCTGCGATATAACAGGTAGTGAGAGAATATCCTAAATTCTCGCCTTGACTGGAACTGTAGCTTAAAATGACGTTGATTCCTACAGGAAGTATAGAGAGGAACGTGTTAGGCAGCAAAAGAAACAACACCCGTGCGTTCTTTCCAAAGCGTGCAACTCTCAAAGTTGTAAACGTTTGAAAAATTTGGAAAGTAGACAGGCTCATCCAAAATAGAACAGACAGCCAGAGAAAGTGCACTAACATGCCAACAGTAACACACAATTCTTTGCTCCAAAGGAAGTACTTCGAAAAGGTGTATACTGTATTGGCAAGTATCATTAAAACTGAAAGAATGATGATTTTTGTTCCTGAGGATGTAATGCGAGATTTTTTAGAAACAAAAGATAGAATTGTCAACACAGCCCCACAAGAAGAAAGAGACAAACAAGCGAGTGAGAGATATTTCTCTACTGAATCATCAATTGTATTGGACAGGGCTTGTGTTGTAAGAGAAAACCGATACCAGTCAAGACAAACTTGAAACTTCTGATTATTTAAAGACTGCTTGAAGTATCTTGAGGGAATACAGTTTTGGTTGTCGGTGAGACACAGGGTGAAGTTTGACAACTCAAGTCTTGCATCAGCCGTCTCTATGTTAACTTTTGGACAACGATACCAGTCGGCCACGACCACAATATGGGCTTTTTCCTTGACACAATTATATCGTCTGTTATCATTTGCCTGATTAGCAATGTCGAATAGTTTACTATGTAGCGTTTTAAATGTAATTGGGTGGATGTAATGGGGATCTTTATAAGCATAAAAATTATCCTCATACAAATGAAAGCGTTGGCCAATAATAAACCCGGTGACATTTATTCTATGGTTGAATAGTCTATCGGAGAGTTCGATTTCATTTTCAAAAGTAACTATTCGGATCAGATTTTCTATGAAGCTGTCAATGTTATGTGGATGATTCACCGATAGTTTGACGACCACCCCGTGATAAATAACATCTGTTTTACGACTGGGACCGCCGCCTTGTTCGTCAATGGGACTCAGAACTGTTATTGTACACAGGTACCTGGAAATGTTATTCTGAGCAAAGACGCCCTGTAGAAAGTCCCTCAATGATTTTTTTACGTCCACCTCTAACCCGACTGATTCTGTGGGATAGAACATCATGTTGACTTCGTAGTTGTTTTCTCCCATTGTTGAGTACATGGACTGACAAACAGTATTTCCTTCTAAAATGTACTCGTCTTCACAAGTCAGCTTTAAGCATTTGTCCTTCAAAAGAGAAAGGGAATTTAGCAGTTTTTACTTCGACTATTTAAGTACTTCATTAGCGCTCTCTATTTTATATATGATGAAAATAAAACTATTCTCAAATAACGAAAAGAGGGATTAATTTATATATATTAGTAGTTACCGTTGAAAACTGTGTGTTCTAATTGATTTTGAAACAAGGTTTTGTTTTTGTAGTATTGTTATCAAACTGAAGTTATAAAGTGATAAAGAAATTTGTACACCAATGTTTTTGCAGGTATTTTAAATCAAACACTCGATCCGTGTTATATTTAAAAGTTTATTGTAGGTCCTACCGATTTATGGATACTAGAATTGGGGGTTTACAACATGTATGTATATGAATCGTTACGCAGTATGCGTAAATTTCATTGAATTCATTTTAAGGATCCGGAACAACGATACCATTCACATGCTTACCAAAAAGGTGTCGTATAATTCGCCATCTGTACACATTTCATCTTGAGTTACCGTGCGAGTTTCTCCAGCGATCTCTTTTTCCAAATTCAGAAGAGCAGAAAAAATCGGAAGTTTGTCCGCCCCCAGTTGAAATAAATGGCTGCTGTTTGGGCAGGCAATTGGAGCATCATATATTCTTGGAACGGTACACAGGTAACAGTAAACATTTCTATGTACGATACCTGTCATACACGAAAAGTATGGCAAATTATATGCAGCACAGGCATCCACCAGGTACGCTTTATCTGCTGGCAAGATGTTCGCGTTAATACAATAATTGTCATCAACTTCGGTACATTTCGAAACAATTTTCTGTAGCGAGACTGGTGGATAAAACAAGAAGTTACATGATGGGTAAGGATTGAAAACCAATCGCACAAATTCTCTGCTGGTTATCTTTGACAGCAACTCGGACCTCGACGTGCAAATAATTTGGTCATGGTTCCAGAATACCAAATCCGTGAAGTTTTCAGAGTGACACAGTGCGCAGCGTATGTTTCTGTAGGTTTCGTTTGTTCTGAGAGAAGTGACTGGAAGAGAAAGCGTGATGTTCCTTATGTCGGCTTTGGACAGCGGTGGCACACATCTTTCGCCACTTGGACATGTCTCTATCATCCAATACGACGCTCTGTGTGCTTGGAAAAGGACAGCAAACGTCGGGTTCCATAATGGTTTGAGACATGCTAATGGTGTGCTCTTCTTCCCCAAGCTGTTCTGGTCCAAAATATTTGAAGGACAACAATTCTTCTTCCTAGCGCAAGAGTCGTCACAGCTGCAAGTCGAACACGCAGGACTCATAGAACCACCAAACGTGTAATTCGTTTTAAAACTTTCCCCCTTGCACATGTCTTGTCCAGGGCAGACTGTCAGATAGTCAGCCAGCATGTTCCTTGCTGTAAGGTTTGTGATTGTTGATGTTATATTTAATGCTCCTGCCACGAGTTCTTCAGACGGAAGTACTTCAGAACGGAATGTGAAGCCCCCAGTGAAGCCCCCAGTTGGTAAATTAAAGCCTGCACAGTTGCTCCACCACGAGATGAATAATACCAACCGCAGCGCCTAAAATACACTCTAAAATTGTATTCGTGATATTTGCTAAGTTTTACTAATGCTTTTAAATAATTGTTTTCAAGAAATGTCCAGTCTTACTAGAACCCATTTTAAAGTAATATGATACTAGTAGATTTTTTAATGGTGGTAATTTCCTCAGTTTATTATAACCCTTATTTACACTTCCTGTTTTTCGTGCTATTTTCAGAATCTTTTTTAAATAAATCAAATTCAAAAGGGTGTAAAATAATACATACATTTGCATAACTGCGACGTTAAAAATGAATTTTATAGTTTTGTATTTTACTTTATGACTATTTTAGCTTTTTCAAATAAGACCTGAATTTTTAACTATAAATATTATTAATTATAGAAAAAATCAATATATTTTACATTTTTAACTTGGGTATTTTCCTATATTTCAATATAAAGCTCTTCTAAAGGAGATCAAAACAGTCTACAAATGGATACGACCATCGAGTCTTCTTAAGTATTTGTAAAAATGTAATTGAGCCCCATTACAAATTTGATGAAAAATAAAAGTTTAAAAAAAAATTATTTGAGGCATTGAAGATAGAAAAAAATTGAAGGAAAAAGATAAAAGATGACTCCGGTATTTTTCAAGTGCAATTCTGTAACCTACGAGAATGGGGATTTGGTTGCTTACGACATCTCATTCTAAAATAATAACTATTTACGTTTTGTTTTGTCCGTTGCATTGCATTAAATTATCAGGCAAGTCATCATGATGTTGTAGACTAGTGATGTTATAATTATGTATTTATTCAATATTTCTGGTAACACCATTGATGTTCAAATGTTAACCTTCATATGATAACAACTTGAATCATTTTATAAAGAAATAAACCAACGGAAATCCATTCTAAGCTTAGGAGTAATCGACCGACATTTTATATTCGTTATTTTATAAGCTTGTCGCCCTTATAAATGCAAAATTCTTTTAGACAGCATAAGGGTTTAAGATAACAGTTTTTCTTAATTAACCGACTTTGAGAAACTCATATTTTAAAGGGTAAAAAAGACTATATATATATATATATATATATATATATATATATATATATATATATATATATATATATATATATATATATACAAAGATATTGAGTGTACATAAAACATTTTACTAGTGTGTCACATGTTTTCTCTTTACAGTGTTATCACACAATATCATTTCTCGACTGCGAATTTAATTTAAGATATACCTAAACATTTACCCTTGTGTTTTTTGCAAGTTGTCAACACATTTTCCCTGGCGACAATTAATGTCCACATCAATATTTCTATTGTTTTTGTTCATATCGTTTTTATCATTATTATTTGGTTATTCTTTGTTATAAAAAAGAATGCCTTTTTTGCGTAAAAGTATTCTTTGTAATAAACTAATATACCTTAAAATACTGACTTTGTATAAGTTTTATCATTCTATGCAAACGTTGTAAATGATACTGAAAATTCCTAATTAAACGCGAGGAATTAATATCCCCTTGAAATCGTGGGAAGCACATCTCGCGAATTTAAAAATCTCGCTTTTATTTTTTGGACATATGTAAGCTACATAAAACTATGACAAAAATTCGCATTCGCTATGTGATGTTCAGGCAATTTGAAAGAAAACGGTTGAATCGCGGAATTAAGTGCTCGCTTAAAATAATGAATCCATAAGTACAGTAACAGATCACTTGAGATTTACCCTCACTCATAAAGAAATACAGGTGTACTTCACGGATTTCACCATATCGGTTTTAGAACCCGTAGAATATATACATGATCACATAATTGGTTTTGCGCAAAATTCCCACAAATCAGCTTATGCTTCATAGACCCAGAGTTTTAATTCGCCACTTTTCAAATAATCTTTTTCTATTTGAACTCGCTTTTTTGTTCAGTTATTCTAGTTTATAGCCCTGAATTTATAAAATTAAAAAAAAATTAAAACATACAAGTTATGAAGGAAAAAAAACTTAATTGCAAACTACATGTCATCAAAACTCATATTCATACTTACCATGGCGGGAATCGAATGATTTGATCGTACGTCTGATCGTGTTAGTCTTTTATATGGGTTGAGCGAAAGACATGAAGCCTTAGACCAAACGAGGCATACTTAGACACCTACATAGTGTAGTATGAGGCGACTATTAACACTCTTGCTGTAACGCGCTTTGTGTAAAACTATTCTGTTAGAATCGTTTTAGTCTCATTTGAAGTTCTTCCTATTAAAAGTGTACACTTTATTAGCTACAAATGAGATGTATAATGACCTGTCAGGTGTTAAAACCATGAAACAAGTTTGAAAAAGGTAAAAAGGTGTAAAAAAAAAAAATGAAAGATGATCTGGTGTAATTCAAACTTATTGCCAAAAAAAAACATTGCTTATGTTTGTTGGACATTTACACAATCTAACGGACTCTATAACTATACTTTATTGCTTTTAAGGGCAATTATTATTATCATTATCATTATTATTATTATTATTATTGAAAGTGCCAATTTATATTTAGAACTCTTTCGGAATGACACTTTCCCTTTGTTTTAATACTATCTTTGAAACGGCAATGCAATGATTTTACTTCCGAATTGAAATGTATCAGGTGTCTAACTAATCAGATGCCTCTATTTTTGACCAATCAGTTATAATCAGTACACTTAATAGAAATTATGCATGATTAGACCAATCAGTGAGAACTTGTATAGTTTATTGGTCAACAGCTGTACAGCTCATAGACATAAACAATTAATATACAAATGTTACAATACATATACTGGTCACTTGAAAAACAGGCAAGTTTTTACATTTTGATTAAAAAAGCATTCTTAATATATTTAACTAAATTGCACAAATCCTTTACATTTTGTGTTGACAATAATAGAATTAATTTAAAAACAGAGGGTTTAATATAATAAAACTTCTTAAGGAATTTTTCTCTTGAGTTACAGTAATAGGGACATTTCAATATAAAATGATATTCATCTTCTATATCTAAAGTACATAGAGGACATAACCATCTTTGTAATGGAACATTGTTTTATCTGCCAGTTTCGATGGTAAGACAATGAGATGATAATCTTAATTTACATACAACTGTATAAGTTTCTTTTATTGTAAAGGGATTCTTTTTGTTAGATATGACTGCAAGGTACAATGATCAACTAAATATTTATAGATTGTACATTTGGAAGAGGCATTTATGTCAGCTAGAAGAGACTGTTTAAAATTATCAAAAATACGTTGCTTGGCGATTGTTAGAATAATAACTTGCTGGGTATATACTAATATACAGTCACCTTTTTATTCTTAATCAGTCTTCTGTCGGTGAACGACTAAAACCGTCGTCTGGTGAAACTCTTCGGTAAGAGTTCTACAGACCAGGGATTTGAGCTTTGTCGGAAAGCAACAGAATTGTGAGCTAGATCATTCAGTTTTTAACTCTGCCTCTGTAACTTGTGTCTTGGTGACTTGCTAGTGTCTTTGTGTCTAAGTGACAGTCGTTCTACAATTAAATAACAAAGGTAGAGCCAAAGGAAAATCATACAATAACTGCGAGTTATATTGGCAGATGAAGGCTTCGTTCAATTGTTGTTTAATACTTGATTCTTAGGAAGGAAATTTAAGCGAACTTACTAATTGAGGAGGTTGGCTCCTGAAATAATAGTAATGTCAATCATTCGAAAACCACTTAGATATAAAGATGGGGACCTAAAATGGTCATTTATTTAATTTGTGACCCATGTCCCAGGCCATTTTTTAAAATAAAAGGCCCCAAACAGAAATGATTATTCTCCGGAAGTTTTTGCTAAGATTTGACATAGAAATTGATGATTTGAAGAAATCAAACAAATATTCATAATTTGAACTATTACTATTTAGCTATGGTTTTAATACAGTATGAAGTCGAGCACACTATAAAAGTAAAGTCTAAGTCAAAGTTTAAAAATTCTTGCTTTACTGGTGGCTTCAAAGGCCAGTACACAATGAACAAAACAACAGATATTACAAAATTTTGGAGTAATCAAATTATAACGTAAATAAAAAAAAATATACATTTAGTATGTTATCTTTCCAAAACTTTGCACACAAATAGACGTACATTTATTGTCTCATTTGAAAGTAAAACAAGTAGGGGTCACATTTCAAAAATTTGAGATATGGCATGAAATAAGCTAATTTAAGGCCAAAATTGGAGTTAATTTTTTCTTAACTTTTATGGAATACAAGCTAAATATGTCAAATATATCGATTGAAATATCAAAATTGTTTTAATATGTTTTTCAGAATATCATGAATATATCATTATACACAAGCTATCTAGAAGTTTGGTCTGCGCTGAAAATTAGGAAGCTAAAGTAACAATACATGTACTCTAAAACTAGTGAGTTATGAAAATTGGTCATTTCCTTCTTGAAAACCTTCCGCCACAAAATATGGTCCCTTACTAAACTATGTAAAAATGTAATTTTTAAAAACAATTTTATTCAATATAGTTTATTTGGCATTGTAAAATATAAATATAATACTAGAATTGATATGTGATGCAGAATTTTCAGACTATAGGTGACTAAAAATGGCTACCCAAAACCTAAGGAGTGAACCTCTTTAATAGATGATAATTTTAATAGTAACTTGAAAAACGTTTGCAGTTATATCAAATTACAGGACATGAATTTCATATTATTTTCTCATTAGGACAACTTTAGAAAAAGTTCAACACAAAACTGTATCAAACAATTGACGGAATATGTATTTTTAATCTACTTGCGTAATACATACTCATTGATCCGTGCATGCACTGTCTGTTTCAATATCATTGATGCTCGATCAATTAACCGCGACAATGTCAAAAAACTTTTAATTTTGACAACGGAAATGTGCCTAAATTTGAAGTTTACTGGAGCATGTGGAGGTTAGATGCAGTTTAAACAATGGCCTCACCGCCTGCTAGCCTCATAATGAATATAAGATCATGTGTTAACAGGTTTGTTTTTTGCCATTCTATATCCATGTTCATGTCACATGTTGTAGACGTGTGTAGCATGAAAAGGACAGATGTACAAAACATAGAAACTGTGGAAATGGCGAATAAAATGGTTAAAGTGTGTTTTTTTATTAATCCGATCATCAGTTAAAATAAATTATTTTGTGAATATTTTTAACACGCCCCAAGAAGTGTTCACCCAAAAAGCATATGTAGCCAACGTATTTCTATTGTTTTGTTTTGATTTCTGTAAATTATTTCTTTGATGTCTGTAAAATAAATATGAATTAACTGCAGACAGTACATAATGTTTTCATACACATTTATTTGTATAAAGAAACACTTCATTTAAAAGGTGTCTTTATAAAAGAAAACACGTTATAATAAATAACCTTTAAAAAAAGTTTCTTCATAGGAGAAAAGTTACCTTTCGAAAAAAAAAATCATAAATCTGAAAATAATTTATAAGAATGTAGCGATGTTCGCACTACATGTACTATCATAGATACAACCAATAACAAAACAAAGAGGAGCAATTTTCAACAAGAGTATTTCAAACGGATGATTTTAAGAAATTTTCTTAATTGGAACCAGATTCACAAAAAGGAACATTTCGAGAGGGATATTTTAAGGAGGCTGAACGATCAATAAATTACACATCCGATCTGTCTTAAACTTTTTATTATAACACACTGTAATTTGATCATTAACAATTATTCAGTAAAGAAAAAACCCAATTATTTTGGCTTCAAAATCTGACATTTTCCTATACCAATATTCTTCAAAAATTACATAACCCAAAAATGGCCACGGCCACCCCGCCATCTTAAAAGAACGTATTAGCCATCCTTTTTTTTCACTGGTAAAACCCCGAGTCCTGTGAGTCCTGTCCTGTCGTCTGTTCCTCTTTTTCACAAAGACACCGTTTGCATTTTAAGATCAACACAAAAAATCTGCGCAGACTTTCTCTGCGCAGTATGACGTAGAGCCAGGGATTGATTTGAGTGTTTAGGTACATTAATCGAATCAACCATAGTTCCTTTCTACTGTTGGTCTCTGATAATCCACAGATATGGAAAAGGATGTCAAACTGTGAAAATGAAATTTTAAAAAATCAGATTTATTCATATTTTGGCAACGCCTTCGAATTTACATATACATGAAGTACAGTGTACTACACTTATAAGTGAGTTCTTTGCGATAAAAACGATGCAGTAAAACACGGTTATAGCGAACACGCTTATAATGAATTGACGTTTACAGCGAAGTGAATTTCATTCCCCAAGACTATATTTCATGTTGTAAACTTGACGGATATAACGAATTACGCTTATAACGAAGTTAAATTCCCTGACCCTGGGACTTCGTTATAAATTTAATTTTATTTTAAAAAATATGTGCTGAATGAAAGGCAAAAAAGTCTCTTGCTAATATCTAAAACATGGGTAACAACACTTGTACACTGGAAACGAAATACGAAATGGAATTATACTATTAATTTGATCCTTTCCGTTATGACACCACTTAATTTCTAAATCGTGTGCATGTATATTTTTAAAAATGTACAAATTTCTAAACTGTACAAACGACTTTATATATTGTACCAATCATTTAAAGGGTCGTAAAATTAATTAATTACATATTTTTGCAAAATTAAACGTTTTTGGTACACTTTATGTTAGTTTAACAACTAAAATTTATTGAATTTTAAACTTATACCAACCAGAAGGGGACTCCACAGCAAAAGAAAGGTCACCATTGAAATGACCAGGAACTTTCTCACGTGGTTGTCGTAAATCCCAGTCACACGATGGTGATCGAGTAGCAATGCTTGGTACTCGGAATTTCTACACGTGACCACGATCGTTTTCACACCGATAACGAACACTGCCATCATGATGCATAGACCAAACACGGAATATATCCCAGCATTGATTTTATTTCCGATCGACGAATCGGTAAAGTCAAGAAAACACCAGGATCCTGGATAATAAAGCTGGCTGTTTCCTAAGCCAAGGAGATGGAAACTTGAAATTATGCTTGCTAAAAGAATTATAGCAAAAAGTGAAGCGACATAAGGTTTTCTTTGAGCGCCGTATTCTTGGGTCTGCGTGTGTATTGCTCTGAGGTAGAGATACCTGTCTAAGGTCATGGCCCCAATAATCATTCCAGATGCCAAATGTGAAAATGTTTCCATAAAAGAGTGAAAATTGCACAATTTTACGGAAAAGCACCACGTGAAGTCTGAAATGTATCTTAGTAGAACTAAGGGATAACACACACCGTTGTGAACCAAATCGGTGAGCACAAGTCCAGTGAAAAAGATGTAAAAAGACTGCCATTGGTGCTCGTGTCGGCCAACAAACAATATGATTACCGCCAGAATATTTCCAAGGGCGCCTAGGGCCAGCTGAATATACACTGGAATCGCGCTTTCATTTTCTTTTTCGTCGCACAACAGTTTGTAAGCTGTCATATTCCTCATTTTTATTTTAAAGGGTGAGATTGTTTTTCAACATGGCGATGCATTGTGGGGAGAAAATGACAAGAGGTGCTTGATCTATATATAGAGCGATGGTAATATATATACATGTATATATAGCAATTTTTTGTAATAGGGGTTGCGTTTAGTTTCATTTTCGTTAATCTACTTAAATCAAGAGAGCAAAATTTAATGTCCAATACTCCTATATAATAGAGAACATTTTTCGTTTGATTATTTCATTTATTTTTAGCTCTAGTTTTCTGTTTTGTTTTGGGTTTTTTTGGGTGAGTGGGGGATGGGGGTTAGTTTCTTTTCTTTTCTTAAAAAATAGATGGTTTTTATAATAAAATATGTATATTGTGAAATTATTGTTGGACTTTAAACTTTAATTTCCCGAAAATGATATAAAGAGGGAAGTTAATCTGAGGTATAATGGTTTTGAGGACACACCGCTTCAGACAATTACTACTTGACTTTGGGCGGTAATCGATGATAGAATGTATGTAATTATGATTGTAATTCCTGTCTCAACTTTCCATTTTCACATAGTTTAAAAATTTTTTTTAAAGTGCGTTAAAATTTAAGACCAAGTCAATGCACTTTGAATTTTTTTTCTTTCAAAAGTGCGTTATGACTGTACCTCAACTTTTTTTTTTACCATCACGACACTTAAACGCACTTTTTAAAGAAAATGTGTACATTATATAAATAGTGCCTGTTTGGAAGGGTAACAGTTGAAATTGACACCCGAGGAAACTATTGTCAACCGACGCGAAGCGGAGGTTGACAATGGTTTTCGAGGGGTGTCAATTTCAACTGTTATCCTCCCAAACAGGCACTATTTATTTTATTATATTGAATGTCTTAATTTTAGAGATTTTTTACTGCTTTTATTTAAACAATAAAATGCTTTCTTTGGTGATTCATTATAACCCGCGGGTTATGTAAATTTTTTCTGCAATGATCACTACCTTCATAACCCGAATGAATCATCAAAGAAAGCATTTTATTGTTTATATTAACATCTTTCTTTAAGCTTATCGATAAATCAATTAGGAAAAGTAAGTAAAATTCACTAAATTACTGTTGATGTACGTAAGTAAGTTAGCTTAAAGAAACAGCCAAATCGTCTCCTGTGAGACCTTGAATTGTTGTTCTTCGTGCGTAAATTGATAAACGGCATCATTTTAAACGAAAAGCTTTTTCATTGCAAAATTGCTTTTCAGGATAGCTGCATGTTGACATAACTATCTTGCATGCCAACATATTTATCTTGCATGTCGACATTATTAATAGAAAAATAACTTGCACACAAGGGGCAGAGATATGCCACCATATACTTCCAAACAATTTGCGTTTTTCTGGACATAAAAGTTTTTGAGAAGAAGGTTTTTAAAGATTTTCCTATGTATAACTTGACCCCCCTCCCCATCATGGTCCCACCCTACCCAGAGGGCCATCTTTTAAACAAACTTGAATCTACACTAACTGAGGATGCTTCTGGCCTAATGGTTTTTGAGAATCAGTTTTTTTAAAAGATTTTCTCTATATATTCCAATGTAAAAATTTATTCCCCATTGTGGCCCACCCTACCCCCAAGGATCATCATTTAAACAAACTGGAATCCCTTAAAGAGGGTGTGGCCCTTCATTTGAACAAACTTGAATATTCTTCACACAGTGATGCTCTGTGCCAAGTTTGATTGAAATCGACCCCGTAGTTCTGGAGAAGAAGATGAAAATGTGAAAAGTTTACAACAACAACGACAACAGACAAAGGACAAATCTTGATCAGAAAAGCTCATTTGAGCCTTCTGCTCAGGTGAGCTAATAAAAAACATGTATCTCTGTATGGCAACACTTTACTAAATGTTATATTAACTTTCAAGGACTTGCAGTGAGCTTGATTATAACGTTTCTTTGGTAATGTAAAGTTTAAAATTTATGGAGTCAATTTTGTTGTTTTTGTTGTTGCTGGTAATATATTGGCCAGCAAACTTGACTTCAAAATGAGTGCAGATTTTATAGATGAAATTTTTATATGTCAATAAGAATATGAACTAATTGTGAAAGAAGGTGACGTTATACTAGTATGTACTAGCATACATTCTTTAACCGTTTTAAGTAAATAACCATAGTAACAAACGATTTTTTTGTAAGAGAAAAATCAAATTCTTCTACTAGATTTTAAACTATTGTATATATTAACTAAACGAAATCAATAAACTCATTAAATACTAACAAGAAGAGGTCCCCATAGGAAAACAAAGGTGAATATCGAAGTTATAAGAAATGCTGTCACGTGCTTGTCATAAACTCCGGACACTAGAGAGTTGTCGAGTAGCAATGCTTGATTTTCTGCGTTCCTGCACGTTATTCTCAGAGTCATCATACCGATGATAAACGTCGAAGTCATAATTGAGATCCCTAATCCCGAATATACATAGGCAGCAATTCTATTGCCAAAAGACTTGCTGGTAAAATCTAGAAAGCACCAAGAACCCGGGTAATAAAGTTGACTGTTTCCGATGCCAACAAGTTGAAAACTAGATATCAGGGCTGATACCAACAAGAGAACGCTCAATACTCCTAAATATTTCAGTCTCGATGCGGCAGTGGACTGCCGAGATATCAGTGTTAAATGTAGATATCGGTCAATTGTCATCGCGCAGACGATCATGCCGGTGTAATGAAGAATAATGACCCCCGTAGAATAATGACCGGGGGTCATTTTTCTACGTAGAAAAATGACCCCCCGGTCATTATTCTACACAGAAAAATGACCCCCCGGTCATTATTCTACGTAGAAAAATGACCCCTTTGCCTGAAGAATAAGTGTCATTTTCATAAAAATGAGCACACTCCACATGAAGAAAAGTGACCCCTGTAGAATAATGACCCCCTTGTAGATATTATATATATATATATATATATATATATATATATATATATATATATATATATATATATATATTGTGAAATAGTCTTTACACTATTGTAATTTTGACTGCTGCAGTGTACAGAAAGTAACAGAAATTATAATTCATATTCAAATAAACTTAAAGTGAAAAAAGGGGTATATCTTAGAAAATAAAAATCCTTCCGTTATAACAAGATATTGACGTATTGCATCGGGGTATGGTTGTCATCTTAACAATTACATTTACATATATCTATGGTGTTCTGATAGGGCCACTTCGACCTAAGTTGCAAAGGCGATAGAGCGAAGGCGTAGGAGCAAAAGTGCGAAGATGCGACGACGAAGCGCGAAGATGTGACGCCTAAAGTGCGAAGTTGCGAAGGCGAAGGAGCGATACTACTATCTTCCTTTCCAACTTTGCACTCTGGCCTTCGCATCTTCGCACTTTTGCATTCGCCTTTTTTGATTGCATTCAGCAAGTCTCTGTCGATTACATAGAATTTAATACAGGCACCGTACTCGCCAAGGTTTTCCGATTAATCCAGGCTATTATTGGTACGAATGCGCTAGGCCATCGCGCTTACTATGAATGTTTATAAATATTTTAATGTGTACATGTAACATATATGTTTATTAGTAATGGCTATGCCTAATCATTATCTACTCCACACAAAATTTAATGTCCGCCATAATGTGTACATATGCACTTCTAAACTTCTGTCACTTACCAGCCGTCTGTTAACCGTGGACCAAACACAGTAACATTCTAATTTCATTATGCGACACGCCTTGCTCATGCATGGATCTAGAGGGGGAGAGGGGGTCCCCCCCCCCCCCGGAAAATTCAATATTAATAATTTTACGCAGTAAATCGGGAGAGGGAGTCCGGATCCTATCCCCCTGGATAATTTAATTTTATTGATTTTATATTTTTTTCCCCAAAATATGCCTCGGAACCCTTTAAACGATGGAGAGCTCCGCAATTATAAAACATAGGTAATCACAGATTACAAAGCTCACCGAGACGAGGCATCACCTTTATGAAGCATCACCTTTATAAGACCACCTTCATCATATTATATGAAAACCATCCTTTATGATCTTGGATATTCATGGATTCTGTTTTGACACAATATTGAATATCATCTGTTAAAAAATTGGTTGATAATCATATGTTCATATGTTTATCAATACAATAATATATAATTAAAATTGCATCCTATTATACTTACAATATATATCATATACTACCATAAAATACCGTAAAAAATTGTGAGATATGATATTATAACGATATTATAACGTAAGATATGACATTGTATTGTATTATACATTATAATTGTATTTGATCTAATAATAGAATATCATAAAACATAATACAATATAGTATTATATGAAACAATATCATATTGCAATAATACATCATAACATTGAAACATATGATATTATATTGTTTAATTAAGCATTGAATCATTATTTTTCTTAAAGAAGTGGTCTCATAACTGCAACGGTGTGCATACAAATTGTATAACGCGCGCTAGTGCGTAATGAAAATTTGTTTGCACTCATCGTTACTCATATATTGCAATATCATATGTAATACTATCATGTGATTAAATAATAATTAAATAATACAATATAATATTATACAATATTGTATCATATTAATCAATACTTTACATAACAATATCGTGATACAATATCATATCATAAAATATAAAAACAAGAGATGTTTGTAAAACACTTATGCCCACCTCCCTTGGAAACATCCACAAAGAAAATGAACTGCAAAAAACTGGTATTTTTCTATGTTCAAGGGGTATAACTCTGTCGAAAATTGCTCGATCGTACCCAATATCGAACGTGACCTTGATAATATAATGATAAACCTGTACACAAAATTGCATTCCAATATGTTGATCCTTTGCGAAGAAAATGAGCGGAAACTGCAAATAACTGGAATTTTTCTACGTCCAAGGGCCATAGCTCTGTCGAAAATTGCTCGATCGTACCCAATTACGAACTTGACCTAGATATTATCATGATAAACCTGTATACCAAATTTCATTTCAATATGTTCATCCTCTGCGAAGAAAATGAACTGAAACTGTTAGTGGACAGACTGACAGACCGACAGCAGCAGAGCAATATGCCCTCCCTTCTTCGAAGGGGGGCATAAAACTTGATACAATATTTTATCGCATCATATAACGTTTTACAATATAACATTTTGGTATTATATTGTATCCTATTAAACAATAGTGTTTCAAATCATACAATACTATATCATAGGAATCATGTAACATCATTTAACAACAACCACATCCATCTATCAAGCAGGTTTGAGTGAGGTAGGAGATTTCTCTAGCATCCTTGATAGTGGAGATCAGGCTCTGCATCTAAAGCAACCTCTGCGTTTCATTTATAATATAGTTACATCAACTATGCAAGCTATCATCTATAAAACATGTGACCTGTTCCATAAAACTAAACCACATCAAGAATCATAAACCTATGGCTCTGATTCAGCATTCAAGCCTGTCAGGTGCATCAGTATCATAAGGCGCACCATCCATACAAATTTAATGAAGTTAGGACCAGTAGTAACTAAGATATAATCATTAGAGGGCACCTGCAACAAAAACTTTAACCAGCTCTAAAAACCTTAACCTCCTCCAGGATCCAAAGCCTATTCAGCACTCAATCCTGTCTGGTGCATCAGTATCATAAGACACACCATATATGCAAGTTTGGTGAAGTTAGGACCAGTAGTAACTTAGATATTGCTATTAAAGGGTACCTGCAACAAAAACTTTAATCTGCTCCAAAAATCTTAACCTCCTCCAGCACCTGAAAGTTAGGAACCAGATTTAATAGGTCCAGATGCATCATCCATGTAATTTTGGTGAAGAGAGGACAAGTAATTATAATAGCTTAGATACAGGAGCTGCAACTAAAACTTTAACCAGCTCCGGACGCCGACGCCGGGGGATAACATATGCTCCCATTGACTTCGTCTGGGTGAGCTAAAAAGGCGAAAGAGCGAAGATTTGAAGGCGAGAGTGCGAAGTTGCAAAGGCGAAGAAGCGATAGTAGTATCACTTCTTCGCTTTCGCAACTTAGCACTTTCGTCTTCGCATCTTCGCGCTTCGCTGTCGCATCTTCTATATTCTTCACAGTGTTCATGAATTATACTTGCATTGTGGATTTCCACAATACAAACTGCTGGGTACATACAAGTTCATCACTTATGATCATTAATGATGAAAAGTTTACTTTATAACCAAGCTGAAGTTAGTAGGCAATGACAGCAGCAATTACGCCAGTAGAGGTTAGCGGCCAATAAGGAAAATCGTCAAAGTACTGAGAGTACTCGTACAAAAAATATATTTTACTTTATCCTCGGCATACTTTAGTAAGTTTAGTTAACATCAAGATGATTAATGCTTCAATAGTTTGTATGAGCATTGGTAACTTTTTATACAATAAAGATCGTGTGATCAAAATCAAGCGGGATATAAACCCCTAACATGGGCCCTAACCTCTTATCAACGCTTTTAGAAACAATCTTTTATTATAATCGACCAGTGTTTATTACATGTATCTATTAAGATTTACTATACTCAGGTACTCTTCACAAATTTGCTCTAAAAGAATAAAGTTTATTCATAATCACAAAACAACATTACAACAAATGTTTAGAATATTGATGTTCATGTATTACGTAGAAGAAAACAAAACTAACGCAGAATGATTTTTTAAAAAATCACTTTCCCCAAGAAATGTAAATAAGAAGTATTCATATTCCTACGTTACCTGCCCCTTAGTCTTTTCCCATTAAGATATATACATGTATCATTCTTCGATTGACAATTCATTCACCAATGAATATTGCTTATATCATTACAACAATTATTCTTTTATGATTATTGTTCGTTAATTATCTCACAATATCCTCATTTCCAAATTTTTCTTTATTTGCGTCATTTCCCGCCGTATGTCGACGAGAGAAGTAACGTAACTGTTAACAATCAATTTGTGGCAATGTCAGAGTGTTTTGCATGTGCTTGCTACGGATATATACAGCGATTTATCAACAAGTTCGGTGTTTATAACTTCAAAATCAGTTGAACAGAGTGAAATATTAAGTAATTTCAAAGTCATATCTTGGATACGGGGTAACCAATTTCTATTCATGTTTACGGGGGGGGGGGGGTCATTTTTTTATGGGGGTCATTTTTCTTCATGTTTAACATGAAGAAAAATAACCCCTGGGTCTTTTTTCTTTAGAAAAATCCAATTATTCTTCAGCTAGAGGGGTCATTATTCTACGTAGAAAAATGACCCCCGGTCATTATTCTACGGGGGTCATTTTTCTTCATTACACCGGAAGTCAAGTGACAAAATGTCTCCACGAACGAAAGAAAATCACATAATGGTTCGGATAAACACCAGGTGAAATGGGACACGTATCTTCGAAGGACAAGGGGATAGCAAGCACAATTGTTCAGCAAGTCCGTCATCACCAGGCCTGCGAAAAAGATGTAGAAAGACCGCCACTGATGATGTAAACGGCTCGTCCACAAAATCCCCACCGCTAAAACGTTTCCTACAATACCCATTACCAGCTGAAAGTACACAGGGAGAGCATTTTCTTTTTCGTCCAATTCGCACAACACGCGATATGCAGTCTTATTTCTCATTATAGTCGAATTCCTATGTCATAAAACCTTCATAATGGCAACTGTATTTTCATATGTGTACCATTCCTTCTCTGGTTTACGCTCATTTTTTTACACCCAGGAAAATAAATTCCTTTCATGATTCTAACCACTGAAAATCAAGCACCATAAAATTATCTTTGCGATCCAATTGGAATTTATTTAAAAAAAAGAAAAAGTGAATTACAATATATGTAATTGCTATCGTGTACATGGTAATTCTTCCCTATCATCAAACGAATCAGATTGGTACACAATGACACAGGAAACAAGGCACGAACTGTCAAGTGTTAAGTTCCTGTAAGTTATTAAAAAAGTGTATTTTATTAAAGTGTTGAAAAAGTTAAAACGCAAACAATTCACTGGTTATCTTGTGAAGACAAGAAGTCCACATGGTGAAGAGTGAAACGATCCGTCAGTCAGGCTTGGGGTAATGCTAAATGTAATGGTAATGCATTGCAATGCATTACATGTTTTCAAAGTAATGCTAGTACATGTAATGTGTAATGCCACAAAATTAGCATTACAAGTAATGGTAATGTAATTCATTACTTTCCAAAATCTAGTGTAATGCTGGCATTACATGGCATTACTTTTCATTACTATGCTTATTTATGCATGTTCATTTTAAAAAATGTGATTAATAAATGAATAGTTGAAATTGAATTTGACTAAATTTGTTTTTTTTAAAAAGAAATAAAAATGTTTTAATTGTATTATTTAAAAAGATTTTTGTACAAACTGTGGGTCTTAATCTGAAGGTAATATACATTTTTTTCTTGAGTGCCCAAGATACACTCAACAAAGAGTTAAACTTTTTAATCAATTGTATGACATTAGTGTACCTTTTCATATTAACTATATTCTTTATGGTAGTTCTGACTTTTCATACAACTTAAATTGTAAAATTGTTTCTTATGTTCATAGTTATATTATAGCTTCTAAGCGTTTTTGATTTATTTTTTTTTCAAATGGGCTGGATCATGACACCAATATTCTATGTCTGTCTGTCGGTATGAATGAATGAGGTGATGGGTTTATAAATGTAGAATTGAATGTGGTTATGTATATGCTAAACCTAAACAACAAGTTAATTTATCATCATATGACAAAAGTCAAGCTTATTATTTATAATCCAATTATCCATTGTCTTGTATGCAAATATATCAATAATATATCACTCTGTAAACTGGTTAATTATACTACATACTATATTCTATGATTATTTTATAACACCACTTCTTGACTTTGTATTTTGGAGAGGGTTTATATAGGCTTTGCCTGTTGCCTATTCCATTTGATTGCTCAATAAAATATGTTTAAATTAAAGATTTTTAAAAATTCAATTTTGAATTGTAAATATTACTAAATATAACAGTACAGATACATAACATTTTTAAGAGTGTTGTTATTAAGAGTTTTTAATCATTTAAACAATTTACTCCAATAAGAAATGTGTCAACAACACATTATGCCACCAGGATAATCTAAGTATCAAAACAATCTGTTGTTATAAGAAGTGCTAAACACCCGAATCCCCTTCCCTTTGCTATGTCCCAAAGGAATACGAGACAGACATGCACCTTTAAAAGCAAAGTGAATGCACTGTTAATCCATGATGAAAATCAATATCACTTCCAATATTATAACCCATTTGAAAATAATTTTACTGACTTATTCTCTCTCTCTCTATCTCTCTCTCGTATATTAAGTACACTGTACATTAGTTTGGACTGATAGAAAATACAAGATTCATGTATTTTTTCTATAATTGCACTTAATATATCCTAAGATAAAGATCGTCAAACAGTACTTTTCAGTCCAAGCTTCGACTGCTCCTGTAAAACATTTATTTAGTATAGCTGGGAAGATTTTCAAACTAACAGGATGCAGTTAAAAGATGAACCCTTTGAAACTTTGATCATATGGTGCAACAGTCCTCAGCAGAAAGAAATACGATTCAAATACAGTATCTTAAGAAATATAACTGGGAAAAACCATCTGTTTATGAATTAATACAATTAAGTGTCCAAAATTATAAAGATTTGTGTATTCTGAGGAAATATCTCTATTTAGCTTTTGATAACCGCAACATTATTCCATAAACTGTTTTTTGTTATGCATGTAATTCTGTGTCTCTATTTCGTATCCTACATTGTATCATGCCATATGTCTATAAATATCATTTTACTTATGTAATATGTTGTTCATAATGCCACAAGATGATTATGTATTGAGCAAATAAAGAATGACTCTTGTATAGTCATTGAATTTGAACCTGATACTGAGCATGAACCTGTAGATATGTTAAGAGTGTTTTATGTTTGAACCATTTGCAAAAACTCTTTATCAGCTTTACTTTTTTAAAACAAAGTAATGGTAATGCATTACTTTACTCATGTAATGGTAATGTAATGCATTACTTTACAATGTAATTCGCCCCAAGCCTGCCGTCAGTATAACATGCAGGGAAAAATTTCCGAAGGCAAGTTCCAATCAAGTGTGTGTGAAGTTTTTCTTTTGATAGCCCATATCCTTTTGACGACGGAAGTGTAATATTGGGGTTATTTCCTGAAGGGCAGTCGCATTGTCATAAAACGAAAATAAAATTCGGGTTTCGTAATAAGGTGGAATTTTGTTTTATGGATCTTTAAAGTATCATTTCTGAAACATGACTTCAGAGCAGTCTCCCATGGTAGTCGGAGATTAACGAAGACAGCCGAGCGTCTGGTTGAACGAGACAAGAGTTCAAATTTGCTAGGATCTAGACACGTGTACAATTTTTAGAAATATCTCGATTACTGATACATAGTTTGATGGAATTAATTCTATCTTTAAATATTATACAACATGATTCATATGTGGTTTTCTCGAAATTCTTGTCGGAAAAGTTCGAGAATTCATATTTTAAAAATGTGCGCAATTCAAATACAGATTAAAAACTACATATGTACTTGACATGCAAAATAACGTATCGTTGATTTTAAAATTAATAATAATTGATTGTAAATGTTGTTAGTGAATTCGCTTTTTCTTTTGCCAAATGAAAACTGTATAATACAAGTTAGGATAATACTTGGTATTACATGTAAATGCTTATTGGTATGTACACTATGACCTTGGTTCACGATTACAAAGTTCTTCCCATTGTCATGGCTTACAAAGCATTATTGACAAACCTAAATAATTTCAAGTTACTTGTACAAAAATTAAATCTTTTTAAAATAGTTTAATTTAAAATTACAACAAGTCTTAGAGGAATTGGCTCAATCTACAGCTTGCTAGATACTAGTAAGCTAACAATCTCAAATATTTAATTTAAACTAAGAAACAGACAAGAAGATCAATGGTGTTCATTGATTTAATCAATATATACATGAAAACATGTAAATTTCAAACACAATACTCACAGAAGTAAATGATAATGGACTTCACTACATGAAATCAATGAGATATTCAATGGTATTAGCATGATTTTGGGTATTACTTGGAAACAGTAATAAATTGTCACTATAACACTCATGTCTTTCGGGAAAAACCATGCTGCACTCCAAAAAGACTGTCTTCTATTCAACACATCCTCTCTGCTTAAGATTCTTTTCATTTTCATGATGTCATCAGAAAGCAGTGTAGTTTGGATTTCCCATATTACCGCCCATGTTGCCCATGCCTCCGCCCATGTTGCCCATACCCCCACCCATATTGCCCATACCACCCCCCATGTTGCCCATTCCACCTCCAAAATTGTTCATCCCTCCTGTAAAATATCAAACATACCAGTATTATGTAGGGTACAATATAAACATATTTGATGACAAGTTACATACAATTGCAAATATCATTGCAACTGTATTTTAAACTCTAAGTAGATTTTACCTTCAAAATCCTCTGATTCATCAAAGTCTTCTCCATCACCGTAACCCCCACCCATGTTTCCCATGTTCCCTACCCCTCCCCCGTTGAATCCACCACCAGGTCCATAATTCTGTCGTCCAGTTGGTGTGGAATTTAAAAAGAGCTCTATGTATCTGTGCTCTGTAAAAAAAAAAACAATGGCAATATTATGAACGTTTATTTTTAATTCCTGGATCATCAGCAAACAAAGAACTTTTATATATTACCAAATTTCAATTTTTTGCAAGTTTCGAAAATACATATTCATGTACTTACGCATATTTTTCTTGTGTCGGGACATGGCTTCCACTGCATCAGAATGAGTTTTGAAGTCAACATTGGCCTCTCCTGTTGGTCTTCCATTTGGTGCGAACTCAAACTCTACTCTAACAGGGGTCAATGGAGAAAAGAACTGTGGAAATCAGAAATACATTGTAAGATTTAAAATACAACCACAACTTTTTCAGCACAAAGAACAGTATAATAAACTTGTTTCAGTAAATCATAAAATCAACTATAGTTTCACAACAACAGACTTACATCTGCTATGTCGGACTCGAGGGCTTGGAAAGGGAGTCCCCTCATGTGTACAGAGTGACCAGTCCGGCTGACGTAGTGACTGCCTGGGGTAGCTCCTCTCTGTCGATTGCCACCTCCCATCCCGCTCCCTCCCATTCCACCCCCCATGCCCCCTCCTCCTCCTCCTCCCATACGTCCGCCCATGCCTGGGCCCATTCCCCCTTCTCCACCCATCATGTTCATTCTTCCTCTCTGTTGCTGCTGCCTCATCCCCATGGGACCTCGGCGGTTCATGCCACCACCTCCACTGCCAAAGCCTGGTCCTGGTCCGTAGCCACCATTGAAATCATCAAAGTCATCTTCAAAGAATCCTAAACAATTGACCAGAAGAGCCATGACAGAATATATATATATCAAAAATACTTAAATGGTCCCTAAAGAAGTTTGTTTTCTTCTTCAACTTTACCACATCCAATTCTTGGTGATTTTTGTTTTTCTTGCCATATTGATTATGTAGTCCCCTACACTTCAATTTCCCTGTAATTCTCAACACTACAGACAAACTAGACAGGAACAGATTAAGCTTTTACCTTTTACATTACGACTGCCTCGACCCATGCCATATCCCGACATTCCCATTCCGGGATTGCCTCCCATGCCCATGTTACTACTGGCACCACCTGCCCCCATTCCAAAGCGGTTGTTTCTGTCATAGGGACCTGGTCGCTGCATTCCCCCTCCTGATCCCCCCATCAGTGGCCTTATCCGGGGGGTCTGTCCCATGGCATTCTGGGCCTCTTGCATGCCACTTTTAAAGATTTCAATGTACCTAAAATATTGAACAAATCAATTGGTATGTTTCTAAATTCCTCATGCCAATATTTACCATACTGCCATACACTCACTGATTTGGTATATAGAGATGTACATGTATATCTATACAAAACAAATACTATTCATTAGGGGAATACAAACATGAACAGAACAGAGGGTTTCACTTTATACAACAGTGGTTGCTTTTAGCCAAATACCTTTTTCAATAAATCAAATTATTAAAGAAAAGTTTTGGCATCTGCTTTTTACATTTAATATTCAAAATTATTATCGTTGTTTTAAAACCAGATAAGCACGTGTCGGAAGTTATCCATATATCACAAAATGCAACATATGCATGTCAGGCACAGATTAAAATAAATATACTCAATCTATACTGTAAGTTGTACAATGTACATGTATTTCTATACAAACAGTTCGTTTGATATGCTATTCACCTTCTAAAATCTTTGGAAAATCAACAAGGCACATAAAATGGAACCCTCTGTGTTGTACAGGAAAGCATGCTTATGTTTTATAACAACATATTCTACATGCATCAAAAGCTTTTTGTCCATTTTTCCATTAATTCCAAAGATAATATACTGACACATTAAATCTGTGACCTGTAGATAAATCTTAGTCAAGTTTCTGAATTTTCATCAAATCAATCTTACTATCGCAAACCCTCGTTTACTCATCACTCATTTCTGCTTCCAAAAAAAAAAAAAACAATAAAAAGAAAATCTGTAAGCTATAAATGTAACCAGGCTAGTGTGTTGCCGTGGAAACCCACCAAGCCCAGTGTTCTCACCTCCCAAACCAGCCAGCCAACCGACCTTCAAGTTTGTAGACCCGTCCTTAACTTCCATCCTACTTTGCTTGCTGTTCAGTTTCTTACAAGTAGCAATATAGCATCAAGGTTTACAAAATTCCAACAAAACCAAAAAGTTATCTCTTACAAGTTATCATTCTTTGTTTGGTTTTTAAATTAGTCCATTAATATCATGAGTTTTAGATTTAAATTTATGAGAAAACGTTTTAATGTACAATCTCTTTCCTTCTTGCTCTTACTTTTCTTCTTTTAAAAATGTTTTTTCTTCCCCCCCTTTTTTTTTTTACTTAAACTCTAAATAAACTGACACAGCAAGCAAAGAGTTTGATATTTTTGGCTTAGTTACCACCAGAGTTTAACCAAGGAGATACTAATAAGTTGACCACGCCCCAAGAGGCCCTTTCCTCCCACCTGTGCCCAATTCTTTCCTTGTGTTTGGATAAAGCTTTTTCGGCTATCTCCTGTGATGCAAATTGGACGTATGCCTCCCCCGTGCTTCTCCCTTGTCGATCCTCTGGTAGCATTATCCCATTTGGTACAATCTCCAACCCTATAGCCCCCAGGCCCAATGAGAAACATGACATCAGCCACATATATTGCCACAATGTGTAGCAAGTCATTGCATTGCTCTCAGTCAGGGGAGGTTTGTCTCCATTTCGTTTACTCAAAAATCTGGAGTGATTGTATGTGTAAATTAAAAGAAAGAACAGAAGTACATTTATTTTTCATACTTTATATACTTGTAACAAAAATCCTCCCCTAACTGTGTGGGATCTTGACAAATTCTCATTGTACAAGTAAAACTTACAAATCCCGAATTCTGTTTTCCCTGTGTATAAATTATTCTTCCTAATCCCTTCCATTTACCATTCATTAACCAATGACTTAAATCTATTCAATCATTTCATTTGTTGATTATCACTATCACAAATCTCTTGATCCTGATCTACATCAATGATCATTTGTACACAATAAATTTAAACTATATTTACAGCGGTATCTCAAATTTACTCTTTCTCTTTGCTTTTTTCTTTTCTTTTTTTAAACTTTCATTTCCTTTCAATATTGTTTTTGCTTCTGCGACAAACATAGAATAAAATCAAACATAAACATAAGAAAGATTTCCGCAAACACGCTAATCATTATTATCTCACCTGTGAAAAATTGAGCAATTTCTTCTTTGGAACAACCAAACGGCAGTCCACGTAACCTGACCACAGCTTCACAGGATCCTGGCATTTGTCCAGGCCCTGCCCTCTTAATCACCCAATCCATTTCACTTTTCTTGGAGCGGAAAACTGAAAAGGCAAAACAAAAAGGGAATCAAGGTTAAACATAAATCTTCCATTAAAACTTGCTCAAAGAACTAGGAACACATTCCCAATACAAACCTTCAATATATCTGTTTCCCATGTGTTTATTATGACATTTCAACCCTCTCTGCACATTGTCTTCATCTATCAACTCCACAAAGCATTCTCCACTTGGCCTTCCCTCTCGGGAAAATGTAAAATGGACTCCCTGTTCTCCATCTACTATCTCTACGTCTTCTGTAAGAGTCAAAGAAGTAAATATATTCTACTCTAATTTCCTGTGAAGTAACGTGCTGCAAACTTTACAAAAAATCATATATTTACAGAAAAGAGAAAAAATCATCATCAATTTACCTCCGAAAAATTTGACAACTTCAGATTCTGTTGCTGACCATGGTAATCCCCTCAACCTGACAACACAGCCATCTTCATCACCAATTCCTTGCTGAATAGGGTAAACAAAAATACATTGAAAAGTGAAAAACATAAAAAAACCTTTAAGTTATAATTAAGCAATTTCTGTGATACAACAGTGAAATTTAATTCTAAATATAAAGAATGGATTTTTAGTGAAGTGGGGCTTTTTGGAGGTTGTGGTTTATTATTTTCACTAAAATCACTATTCCTATCTGTATTCCGAGTCTCTCCTGCAAGTTTTATATTGCGATTTTCTTACTAACATGGCAAAATTATATGTGTATATGGATGCATGTATAAATTATTATAAAGTTTTCAATTGCCATGTTAAAAAAATTAGTTTATTTTCGATTCAAGCACGGAAGTAAAAAAGAAATTTCCCACAAAGAAGCCAATAAAATGGCGACGCCGCGGGGGGAAAAATTTATTAACGCAAGTGCAAGTAATCGGAGAATGTTAGGGAACAAACATTGAATGCCAATACACAGTATAAACATAACTATGTCAACAAAAAATATATCAAAACGTGAAACTCACATATACCTCTTGTTTCATCATTTTTGGCACTTCGAAGAACGCTTCTCCTCGTGTCGATAAAATTGGAGTTGGTCGGATACGGAACATAAATAAGTACGAATACCTTTTCGGACAAAAACGGATTAATGCAGAGAATTTAAATAGCTTTATGTATATTTTAATTTTATTATTATTTCTTTTTATTATTACCTATGAATTTCGTCGAATTTTTTTTTTGGGGGTTGGGGGGTTGGGAGAGGACAGAATTGTTTTTTTTTAAGAATGTATTTAGTGTTTTATTAAATAAAAGAAAGAAAAGATATTTTCAAGCAGATCGATCATCCAAAAGTAGGCTATTTGAGCAGGCTCAGTACAGAAATGAAAACGATACGCACAATCCTATTAAAATCATTGATATAACTGATAATCAAATAAATGGCAGATTAGATAACGACTAAAAAGCGTATCAACGCTTTTCCAAAAGTCATAATTAATAATGCGATGAAATGCGTTAATGTTATTTATGTCTCTGGTTTTAACGCAAAAAAAGGTTTTTTTATCCAAAATTTTCAAAAGCAATATAGGTCAAATAAGGACAACAGTTTTAGATTTAAGCCGGAAAATATCCTCTGTCCCAAATTTATGCGTCCACAACTCTTTGCTTAATATTTCGATAATCATATGAATATCTAAGTTGTGTCCAAACTGCGTTCATCCACTAGAGTGAAAAAAGTCCACATTATCTGCTTTGGTGCACCCTCTACCGCTTCATGTTTCAATACACAGCCAAAAATAGAAAGTCTACGGGGATTTTGCATGACAAACGATATGAAAAGTACCCGGATGATTACGTTGAAAACCTGTACGAGGTGTTCCGAGTGTTTCCGAATGGAGAAAATATGTAAACATTTTCCATTCTCCCGGTAAAAATAGAGGAGGTGTGAATGAAAAAATCTTGGATTTTACACCTAGTATCAATTTCAATTGTACTTCTTTTACTGGTATATGTAAGTTCGTTAGAATTTGTCAAAAGGTGACGTAAACAGTAACCTGGGACAGACTGTACTGCGTGTCAGATTGCCAAATTTTTTCCTACGGGGGCCAGGAATGCATTACTATTGGGTCACGAATTTAACACAGAAATATATATTAGTTTTTAATTTAAAAAAGGACTCAAAACTCTCTTCTTTTTTTCTTTTCTTTTTACTTTTACACAGAAATGTATTTTTTTTTTTAAAGCTTAGTTTAGACATGACTGCATGAATAAATATAAAACGTACTATAGGCTTTTTTATTTAGACAAGATTGCCCAATGCATTTGCATAAGGATATATGATAAACTAGTTATACCAGTTTATACATGTAGCTATTTGGTTCAAAGTTAGAAGCTGTTGCTTATATGAGGGTGATATGACAAATGGACCTTTTGGGAAGGCGACATTGAATCATATAGGTGTAATTGCAACGGTCTGTGCAAATCATGAGAGCAACGAACCAACTTTGTTACATGTTGTTGGTTGGCACAAGCCGTTGTAGTTATGATACTAGGGAGGGTACCTACATCTTTCAAAAACAATTCAATAGACAATACATATATTAACATTTCTAAACCACTCTTCAGCCTTGTCTTCAAGAATGTTTGATATTTCAAAATCCTTGTAATATCCTCAGTTCTGATATAAGTTTAAAATAATTGTTCAACGGCCAAAACTGCGAAATTTGATTTTTGTTTCTGATGCTGCACTTTTAAAATAGCGTTCAACGTTAATTGTGACGTATTGATAATGAAACTCATTACTCAAACCTTTATCATCTCAGTCAGCGTGAGCGTCAATGTACGCCTGTAAATACCGTTAATTGCGTTAAATTACGCCTTTTATTTTGAATGATAAAATATAAAGGCCTTTGTGAAAAAAAGCAAATAAAACGGGTAATGGAGTGAAAACATTTTTTGGCAGGATTTTTCAAAACTGAATAGAAATAAATTGTGTAAAACTCAAAAATTCAAGAAGTTCCATGGCACTTTGATCATTCAATGGTTTACAATTTAGAATAAATTTGTTATTGTAATCCATTTTTTCCTTTGTAATTATCAAAGTTCTATAGGCTATATAATTTAGTTCTTATGACCTTATGACCTATGTCAATTATTTTTCCGTTTTTATCAGGATTTAGTTGTTCACTCTCATGTTCCTTGGGTGACTTTCTTTCATAAAATATGGGAGTATGCACATTTTTACATTTATTCATTAAATAAAGTTAATAGCAAAAGAACTTCAACATATTTTTTCACTCTGTTGCATTTTCCCTCCGTCGTCCAAATATTTGAAAGCTTCCTGGTTCTGGTTTCCGGTAACCATTTTCTATGTTTACAAACAACAAAGTCGAGGAAAATCCATCATCATCGGCGTAATTATCTGCTGTCAGATTAAATCTGACTATTCTATTCATGAAACAAAGTAGCAGCAGATATATATCTACTCATAATTGCCAATTGTATGCAGAATGAGCTTTCTGTTGTAAGTTGAATTGCTTTATTGACATTTGGCTGTTATTGTTTACATTGAAGCTTTTTATGCTTGACATGATACTATTAAATTTCATATTTTATGTCATAATCGGATAGATGATTTATATAGTAACATAGCTATTCAGTATATGAAGATTTAAAGATCTCTTGCTTTATTTAACCCTTATTTTTCGATACAGGATCGTAACATAATCAGGTTCAAACAACATCTGTAAAGTGTAGTGCTGTTAGTTCTGCTACGATTTTTGTTAATATGAGTTTGTTAAATTGTTTACGTTGTCCCTTGTCATGGTCTGACTTGCTGGTTAAACTTTCAGCAAATATATCCAAGGTTAACTAATCAGGTCCAGTTCAATCTCCAGATTTAGCCTTTTAGCTCGAAAAAGCTATATAGCTTGATAAAGCTTTTCAGAATAGCTTGATTAAGCTATTTATATGCATTTTCACAAAAATTTTACTGGCAACGCGACCAGATCTCGCCGAGTACCATTTCTTGCCAGTACATTGTGATGCATTTTATCAACACATTAAATTATAGATGAAAAATGACGTCACAATGTACTGGCGAGAAATGGTACTCAGCGAGAACTGGTCGCACGCCAGTAATGATCAGAAATATTTTTAGAAAACTTTTAGAACTTTAAGTGCAAAGTCTATGAAAAGAGACACAAATTGATGAGTAATCTTTACATGCATTGTTTTCAGAACAGTTCAAAGTTGTAAACTATCACTGCACTAAAGTGCGATTTTGTTTACATGCTGAAAAAAATACAAATTTAAGAAAAAATTATGACAAAACAGCTTCATCAAGCCTTTCTAAATAGTTTTAAATAAGAGATTGTGCTGGACCTGTTAATAATGTAAACGTAAATCATGGGGGCTTGTGTAGAAAAAAAATGTTTAAAAAGTGGGTATCTTGGTGGAAAAATAACAAGGTAGGACCGCCATCTTGGATACCGCCTTGCTTCATCAGCTAATTTCTCATCAAGTTGTTAAACTAAACATATGCTACAATTCGTATTACTTTATAAAAGATTCTTCTTTAAGCTATTACCTCTGGGTTAGTTCTTTTTTTACACCAACATCAACAAACTTTTTGATTTCTCGCATATACATTCAAAATCGGCAACTCCCTGGTTTCTGCAGAAAGCGAACGAACGGCATGTCAGATCTTCGTACGATTGGTTATGGGAAAAAGCCAAAGAGTTTTTGATTTTGGATGTTTATGCGAGAAAAAAATTTGTTGATGAAGAGTTGAAAAGAATTAATTGAAGGTGGGATCTTAAAGAAGAATCAATTTTCTTGAATACGAAAGGGGGGGGGGGGAAGTTTCTAAAACGTTTTAAATGAGAAATCAGCTGATGAAGTGGGGCGGTGTCAAAGATGGCATCCTCACTTGTTTTTTTTTTTTCTTTGGAGGTACCCTTTTTTTAATGCACTGATGAGAAATGGTACTCGGCGAGATTTGGTCGTATAACAGTACTGTTTCTAATGTTCTTAAGAACTTTGTAATTTGTGGGGAAAAAAAACTTGCTCAGGTGTTGAACTGATTAACAAATACTCTAAAATTGAATACTACTATGAAAATTTTAAGACAATTTTCTATTGATGCCATCACTTATTCTCTTGAAAACATGCTAACCGACCACAGAAAATGAAGAATGTTAAATTCATATGCAGACCGAGAGTTGTCAATTTTAAATGTAAACAACTATAAACTTCTTCACTTTGAGGTGCTGGTGATATTGTTTAACAGAATAACTTCGGCAAATAGTACAATATAATGATCATATCTGTGGTGAAATGTCTGTTGATTTTTTTTTTTTTCGAATCGAATCTTTGTGCAGAATGTGTTCGGAAATAAGATTAATCAGTCCAAAACTAGCGCACCATAAATTGCAAATTTTTTAACAAACAAGGAACTATAGCTCTCAGGTCTTCCATCCAAATTTTGTTAAACCTGCAAAAGCATGCATAAGACACAAATTTCAGTAATTTTGTGGGGCCTGTAATAGTTTTTGGGTGTTCAACTTGTCACATGTATGAATTTGCAAGTTTATTTAATTGTCAGTAGACAGCAGTCTTAGACTAACAGGAAAACACATTATCTAATCCAGAGACAGATAATTTATGAAAATAGAATTACTTTTTATTTAGTGGGTGTTGATATTTTTTCTACAGACACAGGTATTTTCAGCTCTTATGACATTTCAATTCCAAGTTCTTAAAACATTTTTTCAGATATTGTATACCAAGACTTTATATTTATCTCATATTCAAAATATATCCTTTTACATTTGTGTGTTGATTATGTATCTTTACAAAATGTTTGAAAGTTAGCATAATAAATAATATAATTTATAACATTTTATCATAAAGCATTTTTATTTTAAACTTAAATTAAGTTTAAAATAAAAATGCTTTACGATAAAATGTTAAGTTACTTAATGCTCATCTATTTTGACATAAATGTGTATTTGCCATGTGTGTTTAACATCGGGTTTACCATTACACACCTCGGATGTGAAGCATCTATCAGGTTGAAAATTTGCATATTGAAATATCAAGCAAAATTGTAAAATCCTATGCTCTTGCAGAACAGACCCTGGTGTGCATTTTAAGTTGAGATTAGATAAAGAAAACCAGTAAATAAAATTTCTTGTAGATGGAGGTCACTAGGTACATTTTTAAAATGGAATGGTCATAGGTTGCTTTGCAGTTTTAAAGAAATGAAGCTGTTGTGGCTTTATATATTCTACTAATGGTTTTTATTAATGAATTAAAACTGGTCACTAGATATATATAGATATATGCATACGAATCAGTCCATTGTAGCCCTAAGATTTTGTCAGCACTTGTACAATCTTTCGAATATTCTTGCCTGAGAATATCATTAAAATTAGATGTAGATTTATTGAACTATTGGTATGCAGTGTTGTACACATTTGTATCTAGTAATATATACTAGAATATAGTATATATTACACATGTAGTAACATTACAGGGAATTCCTATGCTACAAAGAAATTTTTTTTTGAATGGAATTAGAATTTGAATTGTCAAATGCATGTACACATTACACACCAATAAAACTTGATTACCACAAACAGAGAGAAAACGAAATCATAGTTATAGTGAAAGTTTTGTGGGATCCTTAGCCATTTGAAACAAATTCCTGATATTATAATGAACTCGAATCTAATGAGTTTTGGGATAGAAAATAGGTGTAAAAAAAGTCGTAGTTTATAATGAATTGTTATATAAATAGTTATAAAAGTTCACAATATTTAAGATCATATATTTTGTGGGATTTTTGGATCTTTCTTGAATAGTCCAGCTTGTTTTGCCTCTCATAAACCCCCCTGTACTTTTGTTTACAGTGGAGGCCGAAGTAACAAGACCTTCAAGCCTAAGAAGAACATTCCTGAAGGCACGCATCAGTATGACTTGATGAAACATGCCGCTGTCACGCTGGGCAGCGGGAACCTGCGACAGGCGGTCATGTTACCTGAGGGGGAGGATCTCAATGAATGGGTGGCGGTCAACAGTAAGTACTCATTTTTGTCTGGGGGCAGATAGTGTGGGGAGATTCTCCTTACCAATTTCTGGTACCATGAAGCCGGTTATCTACTTGTGGTAGATAGAGTGAATATTCTTTTTGCCATAAAAAGGCTATTTTTGTAGGAGCTCCAACTTTGGTTTAATTTGTTGGTTGCTATCAATGTGCTAAAATAAAAAGTAATTATAACAGGCTATTTTTGTAGGAGCTCCAACTTTGGTTTAATTTGTTGGTTGCTATCAATGTGCTAAAATAAAGTAATTTACCTTAGACTTTATACTTATATTTAAAAAAAATGTGAAAATTGCAGATTTGAATGGATTTGTTTGTTTATAAAATTGTTACTTTATGTGTGTGTCTCTTTTTGCAGCTGTCGATTTCTTCAATCAAATTAACATGTTGTATGGAACCATAACAGAATTCTGTATAGAGGAAACTTGCCCTGTGATGTCAGCGGGACCAAAGTATGAGTACCACTGGGCAGACGGACAGACTGTGAAGAAACCCATCAAATGCTCTGCTCCAAAATATATCGATTATCTCATGTCATGGGTCCAAGACCAGCTAGATGACGAAAACCTATTCCCCTCAAAAATAGGTAGGTGTCATCGTTGTCATGACTAATGCATCATGTAGTACATACACATTGAATATCAACCTGGTATTGGTCCAACAATACTGAAAGGCTCCATTATCTACATTGTACATGAAATTATCTTGAGGAAAAAAATAAAAAATTTTAAGATGAAATGAAACTGATACTTTATTGTAGTTATCAATGAAATATTTTTGTGAAAATAAAGTGGGGATGTTTTTGTTTTCTTATCCATTGATGATAGAAGTTTGTTATGAATAATGGGTTATTATCCTGTGATTTCCTTCCACTTCCTGTTAATCATCACCCTGTACATTAAACAATAGAACCACTGTTATATGGTATCTTTATGAAGACAGCCTTAAAAGAATATAAAGGATGTATGAGCTGGTGTTTATTTAGAAAAAAAAAATCTCTTACGTAACTTTTGCTTCCTTTATTCAGGAGTGCCATTTCCCAAAAATTTCCTGTCTATTGCCAAAACTATACTAAAAAGACTATTTCGTGTGTATGCCCACATTTACCACCAGCACTTCAAGGAGGTGGTGCAACTGAGCGAGGAGGCCCATCTCAACACCTCCTTCAAGCACTTTATCTACTTTGTCCAGGAGTTCAACCTCATTGAGCGCCGCGAGCTGGCACCGCTACAGGAACTCATCGATAAGCTGACCAGCAAGGATCGCTAGGGTGGCCCCACGCACCACCGGCGATTCCCGCCCCCAAACATGTGTGACAGGACTAGTCGATTTTGAATATACACTACTGTTATCTCACTGCTGTGAGGACATTTTGGGATCTGGACATCTCCTGCAGGGACACGTTTCTATTGCTGAATTTTACCCATGTTCACCCTTTTATTATTATGCGCATTTTTTCAGCCCAGCATCCATTCATTTCTATTTGTTGGCCATGCTTTCAAATGGAAGACTTTTTTTCGTTTATCTTTTATTGTGAATTTTGAGTTTTTAACACACCTTTTTCTCATGTTACTCGATGATGCTATTTTGTTCAAACTACTTAAAAACTTCATATTCACTCGGTATATTTTGTACATAAGAGTCTTCGTTCATTTTGAAATTTCCAAAAAAGTTTGCTTGCAATCAGTTATCAGTCTAATTTTAAAATTACCTTTTACTAGATGGATACTACGGTACATATGTACTGCATTTTAACTAATATGTGTTTCTCCTGCCTTTTCTTTTGATAAAGAATGTGAAGGGGAAAGACATGCTTTCTCTGAGAGAATACAAAATATTAATCATGTTATGTTTTAGAAGATTTGAATGTGTATCCATGTTATATGCAGTAAATATATGATATGCCATATCAATCTTTGAACTAGAGAAGGCGTGTTTAAGCTTGAAATAGGGAATTTTATTCTATTTTTAAGGGTGCAAAGATGACTGTGATAAGGAAGAAGTTAGATAATTTCTTTAAAATTTTATTTTGGGGACTTACAAGAAGGATAGATATTTTTGGGGTTTATTGGGTTTTTAGGTACTGTAGGTGCTGTATATCTGAGAACATGATCAATTCTCTAGCATCAGATTATTCTTCATTTGTATGTTCACTCATTCTCTACAATACATGCATGTACATATTTATATATATAGTTTTCTATTGACCCTCATTTGATCCCATTTTGATTGTTATGCCAGGAGATGAAAAATATATATACTCATTTTTTTTTTTATTTGCCCATGTATGCTACACAATTATAACGCCCTGTTAACTGGTTCCCTGCTAAACTGGTTCAAGTGCTTATTGCCAGAGTGCTTCTTGTGTGTCACGACCAAATATGGAGCAGGCAAATTTTATGTCCTTCAAAGTCAAACTGCTATTTAGTGCAATAGGTAATAACTTGTATGAAGATGCTTCTAGATATCTGAATGAATATAAACATGTGTACCATACGTAGGTTTGCTTATTTTTGAGCAATAATTTTTTAATAATTTTTTTTTGAAAAATTGCGTAATACATCCCGAAATCCTAGCTGTGTCTCTTTGTTATACACGTCTTTCAGAGTTCAGGAATAGTGAATGGAAATAAGTTTGAATTATTGAGCTTGATCATTACTGTGTACATGTGAAGTTCTAGACTTTGTAAAATGGATTAAGATAATGCATGCGTTTGCTTCCAGAGAGATGTTTAATGTAAAAAAAAAAATTTAGGCCATTTTACATTTTCCAAATCGCTGTTTCCTCCTTTGAAGTCTTTGTAGTTCAACAAAAAAGAAGTGTATTATAATTTTGGGTTTAAAATGTACAGCATAAAATGTCAAAATTCAGCGAAAAACGAAATTGTAAAGCAGGAAGGGGGAAACATTTAATTCTCTGCAAGGCTTTTATTTGTTTTCTTTATTATTTGACAAAGAAAGGAGTATTTTTATGCCAAAAATTATTTTGTGTCATTGCACATGTGTCATTGTTATTAATGTAGATACATGTAATGAACATGATACCACATTAAATCATACAAAATCTATGCATGCGTGTTTCATTTTGGGGGATTTATGGAGAAAAGTTGAGGATAATGTTCCATTTATGGTAGCATATTGTCATTGTCATATATGTCCACTGAGCATTATGCCCACATATGACTGTAAACTCACACAAAATTACAATGAATTACTGTCTAAATGAAGTCTTATTTTATACTTATATGGTTAACTTTGTGTTAAAATTTTAGATATTTAAACAGTAAACTATACTGAGAACACTCGTATACTTTCATCCGATTTCCAAATAATTATAAATTCCATAAATGAGAGAATTAGTTTTCCTTCTAATGTACAGTATATATGTACATTGTATTTGTACTGATTGACAATGATGATAATGTACTCGCTGTATATGAATGATTTTACAAAGACATTGAGAGTGATGCAAGTGCTTCTTTTGATGATTCCAAAACATTCTTAAGGTGACTATCTATGTGGAATATGTATGACTGACTAACATGGGTTAAGTATTTTTGTCTTATTTTTTTACCCCTTCCTTCATACTTGAACCATCAAAGAAGCATTTGTGTTTACACAACCCACAAGGGAGCATGTGATATAAAAACTTTCCCAGTGGTAAGTTATACAAGTACCGGTAGTCCATATTTATCCCCATATTTAGGCACTTATTTTGAATTAGAATCCTATTTGATTCCTATGACCTTTACATGTGTATATTAACTTACAATCTCCAATGGTGTGAGACGCCCTCTGATTCAAGGTGGATGAGAATACACTTAATTAAAACAGTAAACAAATTGTTGAAACATTTTAAAATTGTACAGATTTCGATCATTAAATTACATTATAAATTCTCTTATTGATGTAAAAATTGCTCTTATCAAAGAAAGTACATCTGACCTAACTATGCTTACAAACAATTGGCCACTGGGTAAACAAATAGCATGAGAAAACTATTACATACTGGTATATATACCCCAATAAAATGAAGCAAAAAAGACAATGAAAATTTTTTTTCATGATGACTTTAATTTTTGTGACTACAAAAAATGACATGACTAAAACATTGCATTTTATGCTTGATGCACATTATGAAAAAAAATCATAATTAAAACATAAAGGAAAGGAGGGTGTCATAAAATAGCATACATTTAACACTGTTCTGACGGAGAGTACACACACGATGAATGGGGATGCATAAAGATGTCTGAAATCAACGACAAATCTGAAGCTTTCTCAATAATAGTTTCCGTTTCCATAGTTGTCATTTCCATAATTCCTTGAACTCCCTGAAACAAAGAAAAAGTTCAATCAGAACAGATATATTCACTGGTACATGTTACAAATTTTGAAATATATTTTCATCAATACCTGTAAACTTTTCACTGCATGTATATATTTGACAAATTCAGAGAAATCAAATCAAATGCCCTAGTTATCATTTAAATTTACTAACAGAAGAATTTCAGATCAACATGCACACAAATATTAATTAAGTTTATCATTATATACAGTAGTAATCAAATACAAAATAATTAACAATTAAACACTATTATAGTGAAGCACCAGGGACAAGGTAGATTTCAAGGAATAATTCTGACATGGCGATCTCATAAAATGTTTTACTGTATTGACTATCTAGTATAGACATTTCATTAATGGAATAGAATGCTCTTACCTCCTCCCTGTTTGGACATGTTGTACTGTTCCCACTTGGACTGAGCAGAGGTCCACGACTTCTCTCGGGGTGATTCCTGTTTGAGGTTGCGCCTCGGTGAGGAGCCTCTGTTACCATAGCCCCGCCCACCATCTCTACGGCCCCCTCCCCTCTGTCCTCCACCTGAATCAGAAGATTAGCTTGGATATAAAGTAATGATATAGGGTAGAGAAATTGGTTTAAGTGTCCCCCTTCATATACATGCAAATTTTCAGCAGAACCTTCTAAGGTTCTATACACATACTAAATACTAATAGATATGATGCTGAGAAAAAATGTTGTCGTTTGAATCAATAAGATAACTGATACAAACATACACAAAATATCATGCATGAGACAGGCAATCTAAATTAAATTTGATCATGCATCTGTTTCTTTCAAACATGCAAAAACTTAACTACATTTATATCTTGAAAGCCTCAAATTTCACTTTTTCCAGAATCATTGGATATCTACATAAAATGTACATATAAATGGCTTTATTTAGCTTAATGCTGCTTTATCAACTCACTTCAAAGATATGTCTGGTTGTTCAAGTCAATAGATTCTGGCTTGGACAACCTGACATACACTAACTTCTTTAAAAGTCTCTGACAAAGCTTCTAAAGGTTTTGTTCTGTATGTAAATATCCATGAAGATAAATTGTAAAACGTTCATTCAAACCACCTTGTTGCCATTTACATAGTATATATTGCAACGTGCAGAATACAAAAATTCTGTTGACTAAAGCCAGAATAGAGTCTGAGACAAAACAAAGTTTATTTAATTTTTACATGCATATATAAAGTATAAAATTTCATTTTCATACCATAATTCGTTCTCTTTGGTCCTCTGTGATCATCATAATCACCCTTGCGTTTGTTTGACTGGAATCGGTCAAAGTTATCGTCAAACCTGTTTCCACCAGTCCCGCTGGCAATGCCAGTCATAAATGGCACATCCTCAGCAATTCTTGGTGGATCCACATCATACCTGTATAAAACAAAATTTATAATTCACTTACAAGAATAAAAGGATTCTGTTTTTATTAATAATTATTACGGTAATTGAATTCTGTTTATATAGTTTAAATCAACTTCTATTCAAGCACAAGAAAAGTTTCTGAGGTTCGCAAAAGATTCATTGTTACAAATATGAATATTTGTGAACCAGTCTTATAATATATATTGGTTTAAGATGGTAAATGTAGACTTAGTTTATAAAATAAGCTGCAGCTTCCCAGTTAATTTCTGGTAAATTGCAAATCAATTTGGTTAATATATATGTGTCACAAATAAAAGTTGGTTAAGAGCAGTTTATGACTTTGAGTCTGGATGTCAATAATGGCGTCTATACCTCTTGGAGTCGTAGCTGTCTTGGCGTCCTCCATAGCTCTGTCGACCACCACCACCACCACTGCCACCGCTAGGCCTGGGGTCTATAGAGTAATAAAGAACAAGGTCAATCAAATATACAAGTTATATATGAAAGCTAACAAGAAAGGATCATAACATATAATAGCACCTCCCTAAATACCGTGGTAGTTGATAATTCATTAGCAAATAACTGTGATAGTTTATGAATTACGGTATCCAAGTACTATTCATAGTGTGTGAAGAATACACATGCATTTTTGTTTAACAGTAACTGTTTTAAAATAATCAGCAAAAGTTGAACATATTTCTTTAAAAAAACTTATCTTAAGTTCATGAAACTCACTATTCTTTTAATGTCACAGCAGTAAAACATGCACATGAATTTGAACACATAAGGGATATAAAAAATGTCCCATCCTTTAACAGATTATAAAGAGGTTAAAGCAGTCCTCTTCTTGAGAATAATTACTACATGTACCCGGTAGAAAATTTCTGTTTATCTACTTGCTGTATGCTTGTGTGGATATGATAAGGGGATTTTTTAAATGGATATTTAAAGAGTTTTTAAAACTACTGTTCTAGCATTCATTCATATTTCTGAGTTCTTCAGAATTCCAATGCCCGTCCTACTTCTATATAAATGACAAAAAAATCTTACTTCTCTGTGGATTGGGGCACTCTCTGGCCCAGTGGCCTCTCTCGCCACACTTGTTACACAGGTCCTCAGGCTTGGGTCCTCCAGGCTTGTTTGGTCCTCCACTGTGTCCTCCATGGCCACTGTGTCCTCCATGCCCTCCGTGGCCACGATCTGAACTGCTAGAACCTGGGCCTGCTGGAATGTCAAAGTAAGATGTCACACACTAAACTGTATACCATCTGTAGTACATGTATTTACAATGTTGCTCCAATTACCTCTCTGGTTCTGATTCGGACACTCCCTTGCCCAGTGACCATCCTGTCCACATTTGAAGCAAGCAGACTCTCCTGGGGGAATATTACCTACGTTTGAACAGTAACACTGTCAACAAACTTAACAATGGGCCATCTTAACAATCAATACTTAGTGTTCTTTCCAAATTAATATCTTTAATCTTCAGTAAAAGCACATACTGTGGAATCATTAGATTTCGTGGTGGCTCAATTTTCGTGGAATTCATGGGTACGTCTTATCCACGAATTAGCATCCTCCACGAATAAATAAATTAAGGCAATATTTCCTTTTGAAGGTATACGAGAATACACGAAAATGCGTCACCACGAACCTGTAAAATTTAAGCATTCCACGAAAATTGGCCTCCACGAATTTTAATGATTCCACAGTACCTGGGGTGTTTCTCCTGTTCCCAGCACCACCTCTAGAGTGACTATCAAAATCATCCCGCCTGCCCTGCGACCTCTGAGATGACCCCATGCCCCCCATTCTGTCTCCTCCCCGATCAAACGAGTCCCGCCTGTTGCGACTGTCATTCAAGCTGTCCATGTCATTGAATCCCCTTCCCCCTCCCATTCCTCCACCCATGGCACCGACCCCTGACATCCCCGTGTTAATGGTGTTGAGCATGTTCTGCTGGTTGGCCATCTGTCTGACCAGATTCTGCTGCTGAGCCAGCTTCTGTTGGCTGGTCATCACCATATTGGTCAGAGCCGACATCTGGTTCACCAGCATCTCAGTCGATGGTCCTGTGTCTACAAGAGTTAAGATGAAACATGTACATCATAACTATATTACCATGCTATAACTTTTCAAATGTGAACTAACTGTAAGAAGGAATTTAATTTTCAACACTTGCCCTACCCCCAGAAACTTAATTTCCAGGATATGTAATATGTCTAAATAACATCTCAATAATGTAAGTTTAAACTCTTGTATGTAGCTAATGTAAGTTAAAACTTTTGTATGTAGCATTAAATAATAAAGGACAATAGCAGATAAAGGTTATGTCTAAGAGTCCTGTATTTAAAAGACAAACCCAACTTGTTCAGATTCACTATCAGGCGAGAAACACGTACTTCTGTTGACATGGCCATGTCCGTGGCTGGAGCCCATGTTGTTGTAGCTGCTTCTGTTGATGCCACCACGCTGCATGCCCCGACCTCTGCTCCTAGTCATTGTATTGCCTCCAAACTTGTTGTACCTTGTGGAGAGACTGGTACCTATGCGTTTGACAGGCATGGTGCGTCGATTCTTCAGGTTAGAGAAGCGACTAGCAGTGGGACGGGGGCGGTCGTGTTTGTCTCTGGGACGGTCATGCTTCCTCTCTTCTTCTAGTCTCTTTTGTACTGTTTGTGACCAAAAAAAAATCAAAAATGTAATAGGTAAAAAAAATTTTCATTATATGTCTTTATATATGCTAGAGAACATGAACATTCAAAAACTGTAAGAACATAGAGTACAAAGGGATCTACGCAATTGAAAAATGAAGATTATTTCAAACTTGAAAAATCATTTTTGAAACTCTGTATCTTGAATGCCATTAACTCATCCGATTATTGGATATTTATTAACCAAGAATAAATTGCAAGAAGTCATGCATTATTTGGATGTCATTTTTCCACTTAGCACCTCCATCATCCATTTCCAAAAAAATCTTTTTCTGCATGTTACGGTTTTTTATATTCCACCAATTTATACATCTTAGACTTAAAAAAAAAAAAATAGTGATAAGGCCTATGAAAAAAATTGTGCGTTTAGGGTAACACTGATGAAAAAATTAGGTTAGGTAGGGAGTGATTTTTTTTTAAATTTTATCATTTTTTCTGCATGAATCCTAAGAATGTTTGCTTGTGTCATATTTAAAAATAGATTTTTTAATGGAATTAATCAGACATAAAAAAATGGTAGGATCGGGGCATTTTTGTAGGTTAGGTCCAGTTACCCTAAACACACAACTTTTTTTTTTAGGCCTAACAATGCAAATTCTTCATCCCCCCCCTTTACACATGTATCTCTAAGATGGAAAAACTTTCAACACAAGCATTTCTTATTTGTATGAGGAACTGGAACCTATATAAAAGACTTGAATCAATACTGGTACTCAATCAGTTTTAATTTATAAATGGAGCATGGAGAGAACCCGAGACTTGACTGACCATGGTCTGGCATGGGGTAGCAGTGGCTCAGCTTGATCTTGTGGTCCCCGACCTCCACATCCTTGTTTCCCTCCACACAGCTGGCCGCCTCCTGTCCACTCTTGAACTCCAGGATGGCACACCTACACAGGTACAAAGGGCAAAGGTTAAAGAGCAAGATCAGACTTTGTCTTTTATGTTTTAGTAATCTTCCATTTTTTTTTTAAATTTTGGCTTTAGAAATACTTACCCTCTTTACTAAAACAGAATTACATACCATAATAATGATAAATAATTAAAATAAAATCATTACCGGTACATGTCATTGAACATAAGATTAAATTGAAGTTTTAAAGTAATGTTTTTTAACGCTTTATGCCAAACATCATTGCATACTAATATAGTGCAATTCTTTTGTTCAAGATTCAATGTCCTCTTACATTGAAAGTTTGAAATCTCTCTTGCTCTAACCAAAACGCTTCACATTTTAAAATTAGAACTAACGTGCTATGAAAATCGGCTTACAACTACTCATTTCACTTGAAGATATTACTATTCAAAATAATCGTCTCAGAGCATTCAACAGCTTCCATTTCTAAGATGCAAAACCTGGTGAAATTATAGTTCCTCAGTAACTTTGCTTTTCGCAGGCAATGACAACTTATTCAACTTCAGCGGAGTTGCTTGAAATTAAATTTCCTTCAGCGTAATTATATATTCAGCGCTTAAAATTATCTGACATTATCAAAATGCCGTTCATCACTCAGCCGCAAAACTTAACCTCTCATTCAAGAACTGGCAAAATATTACCTGACGCATCCATGCCACCACTTTTTCCTTTCCATTAGCAACTTACCCAAAGTTTTCACCTTCCTCATTAGTGGGTATTAGAACATTGGTGCATTCTGGGAAAATAGCTCTCAAAACCTCCTCTGTAGTGTCTGGGGGAATATTGGTGCAATAGGCTGATTTATCTTTTTTCTGACCTGAAAATTTAACCTTCAAATGCAGAAAATGGGTGTTTGTACCACTGGGGCCTTGTTAGCTTTCTTTTCTCAGGAGCCAACATGGTCCAAGAGCAGCCTGCTGGTTAAATTCTATACAGCTTAAAGAATCTCATTTTCATTAAAACATAAACATTTAAGGGAAGTTATATCAGTGTTTTCTCCATACAGTAGAGTCCAAAACTTCATTTCCTTCCTTGGATATATTTACAGTATAAAATCATATTATCTCATTTTTTTTATATAATCAATCCTCTAAAGAACTCAAAACTTTATTCCTTCTCATCGTCGAAGATATGTCATGTCTTAAGAATCATTACGTTCATATTTTTTCCAGTCATCAACATGAATGCTTTCAGATTATTTTTCATTGAAGTTCCATGTTTGGTTACATTCTTTTTTGGCTGAATTTGAAAAATTTTCCATCGGTGGGCAATAGCTGTAATTAGTATTAAGGTTAATTCTGAAGAAGATTTCACCATATGAAACTACCATGTATTCCATGGCTTTCCAATCATTTCCAACCTCGGAGGACAATAAAAGAAAACTGCTAAATCCACTTCTTATTGGTCAATTTCTCAGTTTTTCATCTGTATCTGGAAATCAGAATTTTGCGTTTGTTTCTGAAGACTGCATAATGTTGATGATGCCAAAATGTATATAGAAATACAAATGTATCCAGAAGATTTGCATGAATATGCACGCTTAATTTCTTTACTGCAAGTCAGAATTTGTCATTGCAGTGCTGCCTTGTAGAATGTAGTATCTCTTGGTAAAATCCTCATTTCCAGCGGAGGTTTACAGCTGATTTTGTAAAATCCAGAGTCAATCTTCCAAAAATTTTCTTTGCTTCTTCTTTTCCAATCTTTTCTACTAGCAACACAAGCTTTTTCTTTGTGTACAAGCCAATAAGATTCTAGTATCAAGTTCTCTCTTTGAAGATATCATAAAGCCATATTGTTGACATTGAAGTTCTCTGAACATGTTTTAATTTCCATTACTCATTTGATTTGATGCAATTTTTCTTCATCTGTGTGTCTGACTCAGCTTTTCTTTAGGGTGAAATTTTGACATTTAAAAAATCTGTCCTTATGTCTCTGCTTTTATTTTCAGATGAACTGCCGCATTTTGCTTGGGATTTCAGGAAATTGGAGAAAACACTGATATTCCCAATTTTCATCTCTTTCCTTGGTCATTTTCAAATCTCCTGCCTTTATCCATAATAAACTCAAAGAACATTAATTATTATGTTTCAGTATACAGTACATGTATTGGATAGATCCAAACTTCTGAATCAGAAATATGTTGGTGAGTGAAAAATAAAGGCTACAACAAACAAACATTAAATAAAGTCAGGCTGATCCCCAAGGCTATCATGACATATCTAAGCATATTTCTTCCATGAAGAAATAAACTCTTTTGTTTCTTATGCCCTCTACATTAAATTTTGGCATATTGTATCTTATGCCTTCGACATTAAATTTTGGCAATAATATGCTAAGAAAAATTTTCAAGATGCCTGCATTTCTTAAAGTCCATTCAATCTCACCAAATTTTCACTGTACTATTCCAGCAACAGTCAACCCAACCTGGCATGGATTTTTGTAGTCAAACTTGTAAAAGCTCTGCATTATCCTCTTAATTCCAGTAACATTAAAATACTTCAAAAAGTTACATGCATAATCTTTCCCCATTTGAAATTTTTCCCACAACAAAAGGCATTAGGATTTAGTGCTTATTTGATAAGCTTCCATTACACCTTACCTCCGTCAAAATTTGGAAACTTGTCCCTTCTTTTCTCAGTAGCTGTGAAAGAAATACATGTACATTAAAAATTTGATTTGAATCTCACAATAGAGGTTTCAAACACAATATGGACAAAAAGATCAATGAGAATCTGAAATACTAAACCACAATAAAATTGTAAAGACTAATAGATGATGCTGTTACCCAGCAAAGCTGCAAAAGCTCTTGGACAGGCGACACTGATTTCATCATTGGTAAGCTTCAGTTTGGCCAGACAAGACAATATGTCAATGGCCTTTCGACTTCGTCGGGGATTAAACCACATTGTAACTGTCCTGTTAATAAAAAAGTTTTAACTTTTGATTTAGTTCAATAAATTTGATTTTTTTATTCTCATTGATTGAAAATGCTCTAAAATATTGGATCAAACTGTACACAATTATATCGTCCTCTTCTTGACTCAAGCTAATTGATTCTACATCTATTACCCTTTTCTGTCATCATAATCCAGTGTAGCCTTGACAGACTTCTGGATCAGTGATTGAAGATCTCGGTTACTCAGGTCTGCAACTGTCAGTATGGAAATTCGAACAGGACCCTTGACAACTGAAAATTTAAAAAAATTCAAATACATACTCTAAGAAACAAGGAAATTTGACTCAGAGATGCAATTATTTTTTTCTAATCTATAAATTTGGGGGAGTCAATAACATGTTCTGCTTTCTGAATTTCTACATATTTCAGATCTCAACAGTGGTTTAAAAAATACCATGGGTCAATAATGTTTTCTCTGGAGCATCTGGGTCTGTTTTTTCTTCCTTCTTCTCTCCTTCTCCTTCCTTTTTTGGTGTACTCTCTTCCTTGTTTTCCTTCTCTTTTTCCTCTTTCTCTTCTTCCTCCTCCTTGCTCTCTTCTTCTTCATCATCTTTCTGATCATCTTCTAGCTGTTCCTCATTTTCATCCAATAATTCCACTGCTTTCAATTCAATCTCATCTTCATCTGCATCAGAGAATATAAAATGCAAATTATTTTTACATGGTAATCTTATGTAATTGTACAATGCACATTGTATAATATAAAAACTCCTTTCTTGAAAGATTTTTTTTTGAAGTTGGTTTAGAACTCTAACTTTAAGTGCATGTAAAAGGCAGCCTTACATTTCTAAACTAACAAGGAAACTATTCAACATGCTATACTTAAACAGTATGCTGAAAAAGTAACATAATAAACTCATTTATATGTACATGTATATAATTCTTATCTTGAAAATGATATCACTCAAAGGAAAAAATATAGAGACCTTTCTATGGAATATTGTTTCACAAACCAATATTTTCAGTGAATGGTCTATACAAATCTTCTCTGAAAAAAATGTTTTCAATGGAAGTCTTCAAAATGTAAACAAACCTGCAGCATTATTGGTTTCTTTTTCTTCTTTGTCTTCTTTCTTAGTGTCCTCTGCTGTTGTTTCTGTCTTTTCTTCCGTTTCTTGGTCTTCCTTCGAGTCTTCCTCTTCTTCTTCATCCAGCTTTATGACATCTTCCTCCTCCTCTTGATCAGATACCGTGAAATCAACATCCACTAAGTTGTCATCTCCACTGACATCCATTTTCTTTTCCTCTTCCTCGTCGTCAATGGGTTTTACAGGATCTTTCTTAGCAGCAGCTGCACGCGGCCTTTAAAACATAATGCATGTTTAGTAAACAAGCAAAATTGACTTCCTACGTAAAATATTACATAATAAGGAAATTTTCATTCCTGATAAACACATCAGATTTTGTGGGTATGAGCATGACAAAAATATTTGCAGGGTAAAAGGTCATTCAGGATTTTTTCCCAACAAATTTTTTAGTCATAATATTATGTAAAATTCTTATCTATTTAGTATTTACATGATATTTCTTTGGAAGTTTAACAGAAAACTAAAATATAACTGTTAACACACTACATAGTTATGAAAAACATGGTAAAAATAGGCTTCAAAGTGCCAAATATAGAATTTTTAGAAAGTTCCTATAATTATACATTTTGCATTTTAATTCTAAACTATCAGTATGTGTAAATTATCCGCATATTTCTCCGCCATATGGTATGTTGTCATGCGCATTAATAAATCATTGAACAAGTGCAAAACAGAATTTCCTTAGGGTTCGTTTAAATAAAGAGTTTTAATCCTTACGTTGAACTTCTTCCTCTTCTAGCCACTTGCTTTCCTCTGGGAGGCATCCTTTATGAAAAAAAAACAACAATTTTTGCAATATATATACATACATGATGGATATGTCCAATTTTAAAAGTTTAATTCTTAATGTTTTATTTCTTTGAGTGAAAGTGAAATCAGAATTCAAAACATTATAACATGAAATCAATATGAACCACTCAAAATCATTACAGATTATATCCTGCAAGAGAAAATATTTGACTTCCACCTCCTCTTTTAAACAATAGACATTCTGTTTAATAAATGTCATGAAGTTTTCCTTTGAAATCACTTCACCAATGTTTATAAATAACAGCTTCATCACAGATGCTTCCATTTTCCTGCCAAGATTTCTTTAGACAGAAAATTCACAAACAGCAATGCTGAGAAACTTCTATCCGTTCAGCTACTGATTAATTACATATTGTGAAACTAAAAAAAACGTGCACAGTTGGAAAGAATTCAATTTTTAAACTCATGTTTTCAAGTTTTGAAACTGGTCAACTTCAGCTGTGCATCAAAAATCAATTAAGAGCATTACATGCAGAACTTACAACAGCTGATCAGGTTTAATCGATTAACATCATCATTAAATACAATCTCAAAATAAGTCTATAAGACTTCTAAAGTAAAGTATGGGCATTGTCCAATCACAATAAAGCATCCACCAAAAATGTCCAAATGCCTGAAATGGCACAATATCTCATATAATTTGTCTTCGTTTAATCTTTTAATTCTGAAAACAAATAATCCACTGATTGGCTTTTTGTCTTTATTTTATCTAACCACTGATCTTAACTATTCTAAACAACAGTGGCCAACACCACGCATAAAATAAACAAGAACAAAGCAGCGAAAATAAACTCGTAAAAGCCACCAATCAACTACAAGGGTTGCTCAAATCAATCTACTATTGCTTTCGAAGTATCCTTATCCATAATAATATATGCATAACTATGAAAAACTCTTCATACATACGTGTATATATATATTTTTTTCACTTTTTAAAAGACACAAGTGCACATTGCTTTGGAAGAAAAATGGCGGCTACCGAATATTGCAAGTGATTAGGTCGTACGGATAACATTCGTATTTATTTATAACGACGCACAAGGGCCTTAATATAATCGAACTTTAAAAAAGTTTTGCTTACATTAATCAATTTGTAAAAAAATCTTTTCTATGTAGAAAACCCCGTTCTGTAAACTTTTTGGAAACAAGATCAAGGGAGAATAAAACTGAATAGATGCCCATTTGATTGATAAAACTCGGAAAATTAAATTTCAAATGCACACTGAGGAAAAGGCACTTTTTAAACATTCTTGACTTTTCAAAAATATTTGAAACCTTTTATGTGACATCTAAGTCATGAACACTATATGAATAATAATTTATATATAAAGTGATGATGCATGGTTTTGATTTTAAAATACTTTACATAACTACATATTTATAGAGCAAGCTCAAGTTATATTCCATCATTCAAAATGAATGAAATGTCCAGTATCTATCACTACCTTGAATAAAAAGTGCGATTTTTTTTTCTCATAGAGTAATGCAAGACATATATCAGATAAATTTTTGTTAACTTAAATCATACTTGAAATTATACATTGACAAAAACATTTATCAAATACCCGCTCATAAATTTAATTGTAGTTGAAAAAATAATCATTAGACGTTGGGAGGGGGGGGGGGGAGTGTCAATTTCTCCTCTCTTATATAAAGAAACTGACAACATGAACGCTTAAAGGCTTATAGATCTCCTTAAATTATGCTTCTTCGATTTTTCGTGAAATGATTAAGATTCTCCATTGGCTTTCATACTCTTACTTTCTTTGATGATCGAAAAAAGCATCGAGCTCTGTGGGTGGGTGCGATTGGCTATCTTTGAGGCTTCACTTTATAAACCCTTTAAATAATGTTCTTGCGTTCCGATAAATCCTTATGAAAAAACATGGGGAAAATTAAAGGAGCTAATTAAGAAACCATGGAGATAGCTGTTTTCCTATCTTCTAACCTATCTAGCGAGTTTTTGCACGATAGCAACTAATTCGAAAACGCGGATACGATTATCATATGTTCACTCTCCTTTTCTTAAATAAGTCAAATACATTTATTTGAAATGAAATAATGGATCAGATGAAATATAGAATTGAAGTCTCTGTAAAAGACAGAGGGTACTGTAAACAATGTATAAGTTATATGCGATGTTCTATCTATATATATATTATTAAAAACCGAGAAACCAGAATGCTCAGATCTCAATCTAATTAAAATTAGATTTGTAAATCCGCTCCTCTACGATACTCTACACAAATTTTACATGTCATGGCAGGGGAGCGGATTTACAAATGAATCTAACTTTAATTCTATTGTCTCAGAACACACAGAAGACTAGCCATTTCGGTCTTTAGCACACAGCTCTATATACACCGCAACAAGATTTTTAATCGAACATGCATCATGTATATGATGCTCGTTAGTAAGCCCTTTTAATGATAGCTGATTGAGCATAAAATGGGAAGCGGCCGGTCGACTTCTTTGATTTTTCGTCTTAGTGACACGCTCGTGGAGCTTTGAACTTTAAGGTTCGAAGGAACTAATCAGGTATCACAGGAAGAAGTGACAGGAGTTAGATTTTTTATTTTTGAATTTTAATTTCACTGGAAGCCTTTCATTAGAGCTGGATATTTATTGACATTATAATCTAAATGTGCAAGCAAGTTATCGATTCCGCCTTTAGGAGTTATCTCAGAAAGCCTTTAAGAAGCCTCGATTTGGGGTAAATGCTCCCGTTCAGGCATAGAACAACAATTAGTTTATTCTATCAGTTTTAAAATTCGGGAAATACTTTGTCTTAGTAATCATGAGTACTTAAAACCGGGCAACTATTATACATACTATAATGCGTGGTAACATTTTGTCTCATATGCATCGATCGGTCTTTCAGTAAAAAGTGACTGAAGGTAATTATGAACTTAAAAAAAAAAAAACACCGAAAAAACCCAAAACAAAACAAAACAAAACAAAAACAAAAAAAGAACCCCAAAAAAAAAACAAAATAAAAAAACCAGACCCCCATTTCCCCTTTCGAGTTCTGAAAAAGGAGAACTTAATACTGCATCTAATTATCTCTACCACTTATCCACAGGCACTTGTTTCTGAGAAAAAATTTTACCTGTACAAAAGTTCTAGGTACATATATTGGACACAACAAAGAAAAGTGCATTGAAAAAAATTGGGGAGATAAACTGAAAGAACTAGAGAGACTTTTTGAATCGTGGAAAAAAAGAAAATTAACTATATTCGGAAAAACATGTATTATTAATAGTCTAGCTATCTCCAGATTGATCTACAATTTATCAATATTACCATCCCCAAGTTCTGATATTATTAAATCTATAAATAGATTGATTTTCAATTTTATCTGGAATAAAAAGGATCGAATAAAACGAAAAACACTTATCGGAGATGTAAAATATGGCGGAATAGGAATAGTAGATATAGAATCAAAAATCAAAGCTATTAAATCATCTTGGATATCTTATATATTAAACGGTGAAAATAACTTGCTCTATTTTCTAGAAAATTTCAAACTAAAAGATGATGACATACTTTATATATTACACACAAATAAAATAGATCTGCAAAACCACTTTCTCCTTAAAAAGCTACCAATATTTTACAGAGAGATATTTGAAGCATTTAGTTATTCAAAAACCACTAAAGAGGCAAATGCTATGTCAACCCCTGAATTTTTACAACAGCATATTTGGGGCAATAAAATGTTCATGTTTAAAAACAAAACACTTTATTTTCAAAACTGGTTTAATAAAGGTTTTAAATATGTCAAAGATATTGTTGACGAAAATGGGCTAAAACCACTGGAATTCTTTTCGAATATATTAGCCCAAAAGAACAATTTAATCTGTGAATATTTTATAATGAAAAACGTATTTCATAAATTTAAAAAACAGTTTGACCTAGGTCTGGCTAAACATACGACTGTTATTCACAGACCGCAGTTTCTATTTCATGGTAACATATATGAATCGATAGATGATAAAAAATGTAAATTTTACTATAAGATTTTTAGAGATCACAAATTTGAAAAGCCATACTATATCAAGAAAATACTTAAGGACCTTAATATTGAAGGATCAGAATGGATAAAAAACATTTATATAAACAAAGTCGTTAACATGTTTGACAAACAAATCGCAGATTTTAACTATAAACTATTAAACAACATACTTATAAGTAGAGAATATCTCAGTAAATGGAAAAACGATTCTAGTGCATGCTTGTATTGTAAGCACTCTAATGAAACAATTAAACATTTACTATATGATTGTACAAATGTCAAAAAAATATGGAATATTGTTAGCATTATCTTACATTTTGTGGTTTCATGGAAACATGTAATTGTTGGACTATATAAAGAAATCAATAACAAAGTTATCGTTTATAATAATGTTATATCGTTTGTAGCACTTAGAATTTATAAATACAAGATGTGGTGTAGAATAAATGATGATATTGAAAAACCAGAAGACATAATTTCGCACGTGAAAACGTCCACAAAAATATTTTACTTAGCCCTGAAAAAATCAAAATATAGTAATTTTAACATAGATATGCTTAGGCTTTTATTTGAGAAGCTGTAATGTTATTTTTGAACTATGATTAACAATGTATCACAAAACTGATATGGGCTTATGTTTAATATGAGTACATGTATACATCTTCTGGATGTCTAGTCTTCATGTATCTTCTTTTTCTTTTTTTCCTTATGCATGTATTTATTTTCCAATTATAAATTAATTTCATATTCCACGCTACTGGAGGGTTTCTGTCTCTCCAGTGGAGCTGCTATAGGGGAAAACGAGGACTCTGTAAGATGTGTGATGATATCCCCTGTGGCAGCAACCATATGTACATGTATTTCATTATATGAACGTCTTTTTTTTTTTTAATTCAAGGACGAAAATCATCCATCATATTATATTTGTTTAAATGAGATAGTCTTTTCGTTATATGCGTATATTTTTATATTTTCTATAATATGTATTTCAAATATACTTAAAATGTCAAACATACATTATATATTTTTCTTTCTGTTCTATTGTTACTATATAAATACTTAAATGTGTCATCCTGCGAGAGGATTTAGAAAAACTACTATTTTTGTGTATTATTAATATTTTTCTTTATATGCTTGTATTAATGACATAACTCAAACTGAATATATACATATATAATATTGATATTAATTATAACTTATCGGATCCAGGGGGCCCCTGGCACCCCAGGTGACGATATACCTGAGGGTCTCTGCGGAGATGTTGCCTCGCTTGTAATGTAATTTATTGAATAAAATATATATATTAAAAAAAAAAAAAAAAAAGAGTTCTGAAAAAGGAGAACTTAATACTGCATCTAATTATCTCTACCACTTATCCACAGGCACTTGTTTCTGAGAAAAAATTTTACCCTATAGTATTATACTATAGGGTAAATTTTTTTCTCAGAAACAAGTGCCTATGCACTTATCATATGGTATTCAACGCAAAACTCAAAAGCTTCCCAAAAAATGCAAATCTTTGAAATCGATGCAAAGTATTTATTGTAACAATTTAAAGAATTTGAACCGGATCAAAAACTTTGGTATAAACTAATTTTAAGTTACATCATAAATTTTCACATATTATGATTTTCACGAATTTTAAGAATTTGCTGTAAAATGGGAAATCGAGAAAGGGCAAAAGTAGATCATGTAATTAAAAAAAAAATACACCGATATTTTATATAGCAAATTTTTTAGCAATGATATTTTTATACACTGATGATGTAAAAATGATAAAATACTAAAAAAAAAAAAAAATAAAGTAATAATAATAATAATAATAATAGGAAAAGAAAATCACAACAGACATTTTGTCAACAATTAGTTAACAATTATGAAAAGTATAATCTCCATATGTAGGTCACGCACGACTTGACTAAAAACGAACGCACCCCAGAATATTATCGGCTGATGGTGCAGGAGGTCAACAGCGTGAAAAAAAGAATACGCAGATGCTGAGTCTGATCAATACAATATATTTCTGATATACGAGATAAACTGTGCAGGTAAATGATGATTTTATCAATACAATTCAATGTAAACGATATTAAAGTTTTGTCTTTTTCATTCATCACTCTTAATTACAGATAGCTGGAATTTCCTCTGTGTAAGTGAATTCCAGTTTACACTAGGATGTAGTACGTGTATTACGTTAGGAAGTAGTAGTACGTTGCTCTGTTTAAATCTTCCGTTTTTCGTTGAAAGACATTCCTTGCATCTATATACACTTATAATTAACAGGTTTGTCACTGGGTTAACCATGAGTTGCATACTATACTGAAGACATAAGTCTTGACAGTAACCACTGAAGTAATATTTCCTATACCCATTGAACGAAAAGGCATACAAATAAAAGAAAATGTGTACATTTAATATTTTCTTCCACAAACATTGAAAACAGTGTTTCCCTGTTATAGCGTCACCTGTCTTTTCATGACAGAAAAGATCATGTCCAGTTAAAGTAAATTAACATACAGTTATTTTTAAGGTCTTCCGTTTCCAACGGAAGACCTTGTACTGATTCTGATGGGTCTTCTTCATTATTATTTTTCTTCTTCTAGACGTTTTTAAATCCTCAATAACTTTTTTGTTTGTCATCTGATTTCATTCAAATTTTCACGGTATATTGTAAATTGAATTAGGTATCTAGAGCACAAAAAAAATTGAAATCGAAACTTCCGGTTTTGAGTTATTCCCCTTTTTCTAAAATTTTAGGGACGTTAGTTTCCAGACAAAGGCTCCAAAATGGTCCGTAGCAAATAATTTATAATTAAAAATCTTTATTATTGACACTTTGAATATTGTCCTCTGATTTTTGGATTTCAGTTTCTTCCAATTATTCCACTCGAATTCATCAATCGAAATCTATGTTTTAAAAATAGCAAAATTTTTCTCATGTTTTAGCTTCGTAACTTTTTAGTTTGAAATATTTCCTAAATACATATAGAACAAAAGTTGTGCATAATGTTAAGGGCTTTCATTTGACACCAATAAAAAAGGGCTGGCCCCTTTAATTAAGGGCCAGAAGCCCTCAAAAGATTTTGCTTAATAACTCAAAAACGGTTAGGATTTCGATATTGCTGTCGTTGGAAAAGTTGTTTGTTGGGATCTCATAAAGGTTGTTATAATGTTATTTTGTAAGTGATTTGTGTAGTATGAGTGTAAAAAGCTTTACATGTTAACATGTACCTGCTTTCATTTGGCAAGTTAACGAAAGTCTTTGCGCGTAAAACTGGCAAAAAGTTACCACAGAAAGTATGATGGTTTATACAGGAGGCTTTAATTCATGAGAAAAAAATTAGAACACATGCTTTTTTTTTTATAGAAGTTAAACTCATTGTCGTTTAGTTCTTATAGTGCACAATCCTTAAAGACGAGAATCGAAAAACAAAACATTCTTTTTCTTTTCTAGTAAAACACAAAATACTTATTGAAAAAAAAATTCTATGCATTACATTTTAGTTATCATACTGCATGCATTTAAAATCCACCTTGAATCAGAGATGTGTATTATTACGTAAGCTATCCCTCGCCAACGGCCGAGAAAATCGGTCACCATGGTCGCGGCTGTACTACCTAGCGGTCAGCGGTTATCTAATACACGAGAGTTGCGTCTCTCATATATGAGTTAATTTAGCTGCGAACTGAAGAATTATTTCAGTTTTGATTACACATAAAGGTTTATTCTTCAATTGGATTAAACGATAGGGTGTCAATTAAGAAATCGTTCAGTTAATTAATAAAAGCAATGCCATTCTCAATCTAATGCAATATCAGTCATATATATCAATTGTGGGTTTTAAGTAAAAAAAGAATTTCTATTTGATAGAATTTAGTCATTAAATTGCAAACTTTTCAAATCTTCCTAGGTTCTTAGCTGTGCGTGTGTATGCGTTAAACCTTTATGTAATCTATCCTTCGCCCGCGGCCGAGGAAATCATCCACGGCTGCACTATCTAGCGGTTAACGGTTATCTAATACACAAGATTCGCACCCGCACACTTACATGAATATGAACGTGTTTGAGTTTATAAAGCCGTTAATACACTGTACACTGTTTTAATTTTATGTTATAAAAGTTTGTTCATTTTGTATTTAGTTAAATTAAACATTGGAGAGTAAATTAAAAAGTCGTTCTGAAAATTAATAAAAGCGATATTACTCCAAATCGGAAATACTCGTGAGACATATTTGAATGGTTGGTTTGTAAGTCTTAAATGTTTTAAAAACTGTACAAATAATGTTTTCAATCAACAAAAAAAAACAACAACACAAATATTAAAACCTTTAAATGATGATCATCCCTCGCACATGGCCGAGGAGATCCCGCGCAAGTGACCTCTACATGTACCTTATCACGCGTGCATGTTTGGTATTTTGTACGAACGCAACTATTTTTATTATGTTTTAAACTATTATATTGGTTTTAGATGAACAGATAAATTTATCTTACTCGTACAGTTGATTTAGCATTGATTTATACGACAGCGTACAAGGTAATTTTAAAAATCAAATCAAATTATGATCAAAGTTCCATGTTTGCGGTAGGTGCTGACACGATAAAAGAATGCCCTGAATGAAGGCATTGGGTGATTATTTTAAAGAATATTCACATGAGTTCTGAAACAAGTTTTGTTTAGATTCTATCGGTCTCATATTAATATCTTCTGTAGTGTTTCTACATGGTCGTTAGTTTCATTGTGAAAACGAACTTATTTCTGTGTTGCCCTCCCACCGCCCCGCTGCCAAGTGCTCTTTTTTTTAAATTCCAGATCTATCGAAAATCATTTGATAGTGACTTCTTCTTATGTGTAACATTTTCTCCTGAGCGTGTTTCTCTTTCCCACCCGTTTTTTTATTCGGTCAGTCTTTGTAAATTTCAATTTTCTTTATTGCGTAAATTCAATCGCCACGTGCTACCGAAAATCTTGTGTCACGTTGAACAGCGCAAACAGCTCAGAACATATATAGCCCCAGCTTATTTATGGCTGCAGATCATCAATTGTTATGTAATTAATCAACAGTTCGAAGGGTGCTTTCTTCAAAGTGGTCAATTATCAAACAACAAGACTTTCATTTTTACATTAAAGGTGCGAGATCGTAATCTGAGAACGTGGCTATAATAAATTAACATGTCGAACACGCTAAACTTCTATTATATATAATTATGAACAGAATAATATATTTTATAATTAAAAGTTTTAAGTCAAATGTAATTTTTTCTTGGGATAAGATGTTATGAAATTCGACTACATGCATTATGCTATGCAGGTGGTCGCCATAGAAATCATCAAAGTATTGCAAGTTAGGACAGATTAGTTTACTTGACTTACAGACTATAATATAGCGACATATCTGCCTCCAAAAAATATATGCGCTTCTCAAAGTTACGCTTCAGTGAGATGGACATGTGTTCTTGGGGATTTTCTTTATTGCTAATTATATGAAAATTGATTAAAAAAAAGTTTTATTGAAGTTGTGTGGTATGAGGATGTCATGCAACTTAATTTACTTACAAGGTTAGCTACAGCCAGTGGAATACTAAGTTTAGGTCAACAATGATTACCCAATCTATTAAAATACAAGATATATAGAGAAGGCAAATATTCCTTGTGACATGTACGTAGTTTTTTTTTTTTATATATCTTTATGATAAAGCAGAGAAAAGCAAAAAAAAAATTAAAAAAAAAAAAAAAAAACCCACAAAAAACAAACATGGAACTTGCATCAAATTTACTTCATGTACATGTTACCAAAAATCCGACCGAATATGCGCCTTTGTCACATTTAATTTAATTAACTGAAAATAAAAACCGTAACACCATCATTTTTCGCTTATTTTTATTGAAGTTTCTCCCCTTTTTTTTAAATACATACGTAAACTTTCTCCGAGAGAATAACTGTTGATCCGATAAAGGAGAAAAAACTGACTTAAAAATAGGGATTTTGAATATTATTGCATCGTAGAGAGAAGTAATATTTATTTCTGTAAATAATGTTATTAAATTTTACGGTACATAGCGGTGTCTGTATATCAGGAGTAAAATTAAGACGCTCACTTATGCATAAATTCTCCCGATGATCCTTGATAGCTGATTATTATTTTAAATGTTCAAGTCTACTCGTATTATCAAATAATATCAGCCCTGAATAAATTTTCAGATACGCCATCAATTTTGGCTATTTACCAAATTTTGACAGCACGAAACAAATTCAAACTTGCACATAGTCTTCAAAAAATTAGAAAGATTTATTTACAGAAGTTACGTGTTTTTTATGCACGTTTTTACGTACATTTCCTTACATGAATCATGAGTACATGTAATATATAACAATCCATGCTACCCTGAAAAATTTAACTCGCCATTAAACTTCTCATTGTTTAAACCCCTGTCACACTGGAGCTGCGTCCTCACAGCGATCCCGCTGCGTAATTGAATAATGTAAAACGCCATGGTAAACGAACTAGAGTCTTCTACAGCGCCGTAACAACTCAACAGCATCTTCGTTCGCCGCGGTGGGATATCCTAGCCTAGAACATTTTAGAACGCCATGCGACGGCGCGCACTTTGAACATGCACAAAGTACGCGCCGTGGCTCTGCGTTCCGATAAACACGCCGTAGAAGTGGAGTAAGGTCGCCATGACAGCGCCGTAAAGTCTCCAACAGAGCATGTGCACGCAGTCAGCGCGCAGAGCACGCTGTGGATGCGCGGTAAAAACTCCTAGCACGCATGAGCGCTCGGCGGATACCCAGCGAGAGGGCAGTCAATCGCCAAGTAGAACTCTGTTCTAACGTAGTTGGGAGCTCTGTAAGAACGCCTTTCTGAATTTTCCTACGGCGATTCCATGAATTTTACAACGCCGTGAACACGCCCTGGGAACGCAACTTTGTGTGACAGGGCCTTAAAGAGTTTTCAAAACAATTACACAAACTGTGTTCGACAAATAGTTTTCATAAAACATTTTCTTCCTGTCTTTATACAGGCTTTCAATCACAACACGTTTTTATAACAAAAGCAGAAGTAAAATTTTAGTCATTAGTCATTATAATCGTTTGACACCAAATCACATAAATTTTCATCTCGCAGCAACAACGGAAGACCTACTCGTGGCTTTGCCACGAGCTCTGCTCTAGTTCTTTTAATAATTGTTATAGAGCATTAATGAATCAGGAAGTCATGGTATATAATACTTAATAACACAATGTCTGTAATGTGAGAAGATTTGAGCTAAGCACTTGTAAATGATAAAGCTGAAGACTTTTCATGAACAAAAGTTGAATGAGAGCCAAGGAAAGAAATCTGTATTAAAATGCCAAATTTACTGAGAATCATATTTATAATTTTTTTTACTAAACTTTGATAATTTTGCACATAGTTATGTACTGTTTAAACTTTAGAATTTGATTTGGAAGCGCCTATATTTTTGTAGCAGTTTGGGCTATATGCTTTGTGAATATATGGACACTTGGGGGGTATAGATCCTGACTAGATCAAAATAACAGGAGTCCCAGGATCAATTACCAATCCAGCCACTAACTCTGCCCATCCTACTACATTTGTTGCCGTTGACCAACCCCTAGATTACAGGTGATTCTGAAAGTCCTGCCAGGGTGTTAGAACTTGGGGGGTGTGTTGTCGTCAGTGTAGTGTATAGGGAGGATTAATAGTTAGGGCTTTGTGGATCGATCATGAATGTTGGCTAGGTTAGCTTATTGGTAGAGCTCTTGACTAGAGAAATTCAAGAGTCATTGGTTTGATTCCCAGCCAAGCCACTAACTTTTCCTCTCCTTTTTCATTTTAGCAATATAAAACAATTCATGTCAATTGCATTCTCCATTTAATTTTTTGGTTCCCCATAAACCTAAAAAGTGAAAACTTGCCCGATTAAGTCAACATTTTGTATAGATTTTTGCACATTGGTACCAGTTACATCACTGAAATTGATTAAAATGTTATTTGATTTACCTCTGCCTTTTCTGTACAAGACAGTGACACAATAAAAAATGTGAAACAAGGAAAAAGGAAATTTGTATATTTTTTAAGGCAACAACTTATCAGGATGTTGGGGGACATATACTGTATTTTATGTATCTGAAATTATTTGATGTCGCTGGCTTGCGTTTCATAGATTTTTTTCTTTCTTAAATCAGAGCCCTGACAAGAACATACTTGATAATCAACAACTGACCTATATCTAGATGACTTTTTTCTTTTTCTTTTTTTTTTTAAATTTGCATTTTTATTAAACACAGTGATTGTTATTAAAAAAAATTGTGTGAGAACTTTGAAATGGATGTAAAAATGTCAAATATTCCCACTACTAGTCACTTCAAGAGATTTGTTCTCTTTCTTGTCAATATCTTTGCAGATTTTATGAGGAAAGTGAAATGACAAGTCAAGGAAAAAAATCTTTGACTTATTACTTTTACCTTTTTCAATTTCGATTCTACTTCACGAACAGGTATCTATTTTTTCTCTAAATATTGCCAAAAAAGGACAGAAAAGAGATCGAACCTTGGACAAAGTACATGTAAAATAAAACTGAGCAATTGAGTAACAAACATGTGATATTATTAGAATGTGCAATGCATTATGTAAATGAAAAACTGAAGAAAAAAAATGGTTTTTGACTTGTAGACCAGTTATGTTAAAGCAAGTCTGATTTATCCTTTATGTCATTATAATAGTGACACCATATTAATTTTGTTATCTAATATCTATTACCCCAAGACTAAGGCAAAACAATTCAGAATTAGTTAACGTGCATTTTTTTGCATGTCTGTAATAAAAAGAAAGATCTTTATTTAATGTATTTCAGTTAACAATTTCTAACAAAAAGCTCTGCACACATGGATAACTTGGTTTTAAGATAAAGCTTACAGGGGACTTTTAGTTATTATTCAAAACCAAATTATGTAATTATTACCAATGTGAAGAAGATAAGAACCAAAAGCTAAACAATAAGTACATGTATTTCATGCTCTGTGTCACAGTAAACAGCTTTAATGTCGTAGATAATGTTGAAATAACCCTATCAGTTAATGAATAAATATTGCTCAAATTAAGGATGTCAATGGGTATAAAACTGTATGAATATAAAAGGGATGCAGTATCTTAATAATCTTATTAATATAAATTCAAGCAGTTTGGAAGATGCTCAAATTGAAAAGAGGTTCACATTATTTTGACTTAGTTCTTGTGACAGAGAATTCTGTTATATAAGAATAGTACACCAAGTAAGAATGAGAGTTATTTATCTTTGCTGTTTCAGTATTTTGTCTGCAAGTTTAGTCATTCTACTGATATGAATGGCTCTGAGTGACCTTGAGGTTTTTCGATATCAGGGCTCTATTTAAAGAGCTTGTGAATGAAGCATGCATGTTTGTATAATGGATCACCTATTTCTGCCAGACAGCTGGGGGAATCGACCCTTTCTGTGGTTAGTTACCCCTAAACTTTGGACCTGCATGCATGTCCATCACCTGATAGCCCCTAGTCGACACTGCTGTACTTTAAGTGTTGGAGATATTGAAATGTCACAATATATACACTTTACGAACCCCATTGTATTACAAGCCAGGAGTCTATAACGTACTAGCCATCAAATTCAGGAGTTTAGAACAATAATCCTGGTGAGTATGAATCAGAACTTGTGAATGAATTGGACTTACCACTAGACAAGACTGCTATGGACTGTAGAGCATTGTACCTTGATCCCAATACAACACTGTCAGTATATGTGACGTGTTATATTAAGGGGGGAGTTTATCATTATCTCGTAAATACTTGGACTGGCCTTGACAGATTTCTACAACATGTATGGCCAGTTTTTTTTTTTGTCAGATAGTATAGTCCATGAGTCCGTTTTCTGCATCTTGTACTGCATTTAGTCCACGGTCGTTCTGGTGTGACAAAGGCCAGTACAGTAGTCTTTGTGGATAATTATTGATTGACGTGAAACAAGATGTCTGCGACATCTCTGATTCAGGGAGTTTCAGTGGCAGGCATGGTGATGATGTGAGTGTTTGGTGTCCTTGAAGGATTCAGTATTAATTCATTGTCAGCCTATATTTTTATAAAGAAAACCTGTGCATCTGTGCTAATTCAACTGTTACAGATGTGCCTTCATGTGTTAAATTTCCATGCATAAATTTTGAATGAATTTTCTTCTCTGCATGAAACATGCAACTGCAGATCCTAAAACCACTCTCCAGTGAGATCTGTATGTTTAGGATTTTAAAAGAAATAATGCATGTGTTTAATCAATTTTGATCAGGGTTTAGAGTCTCAATTTTGTTGATTTTCGTCTTAACTATCATGGTATATTCTCTCTATATTTCAATGTAAATTTACCGTACATGTTGATTTATCCCTATTGCAAAATTGTACACTTGTATGCATTGATGATCTTGCTTGATATGCAAGGAAGCACACACATTCCTATTGAAGTGTCTTGGAAAAGGGAAGGATATTTATGTTTAGATTCCAGTGACAATTTTAGTTCTTGAAATCTGTTTTAAAATGTTGACATCCTTCCTCATTCATTTTTTAACCGGGTTTTCCAACGGAAAAATCCGGTTATTAAAATGGTGAAAATGGCGGGCGGGTGGGCGGGCGGGCGGGCGGCTGCCAAAAGGGTACCCTCATTGTACGGATAACTCCTCCTACAGTTCTCAAGATAGGAAGTTGTTCTTTTGGAGATCAATTGTACATATATCAGAGGTGTGCATATTGCTAGGATTTTGATTTCCGATAATTTATCGAAAAAATACAAGCTTTTGAACTTAGTCATTATTTGGCAAAATGTTGCATATACATGTAGGGTACTCCATTTCACTGGATGAGGGTTGACATGGATTATGGATACAGTTTACATAAAAGAAAACCCGGTTTGCTGTCACATTGACAGCTTTTCACTTGTATTATATTTTTTTTTAGCTTCCTTTGTCTATGACATGTATTGCATATAACCGAAATAATAAATACATGTTTGCTCATATATGACCGAGTTGTATCGATTGGTTGATAGGCAACCAACCCCATGTACCATCTGCTGTGAAGTCTGTTTTTATGAAAATTGATGCATATTCTCACATGTATATAATTGACAGTTGGTAAAAATTGTCACTAGAGCAACTGGATATACCCGTATAATTTATTAACGTACAGACTTTTTTCGATGGATATAATATACCGTAATTTGAAAGTTGCACACATTTGCAATCACCAGAATAAAATAGGTCTGTATAATTGAATTTGTCTCGAACATCATTTTTTGAATAATGAAACATTTCCTACAGTCTTCTAGCACGTCATTAAGTGACTTCAACTGTTATATTGGCTGGTAGTTTGGACAACTTTTTACCATTTTACTGATAAAAGAAAAGCGCTTTGAATTATATGGTTCACTGAACCACAGAGGCAATATCTATGCAGGCACAGATTCTAAATTTTAAACTTGATGAACTTTATAATTTCAGAGAGAAAATACGAAATATGGATTACTTGAAGCTACTGGGAGCTGGTGCTGTGACTCTAGCGGCTGTAACCACTACTACGTTCTATTACCTGACAAGCCGCCCACAACCCATTCCATTGCTCTGTGATCTGAATGACCAAACGCAAGAAAAAGATGTAAGTATATTGCAATGCCTGATGCATAAATAAATCAGCCTCCATCCCTCTCTATTTATCACCTCCCTCTCCCTATCCCTTCTTCCCTCCCTTTCTATCTCTGTGTCTCTCTGTATGTGTCTGTCTGTCCATCTGTCTTCTTAGCAAAAAAGTTTTTTGAGTTTTTAGAATACACATGTATAATGAAAAATTGCCATGCTTTCACAGCCATCAAGGAATGAAGAACTTGTTATAGTTTGATTGGTTATTGTTAAGGACATGTTCTCATCCTATTCATTGATATATAGGAAATGATTATCCTAATGATGCTGATGTGTAATGTAGACCACTTGAATTAATTACATAATTTTTTATAGAAGCTTATAACAACTATGCAATTCAAACAGCAGATATTGAAGAAACATCCTGGTAATTATATGTAAGAAACAGAATGAGCGGAGACGTTTTAAAAAGTTCAGAAATGAGGGAAAATATAAAGGAACACTCTCTCTCAATCAGAAATAATTCAGTTAATATTTACTCTATAGTCTATAAAACATGATATTTTAAATTTTCTTCAACTTAAATAATACAAGATCAAGAGACTCGCCATACTCAGTGTCATGAAGGTCTGTGCAGCATGTATGCAATTCAGGAGTTGTCCATCTTGATTCATTTATGTTGCATCTATATATACTGTTACATGGCAATATTTTGTTATGAAAGAAATAAAAAAAAATAAGTTCATGAGCGCTAATAATCTGTATATCTAAATGACTACTGTCAATAGGTCAATCAAACTTTAAGTTGGACAAGCTGCTCTATTATGATAATTAAAATGTACATACTTGCTGGCATATTTTTACAGTTGATACCCTGAGACAATAACTTACCACACACCTGGGATTAATTTTTGTGCAATGAAAGTCTAGATGCTAGTTTACATTGACAGTATCAGTGATGATGATGCGAAAGCTATTTGATTTTCATATGAGTCTGCAAATGTACAATTTACCATATTTCTTGCCCAGATGAAAGTGAACTCAATTCAAAATTAACGTGCATGCAGAGATCATGCAGGCTACACCTGTGTACATACTTGTGACCTTTAAAATTTATATAACTTTTAAAAAAAATAATTTCATAGGGATCACAAAGTCTGTGATTCCGTAAGAAAATATCACAGTCACATGTTGCAGAGTATTAAAAGTTTATACAGTTTAAGGGCTATAATATTCCGGTAATTTGAAAAAAGTGCTTGAATGTACTGATACGTCATTACCATACTTTTATGTGAAGTTTTCTTAAATTGGTGGTGTCTGGTTATTTTTGAAAAAGGGAAATTATCTGGTACTTGAGAGTTAAGAAATTTTTGGAAATTTTACATACATGTACATTTAGTGTATATATATATATGAATTAAAAAAATCCAAACACTATACAGTAGAATTTTGTAAGTTGTCATAAACAGGAACTGAAATATTAAGGCAGGATGTCTGCATCTTAGATTATTTGCAGTTAGAAAAAAGATGTGTGCTGGTGTACATTAATAGACACACCTAAAGTATATGTAAATTAAGTGATGGAGGAGAAAACAGGCATGGTGGTGTGATCAAGAATCACACCACTATGTCTAAGTGCATTTATGTAGGTCTATACTGTTCTATATTGATCCAAAGTTATTTATAGAAATATGCACAATCATTATCAGGTACTAGAAAATCAATTTTCAGATGCTCTAACTATCTGCTTGAATTTAGCGCCCTCCCCCTTCTCATCCCTCTTTATTCTCCAGCCACATGGCTCAGATTTGTTAAAGAAAAAAAAATGATCAAACCGTGGAAGGATATAACTTAATAGTAAATTGGAGAATTCAATTTGGCTTAATTGTGTGTGGTTAAGTGATTTAAATACAATATATTCTTAAGCTGTTAACCTGACCTCATAGTATCCTGGCAGTATTGATTTTATTGAGTAAGTGAGAGTAATGGTGGAGCATCAGCATAAACATGTGACGTATTGTTTATGTGTTGGACTACAACCTAGCCCATGCGCTAGGGGAAGTATTGTATCCTCTTTCAGCCATGTGGATTGTTGACTAGTCATAAGTAAGGTCACTGATATTTAGCAAGTGGAGCATGACAGATTGAACTATTTTACTCCAGGTAGTGGAACAGGTTATATACCTGAAGTATCAAGCACTGGAAACATGTGCTCAGTGGAAGTTCATTGACAAACAAACAAAAGACAGCAGCGGGTTTTTGTGTGTTGTTGTTATCTCAGTGACTGTGAATACTGTGCTCAATATAACAGGGGAAATTTATAGCACCACGTGGACGGGGAAAGGTATTTGTTGTCATTCATAGAATTCGTTTGTGGAGAAGGCATGGGGAACTCTCAGTCTATCGATCTGATTGTGGATCCTGCTAATCAGAGTGAAATAACTGATGTAAGTGTCTTTTTCTTCTTTTATTCTGGAAGAATTTCTTCTGGTTTTCTTTCAAAAGATATGGACATCTGTTTTCCAAATTCCAGAGTGTTTTGCTAATCAAGTCTCAACTGCTATTTTCAGCGTGGCCTTTTAAATGAAAAAACCAACAAAACATGACCTGTTTTTCATGAATTGTGAATTAAAGATTAAATGTATTCAGTTGATAATAATAGAATTCTGCCTTTAAATGTAACTTTAAAATTTGAATTTTTTATGTGGTTTTGAATGAGTCTCTCTACCATTGATTGCTCATGTAAAAGATTTAACTTGATTTCTCAACAGAGGATTAGAGCTTCTCAAGGTTGTTGACAAGTATTTTTTTAGAACACTGGTTGATTATACTCTTACAACAGTACAATTAAGGGAATTACTTGGATGTAAATTCTAGTACATGTACCGGTACTACTGGTTTTTCCTTCAAATTTTTCATCCTACTTTCCCTAACATTCGTGACAGTGCATTAATTTATCTTGCTGGTTGTTACAAGGTATAATGTAGGGATAAAATTACCTAGTTGTTTAAATAAAATCCTGTTTCTAAAAATGTGTTAGGAATTAAGATACTATTTTAAATATTTATATTTAACATGTTTAATGACCTAGTAATTTGGGTGAGGTTTCCATCAATTCATATGGAAAAAAACTCTATGATCGTTGAAGCAAATCATTTCAATACATCAACATACATTAAGTTTTTATTCAGGAATCTGAATGAAAAAAAAATTGATTGTGCCTTATTCTTTATAGTTTCACCTCGGGGGTAAAACTGTAGGAGTTGTTTCTGCTCAAGATTTGTTCGTGTTATGCCAGCACCAAATATTTATGAGAGATAATATAAATCTTTGTAACTTTATTCGATATTCCATGCAGTTATGATTTTTAGTTCAGCTCAGATGGGGATGTGGGTTGTTTATGTGCCAGGCTTTTTTTTTTTCAAAGGAAATTGCTTGTGCTTGAAACTGTAATGTGATTAAATAACTTTTAATTTTTGAATAGTCTCATCTGATTTAAGATAGCTTATAAATACCCAGTATATAAAGTTCTCAACTCAGAACTGCCCCATTATATTTCTCTCCCAATGATATTATTAAGTATCAACCTAATTACCAACAGTACTAAGTTTAAGATTTCTGGTCACTGGTTTGTCTACAATTTATTGCCTGGGAAACTTATGTAGTCTGTGTTACTTTTCTTGAAGAATGGTTTTTATTTGTTGAATTACAAGTGGTTCTCTGTTGTCATTGCATGCTGATTTCAAGTTTATTTAAATTACATGTATCAATATCACACTTCTAGGGATTCTTTTGTCAATACAATATTTCCTTATTTACTTTTTGTCATCAAGTGAGAGAATGAGGTTTTGAAGTCCGGGTGTGTTAACAGTCATATTGAAACTGATTAATTTTCAAATGAATTGGACTCATGATGATGATTAAAGTCCCATGAATGACACTTCTCTATGATGCAATGAAATGATACATATTTTAATTGTCTGGATAATGTTAGTAGCTACAATTGAGGATATGTAAGAACTGAGTATTTCTTGAGTTTAGTTTATGTCCGGTCTCTTTATTTCAAAATTTCAAAATTTGAACACTTAATTTATTACCATATTTAACCTACCCTATTCTTTAAACCCTTTGTAATGAAATCAAAGGGTTTATATACCAGGTACCTGTGTGACGGTGCCTATATTTACGAGTGATATTCAGCTTGGATTGAAAATTAGATTATTAGAAAATTAAATTGAAAAACCACCCTTTTCCCAAACTACTCCTCCCCCCTCCCTATGTCCATTTCTTCCTTGCCCATATCCTCCCTGCACATGCCAATCTCCTCAATGCCCTCTCCTCCTAACTAATGTCCAATTCCTCCCTGCCCATCTTCTCCCTGCCCATGCCCATTTCCTCTTTGCCCTCTTTTCTCTACCCATGCCCAACTCCTCCTTGTGCTGTCATCTATGCAAATGCCAGTCTCCTCATTGCCTTCTCCTTGTCCATCTCCTCCTTGTCAATCCCCTCATTGCCCTCTCATCCTTGTCCATGCCCATCTCCTCAGTGCCAGTCTCCTCATTGCCCTCTCATCCTTGCCCATCTCTTCCTTTTCCTGATCTATGTCTATGCACATCTCCACATTGCCCTATTATCTCATCCATACACATCTCCTTGCTCATGCCAATTTGATTTCTCCTGTACCTGTTCTTAATGATGCAAATCTTGACTGCTTTATTCAGCCGACTGAGTGTGGTAGATTTTCTCAAGTTTCATTGTGCAAAATGAAATGAAAAAAAAAGTCATACGTTTTATTTTTTTTTCCAGAAAAATGAAAGATCACGAATGTCAAAGCTCTGTAAAAATGGAAAGTACCTCTGTGAATATGAGGACGGCGAAGTGAAGACTCTGTATGATGCTTTCAAAAGGGGAGCAAGAGTATCAAGTAAGAACATGGAATAGATAATGATTCATGCTGGTATTTTGACTATCACAATTGATCCATTGTATCATATTTCATAGAGAAGAAAAAAATTTACAGAAATCAGAAGAGAGAGTGATTAAGAGGGAACATTGTTTGAATTTTAGTTTGGTAGATATGTCATATTTGATATACATAAATGTACTAGGAAACAGGTTATGTACATTTGGAGATTTAAATTATCCATCTTTCCTGGATTATAAATACCGGTATCTAGAAGTTTGTTACGATTATTTATCATCCCAAAATGAGCAAGAACATTACAATTTCTTGGATTAAAACGTAGTTTATTTTCTGTAAATAACTGGAATAATCAAACGTTAAACAGTGTGAAGATGATGAGGCTTGTGTTTCTTCATTCTCCATCATTATATACAATCAGATACACATATGGCCAACCTACACATATCATCATTGATCAGTTAGAAATTGAATTATGTAGGCCATTTAGGCTTGTAGATTGATGTATGTACATACATCAAGAAATTACTGAGTAATTGAGACTTGTTTGTCAATCAGATAAAAAAAAGAATGTGCTTCAGGCATTACAAACTTATGTACAGTGTGATACATCAAAACATTATCATACCTGAATGAGACATTTACATATTTATTCATTTCATTACTCAGTTCCCTTTTGTTCATGAGATATATAAAAACGTTAATAAAACTTGAAAAAAAAAAAGATTTTTATTTTCTTGAGAGTCCAAAGTCTCCTTACTTAACATATATTTGTATTCTTGTCAAGTCATCAGAACAAAGTCCGCGTAAACAGGCAATTACAGATATATACTTGTCTTTTGTTAAGGTTTGCTGGTAAATTTCTTTTTAACCAAAACTACAGACTTTGAACCATCTCTTCATCTGTGTATTATTGATGCCTTCAGGAGTTTTATATTGTATCAGCTAGGTTATTCTGACAAACTTGACATATCTTATTTGTCAATTTAAGGACAGTTTGTTCACAGTGGATGTAAATGAGTCGATAAATATCAAGAAAATCCATTCAAGCAAAAGATTGTCCTCAAACGTATTGTATGGATGGTTTGAATTGGTATATTTTAAGGGTAGTGAGATCTTCATAAAGTAAACTTTGCATTTAAGTTTCTGGGTTGTGACATTATTATAAAAATATAAAGTTCTACCATATTTGTCTCTGTTTACAATGCAAAACTATGATTCATGTTTCAAAGAGTAAGAGGAGGATTATGAATTGATTGAATACAAGTGGTACAATTATATTAACGTACGTAGCCTCTTATCATAATATGTGTAGTTTCAATTAAAATGAAAAGTTTTTTAATTCCCACGAATTTCAGAGATCTACCTTATACACATTTTATACTTTACAGTTTCAAGACATATTTTGTGGCAACCAAATCTGAGTTGTGCATGCAAATGTAGCTTATTATGGTACCAGTAAACGGTTTTATGAGGCTTGAAGGTTTAAATAATCTATATTTATGGTTTAAAATGTTTAAAATAGCGCATGTAAGTTTGACTCTTGAATTGTGCAATGTTTGCTAAATAGTAAATGAGATATATTAAGCAGATTTGTGATGTAAAAGTTTTACTGTTTGTTTAGTACATGTATTGGCTCATTTCGTGCCAAAGTTGGCGAAAAAACAACCATTCGTGAAAGCAGTAAAAGATTATTAAAAATGGGCATAACAAGTTTCCCCAACATTAACTTTAATTGTGAAAAAATATTATAAAAAACATAATTTTTAAAAGCAATAAAAGCTGAAAAGCACTTTAACAATTTTGGCAACAGTAAATGGGTATACAAAACAGACAGTAAGAAAGTTATAAAGTAACTCATTGATATGAAAATGAACAAGTGTTGATTGAAATCATTGATGTACATTTATCATTTGTTGCCTGTAGATAATGGAGAGGCCTACGGATGGAAACCCAGCCCCTCAGAACCATTCCAGTGGATCTCCTACAATGATGTAAGATTGTTACACAGTTCATGTTACTGGTTTTATTTCTGAGAAACTACGGACCCCTAGATTGTTTGAACAGTCCAAATTCAAGGAATCTAGTGTTTTATGATATACGCCAGGTTTGAAGGAAAGCTACCATGTAGAAGCTGGATTCTTTTGTTTATTTAGTCCAATCAAAGATTTATTGAGGCATATACCAGGGACATAAGTTTTTTTTTTAATAGAAAGAACTTAGAATGGCCTCTTTATAAAATTGGCAATTTGATAAAGAATCGATACTCTTTAAAAACTCACTGCATATAAATAAAAAATATCTTTGGTATGGAAAAGGGGCAAGGAGGGATGTGTATGAGTTTTAAAAATATATGCATGTACTGATGCATCCCTGATGCAGGAAACACAATTTTTGATAAAGATCGAGTACTTATATATCATGATATCTTTGGTATTTCCTTCCTATTCATAACCTCTGAAAATTTAATTGTAATATTTTGATGCTTCAGAAATTTGACTGTGAGCAATTATCATTTTCTTTTCCCTCATAGAATCTGAAACATGATAATACTAATATAATGATAACACATGTAATTATGATAAAATTGGTATATAATGGTAGTAAATGTTTTTTTGATAATTAAACTATTACATGTACTGGAAATAAGTCATCTTGTTATAATTGCTGATTTTTCGTTTTTTTTGTTTTTTTTGTTATCAAGGTCTTAGTTCGAGCTGCCAATGTTGGTGCTGGTCTTATAGCTAAAGGACTCAAGCCAGAAAACACAACAAATGTCGGCATTTATTCCCAAAACAGGGTTGAGGTATACCATATGTCATATTATATCCCAGCCCAGTATTTGTTTTCAGTAAATAAAAAAATTATAGTAAGCAATACAGACGTTCATGACCCAGTTTTTAGAATTAAAAAACAACATTGAATGTTTTATTCATGCAAGAAAATATTTTCAGTTGATATATCAGGAAGTTTTAAAACGAAAAGATCAGAATTCATGCTATTTTCCGCTATCACTTAAATTTTATTGCCTTAAAGAAAATTACTTCTTATGAACTAGTGCATACTTTATTTTGACTGTTTTTTTTATGCAGATGTATATATGTAGGTGTAGTACTTGTTAAAAAGAAAGTCTTCCTTTTTTTTTGCTTGTATAGTATGGGATCACAGAACAAGCCTGCTATATGTATTCCATGGTCCTTGTGCCGCTCTATGACACATTGGGACCAGAGGCGTGCACACACATCATCAACCAAGGTAATAAATGAAGGAGTGGCACAAGGAAGAGATAAGAGACTAAGATTGTCCACAGAAAATAACACACAAAAAATAAGATTGCTGTTCATGTTTACGCTGATGAATATTCATTTCATTACCCTATTAATTGTTGACCATGAGAAATGTTTCCTTAAATGTAATGTGTTTGTGTTTACTGACGAAAATGAGTCTGCCTTTGTAGATAACAAAATCTGTATTCATTAGGATGAATAATTGGCAGAGAATTTTTTCGGAGGTTTTTGGAGGGGCATAATCTAAAGACAGATTATTTAAGTTTTAATGACAGGGATGCACATGTAATTAAATGTAGAATAATGTACATATTGATATTTTACTCTCATACGAAATTCTTTTCAGCTGAGATTAAGACTGTGGTCTGTGATAAGAATGTGAAGGTCAAGGCCATACTGAATCGAATCAAGGAGACGCCCGACCTAGAGAGCATAATCCTGGTGGAGGAACCTTCCGACGAGATGAAGGAGCTGGCACAAAAACACAACATTGACCTCACATCCTTCGCCGAGTTAGAGGTCAGGGGCCATCTTTGTAGCGCTGAGAAACATCCCATACTGGCCATAGGGAATTCTCTTTTCACTATTAAAAAAAAGCAGTTTATTTGTGTCTCTTTAATTTATTGCTCAATTATCCAATTCAATTTTTTTCTACTTACAAATCAAATTTTTGAAAAAAAAAAAAATTCAAATTCAGAACATCTGTTGACCGTTTTTTCATATACTGGTAGTTCTCTGCTACGAAATGCAACAGATGTTAGAGATTGAGATTTCATGGAGATTGGTGTATTCATATCAAAAATAGGATCATATAAACAAGCTCAAATCTTTCCTTGTTGATATCCATGCATAGTTTGTTCCTTTATTATTTGAAACACCTGCCAATCAGCTTATTACTAGAAAAGTTGTTTGGTAGAAATCAGATATCTAATATAAAGTCATGTACATGTAAAGCAATTTGCAGTAAATGCTGGATCTCGATCCAGACTGTTTTATGATGTAGATATCGTACAGATTAACATCCATGTTTGGAGACTTTTTTATCAAAATATCTTTACATTGTTTCTATGCAGGCACTTGGTGAGAAGAATCCACAAGAACCAAAAGTAAGCTTAGATCCAAAGAAAATGATGTTTATTGATATTGAAGTATAATTATATGTTCAGTGCACCAATAGTTTCCCCATAATGAAGTTTACTAAGTACATATATTGTCACGATAATTTTGGAGAACATAGTAATTTATGTGTAAGTTTGGGAAAAAGTTTTATAGATAGTAAGGTATAATATTGTTCATTTGTATGTGACATAACCCTCAATCAAGGTCAATTGATGCAGGTCAGTGTCATCTGGTCAATTAATAAACTTAGAACCATTTTAACACGACCTTGGACTTCTGGTAGGACGTAACTATTTCTTGCATCAAAACAGGTAAAAAAAACAACACTGGTTTTGAGAGAAATATGCACAGATTGCTTAGTCCTAGCCCAAAAGCCAGACAAATCTTGTTGATTTCAAAGAGCCATGGCTTAGTGGCTAGCAATGAAATAGACAGGCCTATGTCACATTAGTGTTTCAGCCTGTTTGACACTACTACCCAAAGTTCAAGCTCTTGTTAAAATGGTTCTATTATGATGGATCTCATACTTAACCAAAAGTATAATCCATAATAAACCTTAGAGTGTTTAATGAAAAATTCTTAAGGAAATGTTACTGGGAGAATTTTTCAACATGGACTTGATTTAAAAAGTGGCATCCCAGGGGTTATAAACTGTCTAGAACAGTGTAAGATTGTGTTTGATGAAGTAGACTATGTTTGACTTGTACATTGGGCAAGCACAAAGACTTTCAATGTATTGTTTACTTGATTTTTTTTTCAGCCTGCCAAGCCGGACGATTTGTGTGTTCTGTGCTACACCAGTGGGACCACAGGTAATATTTTCTTGTTATACTCATCACTAACAACAGGATGTATACATGTAGACATATGCCACATCCTTATTTATGGTCAAAGACGAATTACTGCACATTGTTACACAATAGTTTAAGGAGGTATATTGTACGTGTACATTGGCATGTAGCATAACTGTTAGAAAAGAAGTGGGATGGTAAACCAATCAATTAGATTTATTGTCCAGGCCCTCCTCAATACCAAGTTGTTGTATTTGGTCGAAGGCTTGTCACTTGTTGACAGATATGACGGCTCTAAAGAGGTTTTGGCCTATAAATAGATTTACAATGCCTCTACCCATGCTGTATATAAGATGTTTATTTATGGTTGTTGTAAATCCGATCAATGTTTGTATACAAGGAAACTATTGATTTGAATCAAAAACAGTGACTGTTGAATTTTGTTTGTTGTCAACCAATAAGAACATACTCTTTCCTATAGGATTAACCTATACAAACAGCATAATATATGTCTTATTGTAGATTTGTGGGATTTGGTGGTCGATTGGTCGTAGATATGAGAAAATTGGGAAGGGCCCAGTGCTTCCTATGCCCCCCACCCCACCCTATCCCCCCACTCCCTACATGTATTTAACTTACAAACATTAATTTGGTGTTTTTTTTTAATTCTTGAAATTTCAACAACAGTGTTTATTTTTTTCAAGGTTTACCAAAAGGTGCCATGTTGACACACAGAGGAACAATGGCTACTGTTGTGGCAGCTGGGGCCGTGCTGGTGAGAAGCTTTAATTGAGACATTGTGATAGTTTTTCAGCATTTGTCTTTACAGAACTATTCAAAATTCTTTTTTATGCGATACATGAATTCAAGAAATTCTTCATCAGAGAGTCTATCATCCATAGATATTTGTTTTGTTGTTTATCATATAACTTTTGCTTTAATTATAAATGCAAGGAAAAACATCTATTTTCATTAGATCATCAGAGGTTCTGATTTTATGCATTGTATACTCTGTGTTGAGCTGAATATTTTAAATATTGATGTATCTTTTTGTATTTCAGAAACCTGGTGGCATAGACATCTCTCCAGAAGACACACTTATATCATATCTTCCACTTGCTCATTCATACGAAAGGTTACTCGAGGTACATTCAATACATATACTACCATATTGTTATTGTTAAAATAATTCATGAGTTTCATATTGTACATTTAACAATAAACCTACCTATAAATTACATTTTGTGTTAAACCTGCTTTAATATATTTTTTGATTTTACCCTTAGTGCTACTGTGTGTTGAACGGAGCCAGAATTGGGTTTTTCCAAGGAGACGTGAAGTTATTGTTGGATGATATTAAGGAGTTGCAGCCCACCCTCTTCCCATCTGTACCAAGGTTACTCAACAGAATCTATGACAAGGTATGTTACATGATGACAGCTGACACCCTCCTTCTTCAGTAGAAACACGAACAGCTAGGATAAAACCCAACAACAAAATGTTCAGGATTTTTATTTGTATGCCTTGGTATTTGTTTACGAAAATGCTGTTTTTAGCTCACCTGAGCTGAAAGCTCAAGTGAGCTTTTCTGATCACTTTTTGTCCGTCGTCCGTCCGTCCGTCCGTCTGTCCGTCCGTCTGTCCGTCTGTAAACTTTTTACATTTTGAACTTCTTCTCTAAAACCGCTTATCCAATTTCAACCAAATTTGGCACAAAGCATCCTTATGGGAGGGCGAATATAAATTGCAGAAATAAAAGTCCGATCTGTTTTCAAAGCGGAGAAAACCTTGAAAATGTAGAAAAAGGGGGGTGCATTTTTTAAAATCTTCTTCTCAAGAACTACTGATTCCAATTCAACGTAGTTTAGCATAAATTATCCTTATGGGAAGGAAAATATAAATTGCAAAAATTAAGGTCTAATTCTGTTTCAAATCTGAGTTATTACGAAAATAATAATAAAGGAAAGCCGTGTTTCAATCAGTTTAATAGCCTCGGATTCGGCATCCGGTAAAATGGGTAGACAAGACTTGGCCTGGGCAAAACAAAAGATAAGCAGTTATTAATCTGCCAATCTCATTAAAATTTCAGGATAATTGATGGACCAGTATATTTGTATTTGCTGTAATTATTGCTGCAAAATAATGCGTATTTGGAATTGACGATTGCCGATCTGCCCCGGCTTTTATTTTGCCACGGCTCGGTTTTGCTTACCCATTTTACCAAGACTCGTATTCCATACTTCTAAAACGAGGTTCTTTGTTGAAAGCAGCCATGACATTATACGAAAAAGGGTCGATCTGACTATGATGAATTTGCTTGTTGTGCAACAGTTCGCGTATGAAGGGAAATTTTTTAAACATGAAAAATATATTGGTGCCGATTTTGTGAAGTAAATTGAGGCTAAATATTTCAATGCGTTGACAGTTTTCACACATGACGTTGATGTTAGCATGTTCTGATTTTCGTTTCGTTTTCATTATTTATGCTTTGTAACCTGGAAACTGTCGTCTGTATTTCGTGATTTTTACGTATCAAATCAAACAGGGACTTCGGTAAATCAAACAGTTACGTTAACTGTTTACCTGCGCAAATTAAGCAAAATCTGATGTAGGAGTACTGAAATACAATTCATTCTATCGGTAATTCGGCATTATTTTTTGCGTAATGGTAGATTAATGCAATAGGTTTTTGTTGAGATGCTCGGCATTTTCTCGAGTTTATTCAGTTTAAATAGAGTTTGATATCGCTTACGGAAATATGTAGGTATATACATGTATATATATGATTCATTTCGAAAAAATAAATTGTGTTCTTTGTTTGTTATACATGTAGTGCATGTTTCTTGTGTTTAATTGTTAACAATTTCTATTTACTAACCATTTTTTAGTGTTTGCTTCGAATTATAAGCAAGATACAGAGATTTGCTAACAATTCTATGTTTGTACACAGATCTTAAAAGCTTAAGATTAAATCAAAGTACTGATAGTACTGAAAAGCGCTAACCCAGCTTCTGTATGTATATAACAGATATATGTATATAGCATTTCAGCTTCTGTATACGCACTATATTATATTATGACAGTCCCTGCAATGATGTATGTAAGCCCCGTACATTAATTTCACAATAACCCGTAAGTTAGATTCACAATAGCCCGTGCAGTTATGTGCATAAACCCCTGAAACTGGTTCCCTAACCAGTTTAAATGATGTATACTTTTGCTTAGAGGGGGCGGTTATTCGATGCACTGGAAGTTGAAGTCTAACGACCATAAAGGGCTGAGCTATGCTTAGCGCTTTAAAAAGTAAAAAAATTGTCAATATTTATTACGAAAATTTTCAAAATCTGTTCTTCCAGAAACCAACTTATTGAATTGTAAACTTAACCTTTTTAGCTCACCTGAGAATGGGGCCACAATGGGGGGTCGAAGTTTAACAAATGAATATATAGAGTAAATCTTTAGAAATCCTCTTCTCAGAAACTAATCGGCCAGGAAAGCTGAAACTTGTGTGGAAGCATCCTCAGGTAGTGTAGATTCAAAGATGTGAAAATCATGACCCCTGGGGATAGGGTGGGGCCACAATGGAGGGTCGAAGTTTAACATATGAATATAAAAAGTAAATCTTTAAAAATCTTCTTCTCAGAAACTAATTGGCCAGGAAAGCTGACACTTGTGTGGATGCATCCTTATGTAGTGAAGATTCAAATTTGTGAAAATCATGACCCCCCGGGGGTAGGTTTGGGCCACAATGGGAGATCAACGTTTTACATAGGAATATACACAGTTAATCTTTAAAAATCTTCTTCTCAGAAACTAATCAGCCAGGAAAGCTGACACTTGTGTGGATGCATCCTCAGGTAGTGTAAATTCAAAGTTGTAAAAATCGTGACCCCCGGGGGTAGGGTTGGGCCACAATGGGGGATCGAAGTTTAACATAGGAATATATACAGTAAATCTTTAAAAATCTTCTTCTCAGTAACTAATTCGAAGGCAAAGCTGGAACTTGTGTGGAAGCATCCTCAGGTAGTGAAGATTCAAAGTTGTGAAAATCATGACCCCTGGGGGTAGGTTGGGGCCACAATGGGGGATTGAAGTTAAACATATGATTATATACAGTAAATCTTTAAAAATCTTCTTCTCAGAAACTAATTAGCCAGGAAAGCTAAAACTTGTGTGGAAGCATCCTCAGTTAGTGTAGATTCAAATTTGTGAAAAGCATGACCCCTGGGGGTAGGTTTGGGCCACAATGGGAGGTCGATGTTTTACATAGGAATAAACAGAGTCATCTTTAAAAATCTTCTTCTCAGAAACTAATCAGCCAGGAAAGCTGGAACTTGTGTGAAAGCATCCTCAGGTAGTGTAGATTCAAAGTTGTGAAAATAATGATCCCCACGGGTAGGGTGGGGCCACAATGGGGGGGGGGGGGGGTCAAAGTTTAACAAAGGAATTTATAGGGTAAATCTTTAAAAATCTTCTCAGAAACTAATCAGCCAGATGATTCTTTATAATTGTTAAGACTTTGGCCCCAGGACAATTCTTTGGCCTCATGAGAAGGTTGAGAGTTTACTGTACGTTTATATCCCATATATAAACTATTGTTAGGGATCTTTTTGAGAACTGCAATACTCAACACATGATATGACTATAAAATCATCCTGTTAGAAAAGGGACTAATGATTATAAACATTAGAATATCCAGGGGAAAATGGATTTTATTTATACAGGATTTACATGAATTATTGTATATTGTCCAGATAGTTTGTATTATGACTCCATTGAGCTGATTTTATCATACCTATTGTTCCTCAGGTGAGCGATGTGGCCCATGGGCCTCTTGTTTTATTGATGAAATTGATCCGAATAAAGAGAATTATAAGTCTCAGATTACCAGGAAATTTGGTTATTATTGGCATATTGTTATGGGATGTTATTGATTGAAACAAGCATTCTGAGAGTATTGCATATTAAGCAATACACGTCCCCTACCGGTTTGTGGAAATTGTAAAAACAATGCACTGTTATGCAGAATATCGAACCCAAACATTAAAAAATTGGAATATCAAAAAATTAATTTTCTCGAAAATATGTCAACCAGATGCTACAGAATTGTAAACTTGATCTGTAGTTTGACATTTTGAAGCTGTTTAGCAAATTTCATATTATTCCTCAAACGCATTAAGAAAAAAAGTGTAGAAAACTGAAGTGGGACAGACAGACGGACGGACAGACTGACGAATGCAGAGGAAAGCTATAGTCCCCTCCGGTGAAAACCGGTAGGGGACTAATAACATGCATGTATAACTGCAGATTCTTAAAGTTTGCAAAAAATGACAAGCTGATATGCCATTGACATACCGGTATACAGTAGTATTTAGATATGGGTGTTAGATTGAGAAAAAAAAAAGTACACAGTCACTCTTGGTCCATAAAATGTTTATATACATATATTTATTTTGCAATTTTAAAAATGCTTATTTCCAATATTTTTGACAAGAACTGTTGTTTTCTCTTCAAAGGTTATGAGTCAAATAAATTCAGGATCAGGAATAAAAAAGAAGATGTTTAATATGGCTTTAGCCAGCAAGGAAAATGAACTGAAAAAGTAAGAATCTTTTTCAATTTTTCAAAAAGTTCTACCCGGTAATTTAAATCAATGACTTTTAATATTTCATAAATCATTTAAAATACATTTTTTTAAGGAAGTATATATTCTTTGGCATGATATTAAAAACATGTTTTGTTTTTTTTTATTTTGTTTGAAACAGGAGTATAATAAGAAATGATAGCCTATGGGACAAAATTGTATTCAAGAAGATTCAGGCCAGCCTCGGGGGAAAAGTGAAGCTCATTACAACAGGATCTGCTCCTCTGTCCCCCAAAGTACTTCATTTCTTGAGGTGCTGCGCGGGATGTCCTGTAAGTATGCATTACATTCATCCATTACAAAATTGTTATTTTTAGAAAAATTGGTAGCGTCATTTGCATTTCAATGAATGTCAATATTTTGACAGGTTGTGGAGGGATATGGACAGACTGAATGCCACGCTGTCTGCTCCGTGACTTTAGTTGGAGATCCTGATACAGGTATGGTGAAAAACATTGCCTAAAGTGCTCACTCTTACAAACCACCCATCAACAGACACCCAAAATTCAATTTCGTATTTTACGTACTGGGCGCCAATAGAAAATATTTCTGAAATTGTTCATTCACTAAAAAGGTGCACTCTGGCCTAGTAAGCCCCATTCTGTTACTGCCGACTGCAGTACCTGCGTAACTATGCTATGACAATGTTCTGTGACAATCCCAGCTCCACCACTATGGTGTCACAGCTATTCATTGGGACATTGGTCCAGAATATGAGAGGGTTACCTCTGAGTACTCTCTACCCAGGGTCTGGGGACTTTCCCAGAAGCCAAGAGAAACATGAAGTTTCAGTATGTTGCTTCCAAGGCAGGTCTTGTCAGAGTACACTTACTATGGAGATGGATGTTGTTTATATACCAGGTTTATATATCTTAGACAAAATTGTAGTTTTTAAACTCTTCATTATTTGTGGTTCTTTAAGTTGAAGTTTTAAACATCAAAGAATTATTTTTTTAAAATAAGAATCAAAGAATTATTATTATTGTAAAAATAAACAGCTGTAAAATCGATGGAATAGTTTTTAAAAGTCTTGACAAAGTGTTGGCATGTGAAAGACAAGGGGAATAACTTGTGTATAACCGATCGTCTTTCACTTTAAGAGGTATAGCACACTTAATATACAATTTCTCCAAAAATATAGCACTTTTGCAAACATCAGACATTTTCAATATTATACAATATTCAGTTAAAAGATATTCAAAGAATCGCAAATTTCACAATTATCATGCTCTAAGAGTCTTAATTACCTTACACAGCATCATTAAAATAATCAGGTTTAGTCAGGGATATATAGGAAAATAGTAAGTATGCGATGAAAAATGATATATTTGACTTTTTGTACCACTTAAAACTAAAGAAATCCAATTAAAATTATGTTTTACAGGTATTGTAGTATATTTTAACATTGAATTAATTTTGGTTTAACGTGATCTTCGTATTAAAAATTAGAGAAATACGATATTTCAATTAGTGACCTTTCTAATACAATCTTGTACATAGCCATATATATTTAAAAGAGTTAGATGTGTGGCCTAGTGGTAACATGGAGGTCATTTTGATTTTGTGGTCGCTGGATCGATTCAACCAGGTAGTAACTATTTTTTCACTTAATTGATAATATGATAAGATTACATGGATCTAATTGACTGGATTTTTAAAAATTATCTTGTTTAACGGTAATTCAACCTGGGTATGAGCACACCCAATATAAACAGATCGCTTTATTAACACTATACATGTATTATATATACAGCTGTACACTTAGATTCAAATTGCTTTTTGCTGGAAGTTATCACGCTTCAGAATATTAAGTGACATTATACACAGAGTTTTATGTATTCATTTCTCAATGAAGGTTTCCCGAATTTATGACAGATCATTTGTCACACACACCATTATTAAAGCAGTATCTATCTTTGAGAATCATATTGCGACAGGTACCTGAAGCTATATTTAGTAACAGGTACTTTCCGTTCAGACACAGTTGTAGGCGAAATAATGGGAAAGGCACTCTACCTCTTTATCAAGAAATAAGGGAAATTTGATGAGGAAAATAATATGATTTTTTCTATTCATTAGTTTCCTCTAACAATTTGCTTTATTTCTTAAAGACTTTAATATAGGTTATTAGAGAGGTTAAGCATTTGAACGTGTATGTCTACGTGTACGTGTGTTTACACGTACCAAAATTTGGTGTACGTTTAATAAACTGTACGTGTAAGTGAATGTGTAAAATACCGGTAATTAGATTTAACATTTCCAACATGTTCAGTTTACTCTTATTGTTTATGAAATAATTCTATGAATTTGATGAAACCAAAAGCACAGTCGTCCCCAATTTATCGTCTGCTTTACATAAAACAACGTTTGATATAAACAGCGTCTGTATTTCTATTCAAAAATGCTACAAGTCTTCATCTCCATGTACTTTTGATTCTACACGTTTTGCACAACTTGTAGAATTACGCGGTATGCAGAATTTATGACGTAATACACAACAATTTTTGGGATTCCCCTAGTCACACGTACTCGTACACGTACACGTTCAAATGCTTAACCTCTCTAATGTCTTGTGTTTCACTACTGTACATCAGAATGTGGAAAAGTGTCCCTCCAAATATTAGCATTAAGATGTTACAAATTGGTAATAATTACTGTGAGATGGATGTCAGTTAAAAAAAAAAATAAACTTTAAATGTATTGAATTATTATTCAGTGTAAATGTTTACTATCTGTAGAACTTTTATAGGTAATTTAGTTTGAAAGACATGATTTTGAAAAAGAAATTGAAGGTTATTGATTTCTGTTAAATGTTTGACAGTAAAAATCTTAGAATTGATTACAAGTTTCTGGATTGAATCAGTGGTCGGGTCTGACCAAAATATATGTACATGTACTGAAAAATTCAATAAAAGTAAAGGGGTCTACATTTTTTTCATTAGTAAATTCAAGAATTGATGAATTTTTCTTTGAAATAATATGTGAAGGTTGAGGTTTCCTGTAAACCAAATTTTCTTTGCGTGCGATAAACATTCGAAGGAATGAATTTTTCTTGCGGCAAACTAGGTTTTGGCAAAGTGTTAGGTCAAATGGAGTGTGGATCAAGCGTGGTCGTGAAAAATAGTCGTCGCAAACCAATTTATCTCTGGTAAATCGTGAAATAAAGTTGTTGTGAATAAAAATTGGTTTAGAGTATAGTAAAGTTTGGTTTGATTTTTATGAATGACTATTGTTTTCTGTATTAAGGAAATGTTGGCCCACCACTGCCATGTTGTGAGATCAAATTGGCTGATGTGGAGGAGATGAATTACTATGCAAAAGACAACAAAGGGGAGGTAAGTCATCTCTTGCGAACAGATAGTCTCATAAAAATTGATATCAAGATCATCAATTAAGTGAGAGCTAAATTCTTCAGCTGGAATTAAGTTACCGCTGTAGGTCAATTTTGTTGATATAATATATTGCAAAATTAGATCCATAAGTAAGTTTTTCAATGGGGAAATAATTAAAGAAGATTGTTTTTAAACAACAAAATGTAATACCCTCTTTCCCCATTGAAATAGATTCAATGGAACTTGACTCTGATGAAAATTTCTTATTTTTCAATTTTTCAAGGTACCGTACATATGTTACTGTACATGCATAAAAGTTAATAAACATCAAATTTGAGAAATTATCTTGATTTGATGTTGATTTGATACGACAGGTGTGTATCAAAGGACCCAATGTGTTCCTGGGTTACTACAGAGACCAAGCGAAGACGGACGAGGCTCTGGATAAAGACGGATGGCTCCACACCGGAGACATCGGACAGTGGCTGGAGGTAGGTGTTAAGACAACTAACAGTGAAAGGAATGGGGATTAAAAATGTGAACGATTTGATAGCATAATAGTAATTCATCTTCTCATAAATCTTCTCCTCTTTTCTTCCTCTCTCAATTTTTTTTTTCTTCCTCTCTCAAACGATGATGCAGAGTTGAACACCTTCAGAAGTGAAATTACCCGAAGGGTCCTTTGATGGATTGGTAGAGCGAATTTAACGAGGCCGGGTCTAATTTGTTCTGCCCTACATTTTTGGATGAAACTTTTTACATGAATTTCTACCGATATAATTATTATTTTAAGATTTAAAAATAAGACAGTTACCATGCCGTTTGTTTAGGGGGTCATCTCAAAGTTTGTTAATCTTTAACATAGGACCCTATGGGATTTTGCTTGAAATGTATCAATTTTGCAAATTTTTTACATTTTTTCAAAACTTCTGCCCTAGGGATTTCTTTTTCTGTTCTACATATTAAAGTTATTGCTAAAGGGCATGAAATGGTCAAATAAAAAAAACCTTTTACCTCCTGGTTTGTTCCAGGGGTCTTATCAAAGTTGATTTTTGTATGCCCAATTTCCCAGATTCGTCAGATAATGGCTATTTTTTATATGACAAAGGCGAAAAAGGTGGTCTATATAGTATTATTAAAACATTCAGACATATTTAAGTAATAAAAAAATATATAACTTCACATATTAAGGGTCATTAATATAAAATACATGGTTACTATCTTGAAAGGTATGAATTAAGCTATATTTAGGCGGGTTAAGAAAACGTGACAGAAGGCTAGGCTTGCTGAACCCTCTTCACGTTTTCAACCAATTGCTTATACTTCGAGACATTTATGTTTATTCCACAATATAACATTATTTTTACGCATCAAACGAGATATTTTCAACAATTTTCACTGAATATCTACAGTTGAAACTATCACGCCATGGCGTCAACTAAGCAAAAAGATGACGTCACAATACAAATGAAACGCTGCGCGAAAGCGTGCGTACTCGTTCTGTACTCGGCCTCATTAAATTTCATATGTATTGTCTTTTTTCAGAATGGTACTTTGAAGATCATTGACAGAAAGAAGAATATTTTCAAATTAGCACAGGTAATTGATAGGTCTCCTTGAACAAATATTGAATGTTTTAAATGAGGTTTTATTCAGGCATTTAAAGAATACCTGGACATACAGTTGTAGTGTTGATACACAAATTATGAATAAGGATTTGTTTTCCAGGGTGAATACATTGCTCCTGAGAAGATTGAAAATGTCTACGTGAGAAGCCCATTAGTGGCACAAGTCTTCATTCACGGAGAAAGCTTGAAAGTCAGTTTTAGTTTTGATATAAAATTGATTGTTCATGTGTATAATGCCTAAAACTATAGAGTTTATGTAATCTTATATCATTAATTTACATCATGTAAGCTGTAATATCTCTGGTCTTTTTTTAAGTTGATTTAACAGTTATTCATAAAGTCACAAAGTAACTCCTTTTTTCAGTCGAGTTTGGTGGGTGTGGTGGTACCTGATCCTGAAGTGTTACCTGGCTGGGCTAAGACAAACCTCCATGTGACGCAGACAATGGAAGAATTGTGTGCAAACCCAGTAAGTTAGACAGAATAAAACGCTTCAGAGAACTAGTGTCATCATCATGAAAAATTACAAAGATAGATTAATCTGCTATTTTACATTTGTATAGTTGGATGATATTTCATAGAAATTCAGCTGAATTACCTCTCTGGAATTGAATTATTATTGAAAAAGTCTCTCTGTAATGACTGAATGCCCTATCATTGTGGTCTATGTTGGTGATACATGTACTGATAATCCTGTCTGTAATTGTAGGATGTTAAGAAGCAAATAATGACCGATTTAACCAACATTGGAAAAACTGGAGGACTCCATTCATTTGAACAGGTAAGTTTTCAGTTAACGAAACTTTTGTTGACTGGATGTACATGTACTTGTACAAATTGAGATTTGATTTCTAAATAATAATGGCAAGGGTCAGAGAATATGAAAATTTCTTAGTAATTTGTTTGAATTTGCTCCCCATAAAACTTGATCTCATAGCATTTACCAGTACATACTGGTAAACATTTTACATACCAATATATATACAATGTACATGTACCATATAAATATTGAGGATTTTAAATTTTCAGGTGAAAGACATATTCCTATATCCTGAGCAGTTTTCTGTGGAAAATGGACTTCTAACGCCAACATTCAAAGCTAAAAGACATGAATTGAAACTAAAATTCAAATCAGAAATTGATGAGATGTACAAAAATCTAGTGTAAAAGAATGATTATCTTAGAATCTATACAAAATATTATAGAGTGGAGATTTAATTGCATGGCAAGGTTTGCTTACCTTACTCGGGTCATCTGCCAGATATAAAACAGTGCATGTAGTCAGTGATGTATATCTGAATCTCTCTAATTGTATAAAGCAAATGTACATGAGACATATCTAAAAACATTTTGAAGGTAAAAAAAATATTGTATTGGTAATATCTTAATTTTTTTCTCATTGTTCTATGAATTTTTGAGTGGTTTCTGAATTTTGTGCTGAGAGAAATTTGAAGAGATTTTTTTTTTCAATGATAAGTTTTTGAGTCTATGCAGGATTCGGATTGACAATGAAAGGAACCAAGTGTATAATATTGTACATACACAGCAAGGTTGTGTGATATCATCATTTCACAAATTCTTCATACACATTGCACAAGCTGATGAATTGTAAAATTTTTACATAGGTGCATATGTACATATACATGTACATTGTACATGCATAATACATTTCATTTTGCAAAGAACATTGTTAAGCAGTAAAAATGTCTAGTTTGTACTGTTGAGCAGATGGAAAAATAGAAATGTTGAATTTTTCCGCTGTCAATAGAAATGATTAGATCGGTGTTGTATGTTCTTTGGTTAATTTTTGATAGAAATTTTAGCTAAAAGGTTTTTTTTTTTCTCCTTGAAATAGCTAGATTTTTGGAACAAATTTTGACACATGTATTGACTCACCGTGATGCACTATCTGTGATTAAGAATTAAGTTGATCTCCATTGAATTTAATACCCAGTTTATAAATACATGTACATGTATTTGAAAAAAACAAAATGGAGATCCTGGCAGTCAACATACCAGTGAAACATTTTGTACATTAGTATTTATTCATACACTTCAAAGTCATGCTTCGTTGCAGTGCTATATGGTGTTAGTGCTAACTTTACCACATTCTGCATAGACTAGTCATTTTTTCTTGTGAAAACATTTCAACCCCAAGATCCCAAAAAGGGACCTACATTATGTACCGGTACATGTGTATTGAAAGTAAAACAATATGTATGATTACAAATTTGCATGATTTATTTTTGACCACACAATGCACAAAAGAGAATAAATTCAGGCACATACATATGAGGTATTATTTTTCGTGATAATCCTGTATAAAATACTGTTACTGTAGAATATTTCTATGCTGAGTGGAATTGCATAATTAAAACACTATAACTTTCACAGTTTTTATTTTGTTCATTTGTTCACGATCTTGGGCTGACATAGCACACAATTTTCAACCAAGGAAGGTACATGCAGTCAAAGGGGTTTTTCAACCAAAGAATGTGGGCGCTTAAGATGTAGATTCGGCAGGAATCTGGGCGCACAAGGAGAGTGAAAATTTCATCAATTAATTTTGAATATTTTTCGAATTTTAACCGTTATTTGGTTTCTGTTGGATGTGGAATGAGTGGAAAAATATTTGAAATGCAAAAGGTTTTATTATAATATGGGTCTAAATATAGCAACACGATGCAATTCATGCAAAATCCTACTTATTTACAACTGTTTTTAAATGATTTTGTTGTCTCTGGGTCTTCTCTCCACAAATTTGAAACGTGTAAAGGTAACATATTTCAACATTAAAAATGTCGCATTTTAAAAAAAGATGGAGAGATGACCCAGAGATGACTAATTATGTACTTTTCAAATTATTTTTTGAAGGATAAAAAACAAAGTCCATTGATATGACAGTGGTGTTTCAAACAGTACTTTATAGAGCATATATTGACAAGTCTCTGTGGCTCAGTGGTTTCGTCCTGGATTTAGTGAATACATACATTCAGTGTTTTGGGTTCAAATCCAACTGGTGGTCTTTTTAAAAAAATTAAACTTTTTTGTTTTAAATGTATGTTATTATAACATGATGTTGAATTATAATATACCGGTATATTTTAATTTGTTTTTATTGATTTCTAGATCTGCTGTATGAACACTATAAAAAAATTCTTTTCTTATTACTAGTTTTTTAGGATAACACAATATAACTTCATTAAATAATGTTTTCATTAACATTTCCAACTAGTTATCGGTTTACCTCTCATTGCCATTTTTTGAAAGCTTTGTGAGTTTTTCAATAACCGGAATAGCCATGTACTTCGACTCTCAACATAATATATTTTTGTTGAAACCTGTACTTAGCCTTTCGTGGTTATAGACATTTAAATCCCAATTGATTCGTGTCGAGGATTCCTGCAAACTTACAATCTTGTGCGCTCACTTTCTTTTATTCGATTTGGCCAGCAGAATGGGTGGTCCCATTATAAACAAATCAATTGTAATAATTTCTATATATCTTTTTCCTTCATTGCTTCCCCAAGAAAAGGAAAATCACATCATGATTTGAGTCAAATTTATTATCAAATACTATGCTATTCAATTCGTTATCATTGAACTTTTAAAAATTTTCAACTTGGGTAGTCAGAAGTCACATGGTGTGATTTTAGTCAAGGGCATTTCATTTGAAAACTACCTTTAAATTGAAATTGGATAGGAAATCACATTGCTTGATTTCACCTTCAGATAGCGGACGTAGTCTCTACCTTTGACACCATTATGTGTGAGGTAAAAGTAAAACATTCTAACATAATTACATATGTAATAATATATAAAAAATATAAAATGATGGGGTTAGTGTTGCCAAATCATTTTCTTGAAAACCTTTTGCTTGACAGAGGTATAATAAGGTACAGTGGTACCATTTCAGTAGATGACTCCTACTGATTTTGAGATATCTGGACTTCTATCAATCTGAAGTCTAAAACGGTGTCCAATTAATGGCATTAAATCAATCACTTGACAGACGTGCAACATGATGATATGCTGCACGAGATGCTCCGAGATATTTTCATATCATTCCTCCTTTGAAATACGTCAAATTACCCATTGTAAAAAGGACCAACAATTATTAAAGGTCACGACTTTGGTTAAATGTTTACAATGCTTTAGGAATGCATTTCTAATTATCAAATAAAATGTGAGAGTCAGTCGTTGAGTTACACAAGCAAGATAGAGATAGATTTGTCTATCTTCTCATTCATTTTAAACATAAATTAGCAGTTTGGAACATTGAAAACATTCTTTTTAGGTCTTAAACTCGAATTTTTACTTCAACTTTCAAAATGTAAACAAAGGCTTTGTTTACTAGCAAAGAATTGTAATCTCTGTAACTCACTTATAACTGACACTCAACTTTGTCTATTACAGATGCTTTACTGAAGCATTGTAAACATTAAAATCGTAAAAATAATTTTTAACCAAAATCGTGACCATGCCCCTTTAATTCTAATGATCATCCTTTTTCCATATTTTACATTCAAACACTGAAAACTGGACTTCATTTTTTCTCTGTATTTTATTCAATATATAATTTAACTTTTAATCTGAACATTTTTCTGTGAACAATTTCATCAGCACATTTGAAAAAATTGTATTGCAATTATACTATTTTGTTTGAAACCGAATTCTGGTTCATATGCACGAACATATACAATAAATCATATATATTATCGTAACTATCTATCTTGCTTTAAAAAAATGATATCAAAAGTTACAGAAAGCCCTAAAGACAACCAATTATTGCTACCATTCGAAATTTCAACTATCAAGAAAAACATGTTCTGCAAACAAGATGTTACAAAAAAGAACAATAATTGAAAAAATGTTCAACTGTTAAAAGATTAATACAGGTTTAGAATTGCCAGAGCATGTTCTGAATTAGCATGATGACCAGTATACATGAAACCAAAGTACATGTATTAAAATTAGTTTATAAAGAAGACTTAATTTGAAAGTGGAAAATATACACAAGTTTATAAGACTTAATTTGAAAGTGGAAAATATACACAAGTTTATAATCATGAACAAGATTGAATATCATTCAGCAAGTTTTATCTTTGTTTAAATTTAATATAAGAGGTATTTTCAATTGGCCAACTGCAGACCCCTAAAAAAAAACCCTAATGTACATTCAATTACATTGTAAATCACAATATTTTTAAAATTAATCTACTGAACATTTAATTAATACCAGTGTTTTATGAGTACAATTATTCAAACGTTTGCACCAATATGTTCACGGAACAAAATAAGTTACACATTTAAACTACATGTACTACAAGGGCTTTATTAATAATCTAGCACTTTTGATATGACAAGAAGAAGCTTTTTGTTCATGATCAGCAAAAAACCAGTTGCATTAAAAATGATGACTTTGCAAATACTGTCAGGTCTGAATGAGAATAATGCTGACAAAAATTCAAAAGTAATTACAAGTTCATACAAAAATAGACAAAGCAGTTTAAAAAACATGTCATGCTATCTTCACAAACGTACATGTACAGTTATGTATAAAAATTCCACAGGAATTGCACATATTTTTTTTTTGGAAATGGTATTTACAATGAATACAACTTGTTCTCAGCATTGTTTTCCCCGAAAGCAATTTCTTTCAGCATTTGCAACATGGTAAATAGCTTATATATATACCTCATACATAGCATATCATCCTTTAGCTGCATGCACATTCAACATAATTTTTTGGTAAAGTCAAAAGCAAATCAAAATGTTAATATTTATCAAAGTGCAAAATAGTTGGTGCTTGTACATCATCCGATTACAAAAATAAGAGACCAGATCTCATAAAAATTGACTGTTTTTTTCAACATTGAAAAAAAAAGAAGATTAAATTCAAAATGAATTCGATGAATTAAAGCTTGTTCAACAAAATTAAAACATGTATTAATCTATTGTAAAATTACATAAACAATAGCTACATATAAAATGAGTTTAACAACAAACTGTAAACAAGTCTGGTAAACAACCTCATCATACACAAACAAAGTGAGGGAGGATTGGCGGTGGGGGAGGGGGAGAAAGAGAATCTGAGTTTTTAATGTTTTCACTATGATGGCTACTGAGTGTTTTGAAAGAATGAAACCGGGATTTGACAGCTACCTGTAATATGACAATCAGTATTAAAATAAACCATTAAAAATTTTCCTACAAACACACTCCATTTATACATGTAGACATAAGTCAACATAGATTTTTTTTAATAACTAGGATTCAACTATATAGCTAGTAACAGTCTTGTACATGTACCGGTACCTTATGACCACAGAAGTTATGTATCTTAACCAGTTACTAGTAAGTTTATGCTATAAACAAAGTAGATTGTTGATACACTATAACTAGCATTAAAAAAAAAAAACTAATACAAAGGTTTTTTTAAAAACTATTCAATTGCATATAAAATCAATCTTTATGACCTGCATTAAAATCATTAAAAATGTACTGGTTAAAAAAAAGCAGACTGAAACCCTCTCCCATCCTTGTGGCAAAAATATAAATTAACATTCACAGCCATTTAACTAATCTGGCAACTACTCCAATGACAACATTTAGGTTTACAGTTAATTTTCAATGCTTTGACATTAAAATTTACACTCAACCATTTTGCTACTTGATTTCATATCAATATGATTTTAAATACATGTAAACAATTCATAACACTTAAAGAGTGTGGATTTTGATTCTAGTTACATATTTCTGAACAATGTCCTGAAGTCACTTGTACTCCTAATGAAAATTTCATAGACATTTTAAATCAAATCAAAGGAAAAATGAAGTCTATCAGAATAAGATTCATTTCCTACAGGTCAACCTTGTGGAGAGGATGGGTACAGCATAAAAAAATATCACAATCATACGACAAGGGAGTGCACGACATGAGCAGCTTACAAACCAAATACAATTATTCTAGCACCAGTTATGATTAGCAAATTTAATGGCCCTGTAAAAAAAAAAACCAACAACCTTGTTTCATAAAGTTTAAAATTCAAAGTTGTTCCATGACAAAATGAAAATTTGATCAATTTCCAAGTATTAATATCTTCCTCAACCCTCTCATTCTCACACAAAAGCTTTACTCAATTATTAACTAAATTTAAAAAAAACAAAATTTTTTGGCAGTACAACATTTGATGTCATGAAAGACGATATTTGGACTGGCTCTCTAAATTACACTGTCATAAATGCCATTTTTTTTTTGACCAATCAGAATTGAGTGTTATCTGCTGCTGCTGAGCTCCTGCTCCAGCCAATTAGGAATCCTGTACTTGTACTTCTCCAGCAGATGAGACAGGGCCACGTTGTGTTTACTGTAGAACTGCTGTAGGACCGCCATTGATTTCTGGTCCATGGGGGGATACTTTCTCCCTTTGCTTCGACCTAAGCACTTGCTCTTGTTGTTCGACATGGTTTGGCAATAGAACCCTTTCTTGGGATCAAACCTGAAATACAGAAATAAAAGCATTACATGAATCTACATGTCAAGCCAAATAGATACAATAAAGGCATTCAAAAACTGTCTTTCTGGTAATGCATTTTTCAATTTTTCAGAGATGGTCCACTGGACCTCAAGTGTTATGTCACTATTGTACATGTACAATGTATTGGTTTACAAGGATTTCACATCTAAAGGCATTGTGACAAAGCAGGGACACAATACGTAACTCTATCAAATTTCAAATGATGTTTACCTGAGTAAATCATTATATTCATAGTGCGGCTCTATATGTAGGAACCGCTGAACATTATGCATCACAGCTGCTGGTTGATTCTTGAGTTTTTCTCCATCCACAATAAATAACTGAAAGACACATTTTCTTCAATTTAAATGGTGGCAAAAACATACACATAACTCATAATCAAGAAATAAAGAGCAGTTGCAACCAATCTGGGTAAATATTAAATAATGAATTCTCTGATAAATAGCCCCTTATCCCCTCCAACATAAAATCCATTGATACAAGATCCAATTAACTTAATGTATAAATCAATTCCTTGTTAAAAATTATTTTGAAATTTTTACATTTGACTTACCATATTATATATGTAATATTGGTTGAATATAATAGGGACACTCACCTGTCTGGCTGGGTAGAAATCTAGCCACCTGGACAGGTGCTGTACATAAATTCCTGGCATCAGGCACCGATTCCTCAGACTCTGAAGCTTCTGGGGGGCCGAGTTAGTCGCTGTGATCACTTCATAAAACGAATGATTCATTGCTATCGGGTCCTTATGTGCTTTGATATGCTGAAAATAAAGGTAAGGCAAAGGTCATTTAAACCCTCATTTTGTTGCGAGTACATATTTATATTCTCTCAATATTTGGGTACTTAGAAAAATGTATATTTTTCTTTGATAAATATATGTGAATTTAACATCCCAATCCCACTTCCCCACAAATCAATAAGTTATGGTTGAATTACTGTAATAGTAATCACTGAATAATCCTTCAGCTAGTGGTTGATATAAAGATAAACAGCGAAATATAATCAAACACAGTATTTATGCAAAAAAAAGGTGTATCTCCATGTACAGCTATGCAACACTTGATGAGTGTACCTGATACCAGGAATATGCTCTTTTGGCCGGATGAACGAGTATACAGATGAGTTTTGCCTTGGGCAGGAGAGCGTGAGCTCGATGCGGTGCCAGCTCACTGTCAAAGTAAGTGGCACTCTTCTCAAACAGGAAATCTGAGGTAGCGTTTGGCGGAATGGGGAAGAAATTCATGTACCTGAAAAAAATGAAAATCGTCTCCATCAAATGTGCTGCTTACTGACAGAAAAAAACCCCTATTTCTACAAGGCAAAGACATGACTATAAGCAAAATATCTAGGAACAATCAAATCTATCAAAAAGAACAAACCAATCCAGGCCCTTGTAGTAATTGTTTCCGTTAAAGAACTGAACCTCTTCGAACGTCTCAGAGCTGTTGTAATTACTGATGATGGCTGGGTGCATGGAGAGAAATGTGTACAATGCTGTGGTACCTACAACATAAAAGAACCAGTTGAGCTAGTTCAATGATACCTATAACATCACTTTCTAGTTACATGTTTGACCATGTCATGTTCACTCTGTAATGTGAACCTTACCAGTTTTCTGAGGTCCGATGACCATGAACTTTGGCAGTCTATCACAAGTTTTGTTTTCTGACCAGATCTCTAAATGCCTCTTATACGAGCAAGGATTCTGAAAAGCAGGAAAATATATTTATGTAATAATTCCTATTCCCATTAGGGTGTCTCCTAGATGACAATTCATGAAGATTAGTGTATGTATTCTGCTTCAATTATTATTTTATTGGATATAATACTATGAAGCCTTCCAAATTTTTGAGCTAGAAAGGTTTATTTTACAATTGCCCTTTTTGAAACTCACCCTCCAAATAGGATCCTTCTCTTCAGGGTACATTTCAAAATATTTAATTCCCATTTCCAGAGGTGGCACCTGCTTCAACCTTAAATTGGTCCAGCACTGAACAAACTTGAAAGCGCTCTCAAAGGTATACAAGGCCAGGCGGTCATTGCCATAATTAGACATATGTGTCATGAATATGTTAATCTGAAAGTAAAAGTAGGTAGTACCATTGTGAATTCATAATAATCTCAAATTTAACCTCTTTAAAGTATGCATTAAAAGAAACAAAGTCAAGCTTGAAGAATATGTATGTACATGTACTATCTTTTATGTCAAAGCAAGGCGTTTGTCTAGCAAAAGCTAAATGCGACAAACAACATTTTTCATTGGATTGAAACTTGCTTCACAATATAACATGTGAAGAAAATGAGAAACTATGTGCACAGACTCACAGGATTGAAAAGGAATGTCAAGAAGAGCTCTCCCCCTTGGATGCTCTTGTCTAGGACCTGTGGGCCCCCAGGGTACTCGTCATAGTACATGGTGTGTGTGAACAGTCCACAGGTCTGGCGTGGAAGAACCTGTCAACACAAGAGTAATGATATTTAATGGGTAATAAACAGGACACGTGCCATTGCTGTACACAAGGCCTGAATTCCATGAATTACACATTTATCAATTAAAGCTGCAGAAAGTTTTTTGACCAGAATACATGGTTTGGTCTGCCCGTGTAAGCTCTGGATATACCAAGCATGTACATTATTTAACAAAACGTCAACTTTTTAAATGAATCCTATCTTTCTTGCCTACTGGACCAAATATAAGTAATTACCACAAGGTGTAAGTAACAACTTTCCAACATACACTGCAGATATAATAGAGATGAGGGGTAAGAAGTAGGAAGTTAAGTAAGAACACATTTGTAAAATTCAACTTAAATTTATGGGATGGTTTGTAAGCGAAATCTTACCATAAACCCTTAAGTTTATGAACACCTCCTTTTGTGTAAAGATTTGTGAGCAAGTTCTTACCATCACCCCTTTGTATATGAAGCCCCTCCTTCTCCAGGCAGGGTGCAGGCGGGGGTACTCTTCTGTACTGGTCACTCGGATGTCCCACACATTTTTCCAGGCATTGTACAGTTCCTCATGGATTGGGAACACACCAGCGTGTAGTGGGGCTACTGCATACTGGTGATGTACGGGGATCTTCATCTCCTGAAACAGTGCCACAACAGCTTAATTTTCAAATTCAAATGCAACGCAATCCCTTATATTGTGTTTATGTCCAAAAAACTAAAATATTTATATGGAAGTTTTACTAGTCCTGTAAAGAACAGTGGTTTCTGTCGGAACCTTCAATTAAGTTATATATGCCATTTAGCCGAATAAAATATTTTGATATTCCATAATTGACTTGCAAGATTCAATTTCAACATTCCCAAAATCTGATATCCATTCTGACAGAAATATTTTTTTTCTCAAGAGCACTCTCTGAAAATGTTTATTCCGTAATGGTGCATATATATCACAGAACTGGTATCCAAGAATTGAATAATCAATATATATCTCCAGGGAACTTTATTTTCAGGAATCTCTAGCTTTTGCAAGAATCAAATTCTGATTACTTCTCCCGGAATAACAAACAGCTCTTAATTACAAAGCCAAGACCCTACTCTCCCCATAATCCTGAACATCAGTCCCTAAGGAAATCAGTGGTTCAGATAAAAAAAGATTTTCAGCCATACAACCTGACTAATTTTCAATGCCTGTTCAAGGGTTATCTACAAAATTTCTATAGAGTGTGACATTAACAGGAAACACACTCTGTCCTTTACCGGACATAAAGCTGTGGAAATCAGACGTTCCAGTAAAAAAAATTCCCGCTGGTGGGCAAACTGCTTTATTTTAAGAGCTTTTGTACTTTATATCAGACCCACCCAAGACTGTACATATACTTCAATATACATGTAAATGTACGTATCATCTACACTTTGAAAAAACTGGTCTTGTACATGCAATCACGAACTGGTACTTCACTGTAAACATAAAAGTATATATTCCCAGTACTGTATATCCGGTAATTTTCATGATGTTCTAATTTGAACTTTTTTGTGATCACTTTTGCATCACAAAATATCCAATACGCAGAATATATATCCGGTATTATTTGCTATAGGAAACTTTTTAAGTGACAAAAAATGACTAAAGCAAATTAAAAAGTTACACCTTTTCCCTCATTTTTGTGACATGCAAAACTAGAACTGTCCTAATGGGACTAATACCCCCGCTAGGCTAATTTCAAATGGGACAAATAATTGAATTGAATAATAAAGGTTTGGAACACATACCAAAAAAAATTTCTAGAATTGTAAAAAAAAAAAAATTAGTTATAATAACAAAGAAAAATTAAAATCAAAATTGTCAGAATTTCACTGTAAATACATATCTATAACAGTCATACATTTACAAATGTATGTATTTGATGATATATTTTTTTAATTTAATTGATTTAAAGAAAAACCAACAAAATGACAATAACCCCTCCCTTTGCAGTGAATAGAAATACCAGTAGCCAAGCAATGCTCTTCTGTTGATAAAACTTTCAATATCTTTCTAATAAGAGTCTTGACAGATGTAATTAGTTGTTTCAAATTTTCCTCACTTTCTCCTATGGCACAGTGGAACTCCATATCAGAAAATTGATCCCATAGGACTATGATTTTCTTTGATGAACTTGTTAAATTCAATAAACTCCCAAAACATTACCATAATTACCATACTATGTAAAAATATGTAAAAAAAAAAAAGAAAATTTAATATTACAAACAATTTTAAAATTGCCAAAACACTACAATCATATCAGTAATTTTGAATTTCATTTAAATTAATGCCCAATAGGGTCACTTCATCAATTTACTTGACAAATAAATTTAAACAACCTCTAAAAATAGTTTAACTTCTTAAATTAATCATTATATTATTTATTTCCTTATAATGATAGACCTTTTGGTTTACATGAAACAGTTTTAAAATAGCCCCAAAACCATCACCCACTTTACAGATTATCAATTTCCCCTAAACACATGCTCCATCTGAACCATGGATCAGATAATGGCTCCCTTGGGACAAATGAATTCAGCCACACTTGTCTTTGATGTTCTTATTAGCTCCTAAGAATTTATCATTGACAAACAAAAACTTTGCATTGTCAGTTGATAGAATACTTATAAAAAATAAATTTTTTTTTATTAATTAAGACATAAAGACAAAAAACTTCATCTGGATGTATTTATATAAATATATTTTAGAGTGTTTTCTATTAATTAATTAATAAAATCTGTAAGGATTACCTCCCTTACTTTTCAACATTAGTGTACAATATATAGAATAAGGAAAATGAAAACTGTCATAAAATCATTAAATCTTGTCTGATCTTCAAAAAAATTGCAGGTGCACATCTTCAGATGGTGTTCAACATATGTACAAATTTTCAAACTGTTCCATGCAGTAATAAAAAATTCTATAGGGGGGACAAAGTTGCGTCTACAGACAGACGGACGGACAGACAGACGGACAGGGTGAAACCAATATACCCCCCTAAACTTCGTTTGCAGGGGTATAATAAACAGATATAAGGTATGTCATCTATACCTTGGCAAACTGGTAGTTTTTGAGCATGGACTGCTCCAGTCTCTGTTGAGGAAACTTGTGCGAGTGTTCGTGCTTCCACATGTGACCAAACCACCAGAACTTGTTCTTGTATTCTACAATTTGAAGAACGGTCATTAACAGTTGGTTAACCAAGATGTCAACACAACAATATAATATCATTCCACAAAATCTGACGGTGAAATGAGAGATAAGTGAAAGGAAGCCTCCAATCATTGGTTCATACCAAACCTTAATGACAGGTTTGGAAAAAAAATTTCTTACTTGAAATATTCCATTAATTTTCAACATGAAGACCACACTTTACAAAATATATAGTTTAGTATATTACAATATTTGTTGATCATCATGCCATGCCTGGATATCTTTTGTTAAATGATCCAGTCATGTCACTGATGTCATTCAAGACATTTACCCAGTAGAACCCTTTTAGCACATATTTGTGTAATTCTTATATTTCAAAATCTATTTTAATGAAATGTTGTGAAATATTGAGAGCTTACTGATGTTTGTAACAGTGCTACTTCGGAGGCCATATTGCACACCCAGTGTGCTTAACCTCTTTCAAATGATTCCCAACTTATCTACTTACAATTTTTACAACACTATCTAAAAATGGAGTATTTCCTACAAAAACACACTTGGGATAAGCACAAAAATACAACTACTAGTAAACCATGTTTATAAACCAGTCAAAATGTAGGATACATCATTCCACTTCAAGTAGCAGTAAAAATTGTATTTCTGTATTAAATCTGATGCCATTTGCCCAACCCTGCTTTCATAACTTACACATGTCATCTTTGCATTTCCAAAGCTATGTTTGACATTACCTAGTATCTTCTTGTCGCCTTCATTTTCGGGATTATCTCCGGTCTGGAAGTAATAGCCGGAGAATCCCATGTTGAACATGAATCCCTCCACCTTCTTCTGAAACCTCTCCTGAGCTTGTACCATGGCCTGTCAATTTAAAATATCACCTTACAATGAGTTCAGGAATCATTACATTTATTACAAACTGTATACATTGTACAATTAAATCATAATTTCAAATAAAAGCATGGGCAATATTCTGAACCCTTGCCATCATTGCATTCATTTTTTCACAATCATAACTACTGGTCATATACCGTGGAATTATCATCATTACTTAAATGTACCAATAAAAAAGAGATCTTTAACTTACTCTGTTTCATGACATACATATATCTTTAATCTTACAAGACATTTCCAAAAATCATTTTCAAAAATGTGAGTAAAAGAATTTGTGCATTTTGAAATACAATGAGTAAGGGTTAAAAACAATTTCCTGCCTCTTTTTGTTCAACATATACCAGCAATTTTATTCTCACCTCAACATCTGCCGCTGTCATTCTAGTCCCAGTGATTCCAACAAATATATCGTCCACATCTATTTGAATATAACGATCCAGAGAGAGACTCAACTTCCCATGTGACAGGTATGACAGAGCATCAACCATCATCAGGCGATGCAACCAAAACTCCAGAGAGTTTCCGAAGAACACACGCTTTATCCCATCATGTTTCCCCACATCTAGGATGGCAGCCACTAAAGTTGAATTGTCTTGTTCAGTACCCTCTATAAATTGGTTGGGGGCAGCCCTAGCGAACGCCAATGGTTCGTATGTGTTGTTGTGATATTCAAACACTGTCCAATCATCATCCTCCAGCGGCCCATCTATCACTTCACCCGGTCGAGCGATTCTCCACATTTCGGAATACATGTTCAAGTGGAAATCCCGAAGTCCCATGTTGTACCGTAGAATCAAGGGAAATCCTGTAACTTTCTCCCTATCAATTCCTAATTCATCAGAAGAGTGCACAAAAATGATCATCCCCACTTTGAAGTCTTTGCAGTACTTATCAATCATTTCCCTATTCCATTGGTCCATAGCTAAGTAAGCTTCCAAATTCTCAAAAATAATCACAGACCACCTTCCCTTGTCTAAATGAGTCAGGGGAGGTAAATGTTTACCCGTACTTTCGATCTTGTAGTCAAACCTAGCTAGCTCAAGCGTCTGTACTATCTGTCTCACCAGTTTGGGATAATGGGACTCAGCAATCACCAGCACTTTCTTACTGATCTGCAGATTGTCCCTGGTGTTGTGGTCTCTTGGCGCAAACTGCATCTTTCTTTCGAATCGACAGTGCACCTTTGGAACTGGTGGATGTGGCATTTTACGAACGTGTCTTGGGGTCATCAGTTTATATGAGAGGATGAAGAAAGTCACAAGACTGAAGAGAATAACAATGATGAATACTCGTGTAATGGAAAATGACCTGGTCTTTTGGCGAAAGCAAGAGGTCTTCAACCTTTCTATGTAACGTCTTAGAAACATGTTAAATCCGTCCAGCTAAAAAATCCTCAACGCAAATAAATAAATGAAAGAAGAAAAAAAAAGTCACAACCAAAATAAAGATCTAGTAGAGGTCCATCACAGCCAATGATATGTCAATCCAATGAAGACTTCAGTTCGTGGCTTTATTCATCCATAGTCGAAGGCGAAGCTACTGGGCAAATTCATCTTGATGGTATCCTCGAAACTGCATTCGAATGTAGTTGTTACCTCATTTTCTTTCTTTGGAATTTAACACAAGTTGTCAATCTCTCACTCCCTGCAATAAATCAAAAGCACTCAAGTTACATAACACCCAGAATTGATTACTGTGAAAATGATTCCATTACTCCAAAAAAGTAGCCGGGAGCAGACATCAAATGAAAAAAATAGCTCTGGCAGTGCATGAAAAATCCACACTAGGCCCGAGACAATTTACTCTTCCTGGACAATATAAAGGGGCGGAAATGTCACACTGTTAGTCTTAATGAATACAGATGCATTCAAGAGTAAAGTAATCATCTCTCCCAATTTTCATCTGAAATGGGAGGCAAGACCATCAAATCGATGTGGGCAAAAAAGCCGTAAATAACTGCTTCTTTAATATCAGAGTCAATTATCACAGATCAGCTACACTGAAATTACTGCTTCATTCTTAATCACCAGACTCAGATTTCTGGCCATCATGCAAAATAAGTGTGAACTGAATATTGGCTAAAGGCGACCGATATTGAAATTTTGCCGATTATGAGAGTAATGACTACTCTAGCTGGCTCTATATGGATTGTTAATTAGACAACTTTGGATCTTACAAGTATGAAAATGTTACAAAAACTACATATATGCATTACTGGTAATTGAAGTAAATTCTTTGATGGTAGTGAATTTACAGCAAACTCAGAAAAAAGATTGACTTTTGAAATGTTAAGACCTTGACATCTTATTCTCTAATCAAGGTCTACTGTTAGATTCAAATTCAGAATATTTTCAACAACACTCTCTCCATTGCCGGAAATTTCTGCAAGTTTTTTATGACTAATATGAGGTTTACTGCCAGTGCTTCTTGTGAACCTAAAGCAATCTAATACCTGCTATATCTAATGCCTTTATTTTGAGAAAATGGGAGGGGATGAAGCTAAGGGTAAAGACAAACAATTTTACTTAAATCAAATAAAAGAGACATACTGTACAGAATATTTCACATAATACTAACATGCAATCCCTGCTTTAAAAATCAGCATTAAGATATTAAAAAGTATTCCAGTACATGTATATACCTACAAACTTTGCATACTTTCCTTGAAACAGCGATGAAATTCAACAAAGATAATCATAGCCATAATCACACTTATCCAAATACATGTAGCGATCTTTTCCTTTTAGTCAGAGTCCATGAACAGAAATTAGAAATTGTTTTTCAGGCACAACATGAACAGCAGGACACTGCATGTGCATTGGGCTGGCTAATTTGGAGAGTGGTTGCTAGAAAATGCTTTCATTACCATTCATTAATAAATTATACACACACACATAAACACGTCATCATGTTCTATTAGTTTCCAACTGCACCAAACTGAAATTATAACCACTGCAAGGATTCAAACAAATCTGATTAACTTCTGTTTCCTTATTGCTCTTCCACCACGTTTTGAAATCCATACATACATGCATGTTTTGCTTTATTTCAAAATTCAAGGCACATGCATTCTGCATTTTCCAACCCCAAATTTAACTTACCATAGTAATTAAAACTTGTTCAAGTACATGCTTCTGCAACGAAAAAATTTCAACATGGAAACTGAATGACTACATCTTCAACGAGTACTCTCATGATAATGGCCCACACACTTCCTAGTCAAGTGTATTGTTCACTGAGCAAATAACCTCTCTCTCTCTCTCTCTCTCTCTCTCTCTCTCTCTCTCTCTCTCTCTGTACAAAACAAGCAACTAGCTTTTCATGGATGTCTGTATAGGCCTTAATGGAAGATTAATGGCAAAATAAAGGAGAAAGAGAATCCATTTACTCTTAATTGGTTCTTGAAGATAATAAAAGCAAAGAAAAATAAGAAAGAGCACCAGTGTTTAAAAAAATAAGAGAAAACTTACTGGACATTTTACTTTAAAACTCTGTTTCCCTAAAGTTATCATCCATTAAATTAATCAGCCATGATTCCATTTGGTTTAAATTTGTCCGACAACAAATAAAAGAAAATACAGCCCTGGATGTTACTCAATTACCTGGTAAACAATCCAACAAAAGATATGAATCTCAAGTCGTGGTATCAAGTGATCAGATTTCTCCAGAAACACAGACGGACCAATGTTCACTGCGGCGATTCATGTGTGTGCTCCTACCAGTCCAAATAAAATGTTTGAATGAAATTCCAACCTAATATCTTTCTTGTACATGGCTTGTAATAACACTATCCAAAGGTAGCATAAAAAGCTAGAAATATCCTTCAAAAGCCCGACATGGACTAAGACAAATCTGAATGATACCAGAGTCTTAAAATTATAAAAAAAAAATCAATACCTAATTAAGCTACAAGTTTCAGACATACAGTACATTGAGGTATATCAAGTTTGATGTAGGTTGGTTGTACGAGTACATCAGAGAAAACGGATGTAAAAGTCTATTTTGTTTATGGGGGAACTAAAGAGTTTATGCTCTACATCTATTATAGTATTGGTAATTTTTAAAGGCAAAGGCCAAATTTTGGCTATCAGAGATTGGTATATCTCAATCTGGGTTTTGAATGATGTGACCTTGATAAAATAGGGCTGGAAAATAATAGGATTTAATTGCTTTAAAAAAAAATCCAAAAATTTACACTTTATTTTTTCTATAAATAAAACCAGAAACTGGTACATGTAGTTCCTAAAGACTTAGCCTTAATCTGTTCGATGAGTTCAATTCATTAATAGATAATTTTTTTTCTCTACATTGCCCATAAAGTTAAATTTGAGTTTTTCCTTCTATTCTACCCTTTTCATGTATAAGAATAAACTTCAACTATCTCAGAACCGGTGCATTAATATTACACTGAACTTAAAATGAAACAGGTGTCGCACAATACCTACTGGTACATTTCTAAAACTGCACCAATTCAAACTGATATGAAAATCGATATACATATTCAAAGCCTATAAAGATTCGAAAAATACATACTCATGCTGTCTAAAAATGCTGTACAGACCAACTCTTTTTATAACTATGCAACAATCCAATCAAACTTACTAGCAACTTCAAAGGAATGGATTTCAATTTGTACCCACTCTATCTAGTTGTGACACTGTCATACCTTGCTAAATCAAACACCTGTGCTCCCAAATCCTCTCATTAAAAACAGCTGCTCAGACTGACTACGCATTCTACGAAACAAGTGTACGCATTAAACCGGCCATGCATGATTTGAACAACCAAGACACCAGATATTTATAAACCAGTTGAATCTAGAAAAGATCTCCAACAATTTAACATGTTAATTAATTTCATAAAAAAAATAAATCAAGAACGTTCCTATTCACTTGACATAGCAGTGATTATTATGTGACATTTTTCCACATCTGTACACATTGAGCTGTCAAATGTCAGGATAAACTTAGGGAATTGAAAGGTGAACAATTAGGTATCTTTGTTTTCGCACAGTTATCTACATCATGGCATGATGAGCCAAGCATGTCAGTCTGTGTGTGTTACAGTTTTGTTTTTTCTCCCCAACTTTCAACATAAATTTACAATTAGGAAGTCAGAAATACAGACAGCATTGCAACATTAACACAGATTGGAATCTAGATGCACAAATTTTTCATGATTGCTATTCTCTACTAAGGCAAATGAAAAATACCTGGCTAGATGGACAAATGAATGCATACTGTAGATCAGCCCAAATCAAACATATTAAATATAAAAGTCTGTACAGTTATTAAATACCACACTAGCACCGATATCTTATTCCAATTTATTTTAAGGATTGTATGCATGTAACATCGTTCTGAACATTTAAATTCATGAAGCCTACATACTGCCTCTGTTGTTAATAAAATGTCCTAACAGAAACAATGCCTTGTGTTGGCAATCCTATAAAGCTGCCCTAGCTGAAATAATGACTTGTGACATCAATCATAATTCATAAATATATATGTGTGAAATGTGCATGTACACATCATCAGACAACTACATGTATATGTATTCTTCTAATGCCTACAATTCTGGTGGGTTTATGTGAAAAAAGATAACAAATAAGTTTTCTCATTAATTAATTTGATCAGAAAGTTACAAAACCACAAAAGATGACTCAGCCACTTCCTGTGAAAGTTTTAACTATTTAATTCCAATTGCTTTTTTTGTTACAGATAACAGCAAACAATGCAAACGGAATATGTCAGCTAACCAGGTCACTAAATTCAGACAAATGTATCAATAATTTGATGTGTGAAGTACTATTCTTAAGAACCATGATTAGGCACACAAAACCACTCGTGACTGTCATATTACTTCAATACATCTTTCAATACAGTAAAAACAGTAGAGAGAGAGAGAGAGAGAGAGAGAGAGAGAGAGAGAGAGAGAGAGAGAGAGAGAGAGATTTTCAGAGGTTCTAACTGAATCAAGTTTACATACCATTTCGCACAGTATTTTACACGATTTTTAACTAAATTCAAAAGTTCAAAATTGGTATGAATCCCAGAAATATACCGGAACCATAATTTCCTGGTTGAAATCTTTTCCGAGTCAAGTGAAATTGTACCCAAACCGACTTGTACCCAAACCGACTAATAATCCATTGGTCCGGTGGTAGACAATGATACTTGGGTTGTATATGTAAAAGATAATCTGTTAAGGTTATAAGTTTTGATATAATTACAATTATTAAGAAATTGTGAGATAAATGAATATAGAATTTTTTTTAATATAATGTCATCTCCTGTAAGTTTGCCAAAGAGGTCCCTATATCAACATTTGATAGAAATTTCTGTTTACATGCAATCTTTTCTTTAAAAAACCGATTAATTAGATTGACAAATTTACAAATTCTTCTCACTCTTTGAAGGCTGCAAGCATAACATTATTAAGTCATTTTATACTCGACAATTTGGTAACGGGTGGTTTCGCTCCGATCGCTTGTTTGCGCTGAGGGGTTTCGCGCCGAGAGGTTTCGCCCCTTTTCAATATATTATATAGATATTATCAACGATCAAGGATTACCTGTATTTATCGATCTAAGCAAATCCCAAATAATTGCTAACGTTGTGTTTTATGGAATAATTAAAAATTATCGTGATTTCACCTAATCGAGCTGTCTTAATTAATGCCTTTTATAAACATTTGTGAAGTGAAGGCATTTTTTAGCCAATATTCCGTCATTATAAACAGTATACAAAATATGACATTGATAATATATATGCAATGGCCAAATGGACATAAAAAAATATTATATAGCTTGCACAATAGGAAATATTCAAAGTTCGATTGTAAATATATTTAATAATACTGCATTAATTTAACATGTATATGCGAGCATCTTATGGAATTTTAGGCATTATTTAATTCATTTTATTATCTATCATATAATGCATTATATTTTATTTACTCATCAACTTATGGCAGTAGATCGAGGCAGCATTTACGAACCAGTTCTTTGCTATACTCTTTCAGAATACTGGTTCCAAAAAAACGTGCTAATGAATTCTTGAGATACTCATCATTTACTTCTCCAAATTAGATCGCAGTCAAAGCTATTTATTTAACGGTTTCATCGATGGTGGATTAATTGCCGACTAATTAAACTGCTCAGGCGATGCTCGTGCATGTGTATGAAATTAGTCTTATTAAACTAAATTACTTTCTAAAACGTTTAATTTACCACTTGATATGTATAGATAGAAATAATTTAAATTACGTATTTAAAAACAAAAGCAACGAGCAGTGTTTATTGTAGTACTATCCGGGCGAATCCACCCAGGGCGAACATAAATTCGGAGCGAAAATCACTCAGCGCGAACAAGCGATCGGAGCGAAACCACCTGGATTCGACAATTTGATTACAAGTCTGTTTGGGTACGAGTCAGTTTGGTTATGACTGTAATTCATATTTTCCAAATTAACCATTAGATCTGCCTAAAATCTTGAGATATTATTTTAGTCATTACAAAGTTTCTGGCACTATATTTTTAGTCGCAGAAGCAAACTAAATAACACATTAAGAAGGCTGTTTCATGTATGTTTCATATCCCTGACTGAGATTGTATATAATGGCCTTACAACAACAATACAAATATATTTCATACAAATAGACATCAGAATGAATATAAATATAAGCATTGAATTAATGCTTATATTTTTGGATGTCGTCGGTCCTGTAACACACCAAGCTGTGCAGACAAATTATCATACCACACTTAAGCGCAGTTTCAATTTGTCTGCACCGCTTGGTGTGTTTATTAATACAAGACCAAAACATCCAAAAATAAGCATTCAATGCTTAAGTAAAACACTGATTTCATAAAAAGCCTTAAAGTAGCAATTGCTTGTGATCATTTAAATTAGAATCTAATCTAGATATTCTGTACAAATCTGTTCGAAAAAGATTTTGGGGGTCAGCTTGACTTATTATTCATCATTTATAGGGCAAAATGAACAGATAGAAGGGCTGTGTTAGTTACACTGTAACACAAGTATACAATCATCTCATAAAGAAAAAATCCATGAGCCAATGCATTTTCCTAAGCAAACTTTTTTTTCAACACCTTTTTGAAGAGTACTCAAACAGCTATAAGTAAACTTATGCCGACTGTCACATTGAGAAGTGTTTCCATACATGTTTCTCTAACTATCTATCAAACTACTGATATGTAGGAGGCTATCGATAACTTTTGTTTTTTATACCCTCTTCCTTCTACTATCTTTAAAATAATTTAAAGCATTTTACCTGTCAACCTAAAGTGAACCTTTCTTTTTCATTTCAGTCCCATGGACGCATGCGCAACGGGTTGGTGTAAAAGTAGTCCGATATTTACGTCCTATTTTGCGGTTTTGCCAATATATATTGTTTATTGGGTAATTTGAGATGTTATCCTTGTAATAAGTATGGTATGTTTTAAAGTATGTTTTATAAGTTGTTGGTATAACATCGTACTCAGTAAACAATTTTCAGAATGTAAATGTAGGCCCGGGATATAAGAGGCCTGCGGGTCACACTGCAAACCTGAACAACACACAATCTTTCGATGCATGCAATTCCTTACAATCCCCTGGAATTATTCCTGTGTCGGAATTCAAATATGATGCGCAGACGATGTATAATATTTTACTACGATAGATTATACGGACTAATGTAAATTATCATGATAGTTTACACAATTTTCTTTATATTCACACTCAGTATCTCTCTCTCCCCCCCCCCCACCATAATAATATGTTTGCATAATAAGTCTATGGCGTTCATATTGATATCCGTTTTTGTCCGTCGTCGTGCGACGTGCGTCGTGACTCGTGCGTTAACAATTTTACATTTTTAACTCCTTCTTAAAAACTACAAGGCTGATTATTACCTTTTTGGTTTGAGGCATCTCTATGGTAAAAGCAATCTAAATTGTGAAATTCATGGCTCTACCACCCCTGGGGCGCCACAGGTGGAGCCAAAAATGCCCAAAAAAAGCCAAATTTTGTGAGGAAAAAAATTGGTTGCATAGTTATGATATCCATGAAACCCTCTACCAAAATTGTGAAATTCATGACCCTTGCGTTAGGGGTTCAGGCTCTAGGGTGGGGCCAATATGGCCATTAATAGTTAAATTGTATTAAATCTTAGAAAATCTTCTTCTCTACTCCCATATATATTTGTTAAAAATTAAATGCATGATTATGATGTCCATGAAGCCCTCTACCAAACTTGTGAAATTCATGGCCCCTGTGTCAGGGGTTCAGGACACGGGGGTGGGGGGGGGGGCAATATGGCAATATAGTGTTAATGCATATAATGTTTTAACAATTTCTTCTCTATTCTCGCACATATGAGTGTATAAAGAAACTGACTTATAATTATGTTGACCTAGAAGTCATCTACTGAAATTTTAATTTTCATGTCCCCTTGAGAATGGGTTTTGACTTTAGGGCAGGGCCAAAATGGATGTATAGGTGTTAATGCATATAATGTTTAAAAAAAATCTTCTTCACTACTCCCATATATATTTGTTAAAAACTAAATGCATGATTATGATGTCCATGAAGCCCTCTACCAAACTTGTGAAATTCATGGCCCCTGTGTCAGGGGTTCAGGGCACGGGGGTGGGGGGGGGGCAATATGGCAATATAGTGTTAATGCATATAATGTTTAAACAATTTCTTCTCTATTCTCGCACAGATGAGTGTATAAAAAAACTGACTTATAATTATGTTGACCTAGAAGTCATCTACTGAAATTTTAATTTTCATGTCCCCTTGAGAATGGGTTTTGACTCTAGGGCAGGGCCAAAATGGATGTATAGGTGTTAATGCATATAATGTTTAAAAATTATCTTCTTTACTCGTATTATGTACATTAAATGTAATTTAATGAATCTTACTTACTTTTTACAATCAATTTATTCATTTGTTAAAAAAAAGACTGGACAAAGTTTCCGGCATTAATCTTTTAGCGGCGGAAGCGAACTCAATAGCATGTTTTATGGCCGTTCCATCCATTATTTATATCCCCGAAAAAGAGCGTATAAGAAGGCTTTAAAGCAACCGTACACAAATATATGTATTTCACTATTGGGCCAAACTTTAATATGATGAGGTTCAAAACCTATTGCAGACAACGATATTTGTAGTGACACGTTTCATAATTATAAAGAAGGAGAACTGTCCATAAAAGAGGCGAAGGGCGCCAATGATGTGATTCTGAAGTACGTGCAGTGCATGGTGCTTCTTAACAGAAGAGATTGAAAACACGAGGAATAAGAAAACCGTCAAACTTGAAAGTCGTACTGTATTGCATTCTTAAACACAACACTAGATGACAAGTATTAGTCGAGATAATGGACGCCTTAATTTCAAAGAATCAAATGCATTTCCAAGAATACTATAGAACAAACGTTTTTCGATGAATCGGTTCTATACTAGTATTAGGAAAATAGCAGGTGCTTTCTGCAAACAAACAAACGTCTTTGAATGACAACGTATTAGATAACTTACTAGTATATGTTACTGTTGTTAAAAGAGTTGTTGGATACTGTACCTGGTAAACATCGACATGGAACATTTTTATAAGTAACAATGTCACATCTACCACCTCTACTGGAAGAACAGACAACAGCGGACCTTTTACATTTGTTGGTATCGACTATTTTGTCCGCCTCTGATGAAATCAAAACGTTCACATATGAAGAGATATGGTTACATATTTCCATGCCTTTATACGAGTGGAGCAGTGAATTTAGAGTTTGCCTATAGTCTAACAACTGATTTCTTTATAGCGTCCTTCCAACGATTTACTCATGTAGATGTAAAACACACGATGTCTCCAAGAAAGAAGACATATATATGCTATGCGATGGCGGAAACAGATCCCAGTATATAGCTAATGTGTTCGGGGAAAGATGGATATATAAGTATTAGTCAGACGCCGTCAGTTGCCAGTGTTTCCTTTGTCTTTAGCAACCAAAAAAAAAATATTTACAAACTGTTTATTACTACATGTATATTCAATATAGAACCAAACGTCCGAGTTCAAAATGGTACATTCCCAGAAAAATAACGAAATTTGGATTTTCTATAAATATGCAAATCTCCACATCGTGTCCCTAAATCCTACAAAGTTTCTTAATATTCTGTGCTGAAGTGTAAGTGTGAGAGGATTGAGTTACGCTTACAAACCGTTCGTTACTATGTTCAATGTTTGGCCAAAATATTTAGTTAAAAAGCTCGAAAGAAGATAGGGGGATAAGAGAGCGCAAATGCCCATTTTGTTTAGTCGTAAAACACAATTTCTAGTTTATTTTTTTCAATTACCGGGTACATATTTTTGATAATGTTAAAATACAAGTTTACAAAAGGACATTTTCTCACTATTATATATTCAGTTTTGAATATTTTAACAAATGTTAAGACAACAAATAAACCCTTTAAGTTTCGGTGGTATCGAACCCACAATCTAAAAACTCTAGTTCAATAAGAATACCTTATGTCTGGTGCTCTAACCACTGAGCCATATCAGTCACAACAAAGTGTGGTGTTTAAATGCTATATGTGACTTTGGCCACGAATCTACGGACTTCTGTCATTTTTCTAAAATGTTCAATTGTTGATATACAAAATGTCATTTTTAAAGTATAGTGGGTCATCTCTCCACGTTTTTCTTGATTGAAATCGGTTTGTTTCCATAAAACCTTATTTAGACTATGACAAAAATATGGAGCTCAGACGCACGCTATGAAAGAAAACACATTGAAGTTCTAAAAAATGACACTATTTGGAGGTTTTGACACGCATACGTTAGTTTGAATCAATATATTCCAAGTACATGTATTTAACATATATTAGAGTTACAAATCTATGTTATATTAAATATACATTGTTTTTAATAATTTTAACAAGAAATTATCAGTTTTGTTGATATTTTGATTTTACAGTATCTTATCTCTCTTCATATGGGCATTTTACACGCCTTATTCACCCATCTTCTTTTTTTGAAAAATAATGGAATTGGAATTTCCTGGTAAATACATATCTAAACATTGTGTCTAAAATACCTACTAAGTTTCACGAAATTTCTTGATAATATATATATAAAGAGTCAAAAAGAAAAAAAGAAAAAAAAAAGACCCCCCCCCCTTAAAGAAAAATAATAATGAAAAAACACAAAAAATAAAATGGACTGACTATTGGACGTGTCAAAAACTTAATATATATGTACCTCTCGCAATTTTGTTGCGGAGTTTATACATAGAACGTTTGGCTTTACAGTCAAAGGGATAAAATATTCTATGCTTCAAAAATAAAGATGCATAAAGAGATATACATTTATTATTTGACATATAAATAGTTTTCTTTAATTACATTGATTGTGAAATGTTGCGATTATGATAAAAAAGAATTTAAAAAAATAAGTAATCGGTATTTTGTTTTTAGTGTAACATGACATTATGCATCTAAAACTTTTTATTGATATATGTATTCTATAACGAAGTAATATCTGAATTAAATTTAATTCCAGGTTTCTTAGAAACTGTATTTTTACAATAATAATGAACAAATTCCAATTCTAACATGGTTATGTAGATATATTTTAACAACCTTCAGTACTACGCCTTTTTTGAACACTTTCCTTCAGATTTGGCGCTTTTCTGTACTTTTAGTATTTTTAAGTAAAAGCATGGCTCTACATCGTTCGTTAAAATATACAGTACTATAGTCTGTCCCAAGTTATTGCTTCCATCACTTTTTGACGATTTTTAATAAAAATACACATACCTGAGAAAGAAATACAGGTGAAATCGATATAAGGGAATATGTCCAAGATATCTTCATTGAACAATTATCATTTTTCACTCATAAAAGTTCCCAGGAACAAAAAAAAAAATCTTATGGACATTTATAATGGGAAATGTTTACAACTTTTCTCCATTCAGAAGTATTCGGGATACCTGGCGCAATTTTTCAACGTCATCATCCGGGCTTATCAATGGCTGATGCAATGTAAAATCCCCGTAGACTTTTTATTTTTGGATGTGTATTGAAACCTGAAGCGATAGAAGAGGCGTTTAAAAATAGATTATCCGGACATTTTTCATATTAGTGGATGAACGTAGTTTGGGCACAAAGGTATTTATGATTATCGAAATATCAAGCAAAAAGTGGTAGAAGCAAAAACTCGGGACAGAGTATAGAGGTTGTTTTCTACAAATGATGAGAATGTTTGTGAGTACCCCTATTCAATTCCATCTTATTGTCTACCGTGATTTGGATATATCCAATTCACAATTTCTCATGCGATAAATTATCAAGTATAATAATGAATTACAAACACAAAGAGAACTACAAAAGTGAGCAGCAGAAAGATGATCGTGTAAACTTTAAAAAAGAATTTGTCAAGAGCTGTCGTCACTTCCGGCCATGACAGTTCCGGTTTGAATGCCTTGCGGGGAGACCCTTTATTTCCTTTTTTGTCATTTTCAATTTCGTCAACGACTTCGCTTTTCTTGCAGCAGTGGTTGCGTTCCAATTTTTTGGCGATAGAGCAAATTCGGCGGATATATTTTGGAATGGGTTGGTCTTCCGTACTGAAGTGACATTTGAGCACAAATATGGTAAGCAGGATAGCTACAACTCCCATGGATAGCATGGTAATGAGATACACAGCTGGAATGAGAAAAAACCCAAATTATTATGACTTTTGATTAATTGTTGATTGAATCATTGTACTTATAGAAACAGCCAGACTGAAATCTACACGCCCTATTTATCGATTGGTCGAAATCTACAGCGGCTGAAAGTGACAGGACTGAAATTGACACGCCCTGTTTATCGATTGGGGTCTGAACCTACAGATACCGACTGCACGAAATAATCATGACGATGCCAGACTCAAAGTCTCACATGAGACGATTTGGCTGTTTCTTTTAGCTAACGTACTTTTGTACATTAACAGTAATTTAGTGAATTTTACTAACTTTTCATTATCAGTTAATTAATTAGTTTAAGAGAGATGTTAATATAAACAATAAAATGCTATTTTTGGGTGATTCATTCGGGATATGAAGGTAGCGATCATTGCAGGAAAAATTTACACAACCCGCTAACGCGGGTTATGTATTTTTCCTGCAATGTCGCTACCTTCAAATCCCAAATGAATCACCAAAAAAGCATTTTATTGTTTAAATGATCCTATTCGGGAATGAACTAAAAAGGATAGTATGTTAATGTTTTTCAATAAAATAAAATAACATTGATGCATTAAACGACCTTTGAAATCGCGTTACGCGAGGCTTTCGATAGTTGCTAATATGTCCCTGATTGTAAATGAACGCATAAAAAATACATATATCGTAAACTGAAAACTTTTTATGCGTTTAACAATCAGGGACATGTTAGCAACTATCGTATTGTAATAATAGTCGTGGCGAACCAGTTTTATATCTCTGGTAATTCGCGAAATAAATTCGTCGCAAATAAAAAGTGGTTTAAAGTATAACGTCAAGTTTTATTTTGTTTTTTAAATAAAAGTTAGTTTAAAAATCTTCTATAATTTTCTAAATGGAAAATTGGCACCAACATAGACATGTAAATTATTGCAGAACAACTTACAAAGTACCGGCGTATGAAGAGAAGTAGTTGGTGTATCGGCAGACACGATCGTCAGATACACCGCAAAGGCGAGGAGTGTAGTGAGAGAATACCCCATTTTCTCCCCGGAATCAGCCGGAAGTTGAAATACAAAGCAATTAAGGAAGCCTAGGAGCATCAACGGAAGGATCGTATTCATGACCTGATAGGTGGGTCTTCGCCTGTACTTCATCGCGAAGGTAATCTGCGGTAGGCTGCTCGCTCCTGCCGTTCGCGTTGTCGACGTCACGCTATAGGACAAGAACTCCCATTCTCCGTCGGGTTCGTAATACGATAAATCCACTCCATTTCCAACTAGATTGATTTCTACATTTGTGTATCCCCATGTGGTGAGCACTATATCACACTCCTGTTCGTCAAAGGGATAGTAAGTGACGTCCGTCGAGCACTGGGTCTCATACACACCACCTGGGGTCCAGGTGAGTGTACCATCATTGATTACACGGATGATGACTGTGTCATCGCTAATTACCGCAAGCTCGTCCACTCTGGAAAGAAAGTCAAACATATTTTAAAAAGTTTTCTACTAAAAACACTAACCTACAAAGATTCCTCAGCGCTTATGACTTAAAAATTAAAAAACTTTAATCAAGAACTAGTACTAGTAGGAGTAATATAATTATTGAATGAAAGCAGTTGTAAAACGTTGAATATACCGAGAATTTCAAACAACATATATGTAGGTTATCTCAGTAATTATACTTGTTTTCAACAAAATTTTGCTTTTTTGAAATTTTTTTGTACAGTTTAACATCCAGAAAAATGAAGTTTTCAACTCCTCAAAGTACAAATACATAGGTATCTTGACTAACAAAGATTCCTTGACTTGACGCAAAACTGACCGAAAATAACAAGGCTTTAATCAAGTATGAATGAAATAATCAAATGAAATTAATTTTGGGTGATGTAGTTGTAAACCGATTTACTATAAACAAGTGATTTCCCGTTTTTGTTTCAAAACGTGTGTGGATTATCCCATGAGTATTACTTCTAGTCAACGGGACTGCAGCTTTTTTATTCTATTTCTTTTTCAGATACAAAAATATGCTATATATTTATGTACAAAATGACATACACAGACAATTTAAATGAACAACTTTAAAATTCTGCAACCCTCACAGTTCTGGTATACAAATATTTATATCCCCTGTTCTGATTTATGATCACAAATCATAAAATTATCCTAAATCAAAATGGATTAAGATGGGATAGCGCAAGAAAATGCTAACAATTTGGCTTTAAACAAGTGACTTATAAGCTTCGGACTCGATGTCTTTGCCTTATATCCAAGCTTCCGGCCAAAAAAACCCAAAAAACTTGTTAGGTCACAATTGGTCACTAATGGAGCCAGGATCATTACTTACGAATTTGTAACTGAGAGTGAGGGGACCCATACATAGTCTTGGGTAGTGTATATAACAAGAATGTCTGAACTATATGCTGCATCAGCAGTCCAATTCAAGCGAGCGTCGGTCCACTCCTAAAAAATGAAGAATTCTTTTGTAAATATATATATTACTATAGTACTTCTAATCAAAGACGGTAAATACGTAAGTGAGCAAAATACTATTGCGATAGAATGCTTTCTTTGGTGATTCATGCGGGAAATGAAGGTGGCGACATTGCTAACTTCATAATCCTCATGAATCATCAAAGAAAGCATTTTGTTGTTTATATTTACATCTTTCCTGTAACAATTTATAAATTGATTGTAAAAAGTTAGTAAAATTAATAATATAACTGTTTATGTACATCAGTTCGTTAGCAAAATGAAACAGCCAAATCGTATCCTATGGGAATTTGATTCTGACATCATCATGATTATTTCGTGCAGTCCGTGATTTTTCTTAGGTCGATGAACGTTTCGACCAATCAGTATACGGGGCGTGTAGATTTCAGTCTTGTCAGTTTCGACAGAGCTATTAGTTGCAATCAATATCATAAAGAAATAGAGGAAATCATACTAGGTGGATGTAAATATACTTGATACGACAAAGCTGAAACAATTATTTAGATTTTTTTCACTTCATCATAGATTTTTAATCGGGTTTTCCAACGGAAAAATCCAGTTATTAAAATGGTGAAAATGGAGGGCGGGCGGCTGCCAAAAGGGTACCCTCATTGTATGAATAACTCCTCCTACAGTTGTCAAGATAGGAAGTTGTTCTTTTGCAGATGAATTGTAAATATATCAGAGGTGTGTATATTGCTAGGATTTTGATTTCTGATTATTTATGGAAAAAATACCAGCTATTGAACTTAGTCATTTTTTGGTAAAATATTGCATATAGGGTACCCTCATTGTACGGATAACTCCTCCTACAGTTTTCAAGATAAGAAGTTGTTCTTTTGCAGATGAATTGTAAATATATCAGAGGTGTGCATATTGCTAGGATTTTGATTTCTGATTATTTATGAAAAAAATACCAGCTTTTGAACTTAGTCATTATTTGGCAAAATATTGCATATAGGGTACTCCATTTTACTGGATACGGGTTGACAAACTTGACATGGATTATGGATACAGTTCACATAAAAGAAAACCCGATTTGCTGTCACATTGACAGCTTTTCACTTGTTTATTATTTATTTGATTAACTTATGAATATTATTCTCCATGAGGGCAGAGGTTTTCGGCATTTTATCAATATTGATTCCTTTCAATTGATATACAAGTAGTTTAATGTAATTTGTTTAACGCTTGACAAGATGACAAATTAGCTTACTGCAATATTTGTCGCAATTAACATTCAACATCAATGCAAGAGTATCATTAACTTTAAAGATAAAAGTAAATGACAAAAACAAAAGCAGAGCTACGTTGGTTTTATGAAGAAAAAAACAATATTACGTACGGACACAAAATGCTATATAAAAAGTATACTCACCAACGAAAAGTATCCTGCCATTTTCATCAGCTGATCCCTCATGCTCTAAAAAACCACCAAGAGGGTGTACAACAATGTTTACCTTTGTGGGTCAGCATATTGCATAATATACTGACAAAGACTTTACACAGAAGTCAGTTGGTTTCTAGTCTAGGCTGACCCCCTTGTTGGTGTATAAATTTACTTCCCGTCATTTTACTTCAATAAATGACATTTGTTCATTTCTTAAGATTTTTTTCTATGCATAACATAATAAAAAAACTAAGTGCAGTCGTCTTGGCATTAAAGAACACAGGAACATAAATGCTTTAGTATTGTAATGATAATATTATTAAATAAAAAAAGTAAATATAGCTTTCTACCGTACCAGTGAATTTAGAGTCAGGATGTTGAATTTAGCACTGACTGAGACTTGAGCATTTGGTCGAGTTAATTTATTGTAACTGTTGTTCGTAAAGAGTAGAGTTCTGAGGTCGTTCTCCAGACCATACGTAAACGCTGCATCGCCATTGTGGAACACTGTGAAAATCGAAGGAGATTGCTTGTTTACTAGTTTGATCAAAGCATCAATAATGATTATTATATATAAATGACATTGCTTTCATTATCCCTGTTGTTTTTTTGTTAAGATGATTACATTTAAAACCCAAGAGCAGTCGTCTTGACTTGATAGCTAAGGAGCATCAATAATTGTATATTAAGCAACGCAACAGCTATTGTTGTCAGGGTTTTTTTTTAAAATGACCTTGATCTGTTTGATTCATTTTTTATTCGAAGATGTTCCCTTGGTTTACTAAATGAAGATGTTCAATTCATATTTCAAAAAACTCATTGTGTTTATGTTTTTATGTTGAGTGTACATCAAGACAAAAATTGTAATGTTAAAGCTAACGTCATCCTGTCAATTGTGGTGTTGCACTACACAGCGCATAAATTGTTGTTTATTTTTTTTCTTTCACAATATTCAGTTTCTAATGTGAATACATTTAAATCAATTAACTGTAAACATTGGTTTGAATATCATATTAGAGTATTGAGACTAATGCATCATCACGATTAATTCATTCAAATCGGTTTAGACCGATTATTTAAAATCAAAACCGAAGTAAATGAATATTGAATTTAAATTTTAACTTAATTTTTAAATATTAGTTCATCTCTTATTTTTCACAAATCCAGATTTTAACTGCTCCCTTTTACTAATATTATTGGCCTAAAATATTGCAACATGTAGGGTAAACTGGGGTTATTAAAAAAATCTACAAAAGTGTTCGACTTTCGATCAGTTTACCCTATACCTATCTTGCTTTCCAATCTTTAGCATACAAATGAAAAAATAAACACCCCGGTAATTAGGTTTTAGCATCGGATTTTATTCTGATTGGGCTTGATATTTTAATTTCAAAAACAATCACACGTTATAAGTTCTTCTACTTTTCTTCAAAATGGTAAAAAAAAAAAGAGAAACATCAAAGAGTTAGCATGCAGCCCAATATTTGTTACAATGTCGGATAAAAATTAAATAAATGTCGTTTTAAAGAACCTCTTCAAATTTTAAAAACAACAAAGTGAATCAAAATGAAATTCCATCCCACTATAAATGTAAGGCAAACAAAGGTGAATTAGGATTTATGGTAATGAATGCGATTAGTGTTAGAAGAGGATTACAGGTAAATCGTCTTGAGTTCAAATTCCGTCGTTATAAGCTCGATTTAGGAGAAAAAATACCTGGCTTTAACGGGTACGAAAGTTTCATTAGGTATACTATATATAATACAGCAAGTATATGTCGAGATATCTGTGAAAGAAAACGATGAACTCTGAATACAAAAGTTATTTATACCTATTTGCGCTATGAATTGATCGTTGCAAGTTGATTTCATTCAAGAGAGTGACTATTTATGTCATCTCCCACAGCGCACTTGCAAAATGAAATATGTTTTGAATTCTATCAATTTTCACTCTCCCCCTTCCCGTTTTTTCCTAATAATTGAAAAAAACTTTATGCATATAATATAATAGGGGAGGAAGAAGATCGCCAAACTTAAAGGAGGTTAGGGCACCATAACTGATACTAAATTACACACCCATCTTGATATTGATTAACCTAGCGCTCTCTAGCAACTAGCAAATATGTTAGTCTTTTTTTTTTACTGGAATAATGTGAAGCTCACTCTAGATTCAGCATTCTGAATTGAGACCCCCCCCCCCCCCCCCAACACAATTTCTATTCACAACTGTGCCCTCCTAGTTACAAATAATCGATTTAGAAAATCTAACCAATGGTTTAGAAATCTGCTTCTGTGTTTCATAATGGCTACATCGCTAGCTCACCTATTTTTAAAAGATAAACTTGTTCAGAACAAAAATAAATCGAATATCCCAAATCTAATTTTCCTAACGGTGCTGCATAAGTTCAAATATTAGGTTTGTATCATTCATGTATAAAACAAGATCATGGTTCAAAAGTGCAGCTTTATCAAAATGGTGATAAAAATCAATATTTGACAAAAACTGTATAAAGCACTAAAAGGTCCTTTAAAATGTGTTTTAAAAATATAATTACTCTACGGCTTGTATAATAGTAAAAATCTTTTAGAATTAAAATTGAAGTGCTTTAAATGATCACTCTTTTAAATTGAATTGTGTCCGATTTAGACAAAAGCTATCGCTGCTTTAAATCGAACCAATGAAAAATAAATGCTTGCATACATAATTAAGGATAAATGGATGCACTTATGTCGATCAACAATAACGGTAGACTAGTGATAGAATGAATTCCGATATGGAATAAATTGAAGGTATCAATTTGTTAAAGTTGTTGAAACACTAAGATACATACTCAACAAAGTAGCCAATACACATGTAAGTGCAAAGGCCTAGTAATTTCAGCAAAAAATCGGGTTCGTATACACTCAATGTTAAGAAGAACGAACCGTAACTTCAAGCAAAGAAACTTGTTATGATGCAAGAAATAGATAGCTTCGTGCTACCGATAGTCCAAGGTCTTGTCTAAATCGTTCTGTTTTTTCATTACACCAGATATGCTGTCTATGTAAGAATTAAGAAATTTAGCTATAAATGTTGTTAATATGGAAGTAACACATCAACGAAAGTTTTTTTTGCCTCTAGTAACGTATGGTTGTACTCTTTGCAAGACAAGACTTAACAGTTTCCTTTAAGATGTGAGTGGTACTGGTATCAAAATCAATGTAAGTATGTAAGAATGTAATGCTTAATGATACATACATCTTGTTTGCTATAGTAATCGACATGCATTGTTAGTCATAGAGAATCAAATGTGTTTAATTTCAAAGGTTTAATCCGTCTTTGTAAATGGTAACGTTTTGCATATAAAATCTTGATTATTTGATCACATTTGTTATAAAATGACCACGTGTATTGCATTTCAATACTGGAAGTTTTAATTAGGATGAATAAAGAGCGTGTCCAGTGTTGTTACAGACCTTCCAATTGTTTATATTGTGAAACATCCAGGCAATGTTCACTGCTGCATAGACACGAAAGAAAGAATCGAAAATTTACTCCCGGAATAAATTTAAAGTCATCAGCCTCTAGCCAATGCATTATAGAATCAAGGTACATTATTTGTTGGTATTTTCACGCGTCATATTTTAAAACAATGTTCGACCTAAGTATGTTTAATCAGGTAATGTCTCATTCATCAACAATAGGTTTAAGGTCACCGAGTCTCCAAGGCGACCTAGTAGTATTTATTCAAATTCTGTGAAAACCTTTCGACCAACCAAGGTCACGCTGTCGCTCCGATGAAAACAAAAGAGTCAAACACATTTAGTTGTAAAAACATTGCCATTCATTGAAAATGACACAAAAATTGTAGAAACACCATTAAATACGTCTTTCAAAATTAACGAAGATTCACATTTGACAGAGAATGAAAAAACGTGTATTTAAGTACGTGTATCAAACAAAAAGGGTCCCACATGTGAGACTGCAGTCACAGGTTGGTTAATTCACATTCTAAAAATGCATTTTCAAAGAAAATTAAAAAATTAAGTGTTCAGAATGGCCAATTTAAATCTGATTTAGTGTGAAACATCTGTCAGCGGAGAGAACCACACAAAAAGCAATGACTCTAGACCTAAAAATGGTCAGAAGGATTAAAGAAACTATTCTTAAAGTACTTGTATCCAATAGATTTATGATGTAAAATTTGGACTTAGGTTCAAATGCTTTTTAAAAAAAAAAAAACTCGGTTTCTAATTATTATAAATATAAACATGATACTATTTTTGCCGTTTAATTTTATTAAGTACTACTGGATTAAGAATATTGATTAATTTGCAAATATGAATTTGATTTTATATAATTTTGCATAACATTCCAAACACTGTCATTATAATTAGAAGTAGGTCTGGACGTTTAGAGCATCAATTTAAAGCTACTTATAATTAACCAACAATAGAACTGCACTGTAGGGGGAAATATACAGTTTAACAAAATTAGGAATATTGTCATAATCAGAAATGACAATTTGACTGGAGTTTGAATATCCAGTTCGCAAACTCGATTACGAATGAATGGAAAAGTCAAATAGCTGAACCTGTGAACATTGCATAGAAAATGTTTAGCCGACACATTAAACAGCATATGTGCTCTGATGATAGAATTCGGTGATGAAAAGTACGACCTCCCCTCACACACATTGTAATAGAAATACAGTATTATAGAGATAGTACGCAAAACATCGTATACTATCTTCACAACTATGAACTACAAGTTTATGTTGAAATAAGAAGAATGCTTTTCTTCCTCTTGAATTGTAAGCCTCAGTTTGATCTGATTAACTTGGAAAGGCCTTCATAATTATACGAGCAGTATAGAGTAGAATAGAATTTAGTTCCAAATTAGGGCTTCATAGGGCATGGCATATAACCATTATGATTACGTATAAATACCTATAGAACAGATAAGTACAATTCACATGTATAACTTATAAGCTCATTGTTCAGTTTGTATAATGATATTATGTAATGCGTGATATAATGGCTATAAAAACGTAGTATAGAAATGCATTTGTGGTGTGTAGCTTTGGTCCTTTATCACAAAAAAATAACAGGATGCATACGAGACAGTCATAGACTTCAATTCTCCGGAGAACGGTTTACCCATCTAAAAATCAAAATAAGCTTTATTCAGTTTCGGAAAGAAATCAATTGCGATTCACGTGTTATTAATTTAGTTTGTTAGAGAGCTTGTTTTTAATTAAAAACCTATTAATTTCTCTTATTTTAATGGCCAAACAATACCATCACGGGAGTTAATTTTAAATGAGAACACATTTTAGCAGATTATCCATAATCATCTTCATGCTGCTTAATTGAATGATAAAGTTCTTTTATGTAATGAACGATTAGTTTTGGGTTTTAATTACTTGGTATTGACAACGTGCATTGTACAATTGATAGCGGTTGAGAGCAGATACTATCATTTCAATAAATATTGTAGGATTTTATATCTTTCCAGGATAAATATCCAGAAAAGAAGCTTTTAAAATGAACAACAACAGCAACAAACAATCAAACAACAAAAACAATCGTGTTACTTTCATCGACATATTACTAGTTACCGGTCACATAAAAAATGTTTCACAACATGCCTTTAAGAAAACCAAGACAAAAGATGTATGCAATAAAAACGCTGCATAAAGCTTTCATGTTCAATCTAATATTAATGGTTTGTTTTAGTGAAACTTTCTTGTTATAACAAAAGCTTTTCTTTTCTTTACATTGAACAATTTTATTTTATTTTTTTAACAAATTTTTGAAGTGACATGATCAGAACCAATTGAATGATAAATAAAAATAACTTTTCGTTCACATCAAATAGAAAGATACATTTGTTTTAATCATATAAATGATAAATTTGCTTTTGTATATACTTAGAAAGAAATTATTTTTGAAAAATTCACACTTCTTTAAAATATATATCTAAACCGAACATTCATATATATAGCCAACTATTTAAACACATTGAACTATAACTGAATAATGCTTACTGAATATTATCAATCTCACAATACGTTAGCATTTTACATGAAGATTATTCATTATTTACACATTTAAAATATCAAGTATTAAATCAATCATTTTTTTATGTAAATAAATCAGGCTTGGAAGATAGTCAAATGATACTCACGTAAATAAAGAAATGCGAAAATAACTATCTTCATCATCACTGGTAAAATTAAGATCGTTCCTAAACTCTTTTCGAATAATAAACTATTTTACGTATCAACCCTTGTTTAAAACTGTTAACTTGAGCAATGCGATTACGCCTAATCCTAATTTACGTAGCCGATGACCGCTTTCGATCCGCAATACATGTAGCTTTTAAATGGTGCAATTGACCACAATCAAGTTTCTCCCCTGGTCTGATTTATTAAAAAACACGAGACAGGGTTGTATTGACCAAACTGTAATCGATTTGTGAAACTTTTTTTGACCTTGATTTATGTATGATATAACACGTTAAAACAAGGTACATGTTACTTATACTATTATAAAAATATAATAGTATAAAGGATTTACTACTAATAGCTCTGTAGAAACTGACAGGACAGAAATCTACACGCCCCTTTTATGATGACGTCAGACTCAATTTCTCATGGGAGACAATTTGGTTGATTCTTTTAATCACGTACTGATTTACGTTAACAATAATCAAGTTTATTTTACTTACTTTCTTTACAATCAATTTATTTATCTTTTAAATGAAGATATAAATATAAACAATAAACTGCTGTATTTGATGATTCATGCCGGCTATGCAGAAAAAACCTGCCCACTGCAATGTCGCCACGTTAGTATCACGCATGTTTAGTACATACACCACAATTAATAAAGTGGCTACAAACATTGCAGTTGGGTCAAAACTCACAAAACTTAAATCAGTCATTTACCATACACTGTCAAAAGCTATAATTGGGATAAAAACCCTTTTCGTTCTGCAGCACTGTGAACCTTGCATTTTCTTATATTACTGAGAAATATGCCATTAATAAAAAACAAAACTTGCCTAATATACTATTATTATAACATCGGTGGCCCATGTGTTACAATGCGAAGATATTCTATAAACACTTACAAGCAGAATTATTGATAGGTTGAATTGCAATGCGGTTAAAACCTCTTTGGGTTTGTTTGTTTTTTTGTTTTTTTTTTGTTTCTTTGTTTGTTTGTTTTTTTTGTTTTTGTTTTGTTTTTCTAAGAACAGATTTTTTTTCCAAACCTTCAAATTGGTTTTTTGAAAGATATAAATGGTTCATAAAACGACATCGTACATGTTTATAAGGAATAAAGAATCTTTCCTTGAGTATTTTGAGGTGATAATATTGGTAGGGGCGTGATCAAATCCAATAAAGCCCGAAGGGCTTTATGATAGATTTGATCACGCCCCGACCGAAATTATCACCTTATGATATTCAAAGAATGATTCCATATTACTTATATTTACATAATTTTTTTCCATCGTACGATTAAATATTTAATTATAAGTAAGCAAACCCCGCTGGTGCCTCAATTTGGCTTCATTTGAAGTTATGGGTTATGTAGTACAAAATCGATACGTAGTGTTATTTACAGGCAAAGGCACTGGAAAATGTAAATGTATTCAAATAAAGGATAACCTAGTGCCATTTTATTCATATGATGTGTAGAATCTATTTGCCTAGTTCTGGAAAAAGGGCTTTAATTAAGATGTATTACGCTGTTTGCAAATGACGATTTGGCCATTGCTTTGATCGTTTATTTACGAATTCAGTATGCTTGTATTGTTAAACCCAAAATAAGTTGATGATAAAGCTCGACTTATTGTGAAATAAGTGGGTTTATAATTTGGATGTTGCATTTTTGTTCATTACTCTGATATTTTCGTTAAAGCTCAATGCTCCCACAATCCGGAGTAGATATTGTTTCTGAAGGGCGTTTCAACAGATTTGGGATGAATATAAAGAAGTCTCGAAAAATGTGAACAAACAGGAAGACATTTATAATGTTCATAGAATTTTATTTTATAATTTGAATACGAATAGATTGTAAACTTTACTAACATACTATTCTTCTCACAATAACTTGTATTTTCCTTTCGAACACCTAGGTTTTCATGAAGTACAGTTAAAAGAAATGGCATATTAGGAAATTAGGAAATTAAGAAAGTAGAGTAAGAAAACCTTTTAATTTGATTTTTTTTAAAAGTTGCTTGATATTGTAAGAATTCATAGCATTACTTTTGAAGAGTTTGTTGAAGATCAATATTATATTACCCGTTCATCTGGCTGATGCTCGTATAGTTAAAGCATGAAATGTAACATTGTTTATTATTATTTTCTTAGTTATGCCTGGTAAATCTTTCCAAAGAACTATATGTGATAAGAGTTTAAAGGGGCATGGTCACGATTTTGGTCAAAAATTATGTTTTTGATTTTAATGTTTAGAATGCTTCAGTAAGGCATTTTTAATAGACAACCAAAATTTGAGTGTCATTTGATGAGTTATAAGCGAGTTACAGAGTTTACAATTCTTCGCTATGTAAACAAAGCGTTTGTTTACATTTTGAATGTTGAAGTGAAAATTCCAGTTTTAGACCTAAAATGAATGTGTTAATCGTTAGGAACCGTTTACTTATGCTTAAAATGAATAATAAGATAGACAAACCAGCTTTAAAAAGATTTTTTTAATGGTATATTGAACTTCTGTAAACAAAAACAGGGCACGAGCCTTGTTTACATGACGAAGAATTGTAAGCCCTGTATCTTGCTTAAAACTCAACGACTGGCACCCAAATTGAATTTGATCATTAGAAATGCATTCCTAAAGCATTGCAAATAATAAAAACAGAAAAAAAATTGACCAAAATCGTGACCATGCCCCTTAAAATTTGGCCCCCATAATTTGCCATTTTTTAAGTGTTTCGGGTACAATAAAATGTGTACTTATTTTTTAGAAGAGTTGATATAAAATATATTTTCCATCTATTTATTTGATTTATTTGCACTCACCGGCAGTATATAACGTCAAAAGTGACGCGATTTCTATAATTCAATCAAAATCAGCCAAAAATTGACATTTTTCTTATCTATTTACGAATGGGAAATGTAGAGCGAATGCTTGAACAAGAATTTTTTTTTTGTCATTTATTAGTCTTGGCTAGATACATCTCTGATTAAACATTTTGTTAGTTCAAGCATGCACTCTATGTTTTCGGAAGGAAAACTTGAAAACAAGCAGTTTTATGCTAAAAATGCAAAAAATGGCGGGAAAAGGTTATCTTTAAAATGTCATATTTCTAAATTGTGGGCACTTGAACCAAAATGAATATTATGTAAACACATCACATACATATCTGTACTAAGAAAACAAAGAATTATAGTAAAATGATAATGTTCATTTTAGGGGGCCATTTTAGGCCCATATCATATATGGTCCTTTAAGCTAAACTTTAAGCCTTCTTTGATTTCAATAACAGATTTTGGGTAATGATTAAAACAAATTACTGTGTGAGGTACATTTATGTTCATTATAATTTCACCTATCTCTAGAAGGTTTTGAGACATCTCCAATAAGAATACCAGCAATGGTTAAAATTCATAAGGCCACGAATAGTCATTGTGAATGTCATACAGCATTGAGCCCATATGAAGAGACAAACAACTTGCCGCAGTTGATTTTTTACTAGCCATTGATTAAAATATAAAGGCCACATTTAACAAACATAAATATCCTTACTCAGAAACTCTATATGACCCCCTGTTGAATAATTGAGATATTTGAATATTGAGACAAACATGTCTGATTCATGATCATCATTTTAAATTCTACTACACCAAGATGAAAGAGAGTCTTTCAGAAACATTTGTGATCAAAGAAAACTTAATATCGGAATTCCAAATATCCTTACTGTAATTAAGTTATACCGGGTATATCTATGATGTGCTCACTTGGTGTAATGAATTATCGGTATTAGACAATGTAGTAGTGAATAACAAGTATCAAAAGCACAATGATGGTCAGCCCAAAGAAGACGATCAAATATAACTTAAAAAAGAATCGGTCTAAAATTGTAGCCACTTCCGACCATGTAAGTTCCGGTTGAAATGCGTCAACAGCCGTTCTATCAGTTTCCAACTTTTCACTTTTTTCCATATCATTTACGACATTTTTCTTGCAGCAATTACTGCACGAAATTTTTTTCGAGGCAGAGCAAAGGATTTCGATGTAGTTTGGAATTGGTTTGTCTTCTTTGGTATGGTGACAATTGATGATAAACAGAGAAAGCAGAACTGCTGACACTCCCATAGTGAGCATAATGACCAGGTATACAGCTGTAAAGAGAAATGACGGTAAAAGGAATTATTTCGGGAAAAATGTCAGTTAGGCCTCTCAATGTTTATGCATTGTTAACCATTGAAAACATTTTGATAAAGAGAAGAAATATTTTATATATGTCATAAAACTCTTCCTTGACATAAATTATTTAAAACTCACAAAGGTAAGCCGTGTGAAGGGAAGTAGTTGGCATTTCAGCAGACACGATCGTAAGGTATACTGCAAAGGCGAGGAGTGTAGTGAGAGAATACCCAATCTTCTCTCCAGAATCAGGGTGAAGATGAAATACAAAGCAACTAAGTAAGCCCAAAAGCATCATTGGAAGGATCGTATTCATAACTTGATAGGCGGGTCTTCGCTTAAACTTCATTTCGAAAGAAACCTGTGGCATGCTGTTCTGTCCTGACGTACGTGTGGTCGTCGTTACGCTGTTAGATATAAACTCCCACTCCCCGTCAGGTTCATAATAAGATAAATCCACCCCTGTTCCGTTCAGAGTGATTTCGATACTTGTGTATCCCCATGTGGCGAGAATTACGCTACAGACCTGGGTGTCAAAGGGATAGTATGTGACGTCCGTCGAGCACGAGGTCTCATACACGCCACCTGGGGTCCAGTTGAGGGTGCCATCGTTGGTTACGCGGATGACGACCGTGTCATCGCTAATAACTGCAAGATCATCAACTCTGAAATCCAAAGATTATTAATGAGCTTGCAATAGCATATTTTCAAATAGTATTTTATTCAATAGTTATAAACTGTATGAAATTGATTAAAGAAAATCATGTATTTGAATGCCAGCTAAAATCAACAGGTTAAAAACTAAATGCATCATTTAACTGGCACACACAATGAAAATTGCTGAATACAAAACTAAGTTGTGTTATCTTTCTTACTTATCTTATTGTGATAGTCAATGGAAATAGTTTTAAACTGAAGGTAGTGTGAGCAAACTCACAAATGATACCGCTGAGAGAAAAATCACAACTGAAGTATTTTTCTATTATGAAAAATAAAGGATGCTATCTATATCACTGCCCATGTTCTATAAATAACAACTACTCTATTTTTTTTTTTAAATTGTAAATGCTAATATGAGTAAACAAACCAATTACTATTCCTTCAATTCCATTTTATTTCAAATTGACTGTTAATGAATGAAAACATTTGCATCCTTATGATAACTAACATGATGGGAATCAAACGATAATCCTCATGTCAAGCAGCCATTAAATGTTTCGAATTTTTGATACACCGAGCCCAATTTTTTTTCGACACAATTAAAAAAAATACATCAGGGCAGGCCATTTTCAGAGAGGCTGGCGTGGATGAGAATCTTAAAATTAATCTCATGTGGCCTGACACAAGCAAGCTTCGTGTCAAATTGTATTCATTTTTATTAATACATGATATGACATAGAAAAGTATTAAGCATTTTTAAACGATGACCTTGAACTTGCCCAAATGACTAGTTCAAGGTCATGACACACCTTCAGGTCATAAGCAATCTTTGTGTGAAGTAACAATTTTCAAAGTCTCTACATAAGATATGGACCGGGCATTTTGCACATAGAGACTTCGTTTGCAAGGGGTATAATGAGCTGTTTAGAAGTTGATGACATTCGATTTGTCTCGACAAGTACCCATAATTTATATAGGTAGGTCTTGAAGTCACTATCCAAGTCAAAGCGATGGATTCTGTTACTTACAGATTCTACGTCTTGATGTTAACCATTTCAGTTGACATTATAATAGCAAAATACATCAACAATTACTGAGTGTGAGAAGATAAATGATAATGATTTCTATGAGAATAAGAAAAAGTAAATTTGCAAATGATTTTTTAAAGATAACACAATTTTTGGGAGTTGATTTTAATCAACTCTCCTATGCAGTTACTCTGGCAAACCGAAAGTGAAACACTGTTTGGACCTAAGCACAAATCATCACCGCTGACAAGACTTAGTTCTTGAAAATAATAGAAAAATTCGATGTAAGGTATGCTGAAATTTGTTTTTCAAGGAAACTTATCTATAAACACTTTGAAAATAGTCAGATTTTATATAATACGAACAATTTAGATATTTTGTAGTCTCATGTATTCCTACGCCAGAGTTTAATGGAATGAGAGTACCACTGCACCGGATGTTGACATCAGAGAAGTGTTAATACAAGATTGAGCCGCGCAGAAAAAAGGTATGGCTAAGGTGATTGGCTGAATTAATTGCTGAAATAATGATTATTTCAAAGTAAATTTATCACTGTTTAAAATGAATGATGGATTGAAGAAGTACTGCAAAAAGTGAAGAAATAAGAGGGGTTGAAATAGGGGGTGGGTGTCAATTTTGGGACTTGGATTTATTTGCTGCGGATCGCTGTAAGTTGTAAACAAGCTCAATTTTGACCTAAAAACGCCATGGGACCCTATGTATTTCTATTGATTTTGTGTTAGTGCTTGGAATGAACTTTCAAATGTGACCAAGGATATGTCGGTAAGTATAATAGCAAACTAGCCAGGTGGGTTTAGGTTAATATTGAGCCCTATGGGAAATGAATTGGTACTCTTTTCCCTATAGAGACCCTATTTTTTAAATGTTTTGTAGCTTAAAAATTGAAAAAGGTTAATTATTTCATAATGAAAAGAGCAGATATAACATTTTAAAACACTAGAAGTAAAATTAATACTGCAAATGTAAATTTGAGGGTGGGAGTGGCTGTCATTTTCAAAATAAGGGCGGGGGGGGGGGGAGGGGTACTGAATGAGTGTAAAGGGTAATATAAGGGTGACCAGGCAAGAATAAAAGCAAAAAAATGTAGGGGTTTTATTTGTAAATTGGATAAAATAATAGTTGATCACCTGTGTTGCACTCCACTATTTCAGTTCTTTGCTTGTATATTATTTTGATTGTACAAGATTTTTGAGATAAACCTTGACTGACCAGCTGTTCAGTATAGAATCTGGACCAAACTTAGGTTTAACTCAGACTTTTTTCTGATATTCTGTTATTTTTGTGTGCTCCATATTACCATTGACTTCTCAGAAGTGTCTATAGTCTTTTTAAACAGATTAAATGATGCTAGCCAATGCAAATTTAATTCGTCTGAGTTATTTTTCAGCAGACCATTTATTGTACATGGATTGCGCAGCTTGATCGAAAGAGTGATTCGGATCAAATACTGCCTCCCATACTTTTCAGCCATCCTTGCAGAGGAGTTCCGCAGTCTTCTTTTAAGCCTGAATTGGTCTCGTGCAATGAGGTTGATGTAAAAGAAGGTTTGCGTCACACAACCTGAGACTACATCCACTGTCAACAGTGTCAGCATCTGGTAGGTTGCCATGTTTCATTTTTTTTATCCCCAGTTCAATGATTTAGAGTTTTTGGGCTAGAAGGAATACAGTTTAGAGTTTGGGAATATGTCTAGTCTGAAATGTAGAATGAGTGCCCCCCCCCTCCCCCCGGGTTTGGAAAGGGAATGTTTAATTTACATGATCATTACACATGAAACAGAATGGGGACCACTTTCTAGTCTTGGGGTGACACCTGGGACTCATGTCAACTGAATATGGAATATATTTTATTTGCATGATAATATTTTATGAGTTTGGTGGGGACTTTTTGTGAAGTTTTAATTGTTCAAATGCTTGAAAATGTCAACAGTGTAGAGAACAAGACAACAGTGTTTAGAGTTACTTCCCTTTGGCTTACTGGTCAGTGTTGCAGAATTTCAACATAATGCAATTTCTTTTATTTAGACTAGCTGCATCTTATTTTTAATTTTTTTCCTTGAATGTTATTCTGACTGCATAAATCACATGTGGTAATACATGTTATTACATGTAATTGTGCTTTTTCTGTACCCCACCCCTGAATAATCATTTAATTTTGTATTTATGTGTGTAATAATAATATATATGTATATTTGTAAGACATGTATGATAAAAATTGATGTATAAACATTGGTTTGTGCAATGAATAACTTGTAACACTGATTTTCTCTCATTCGTGCACTTAGGAGGATTTTCATTTTTTTGCCTCCTCTGTCTTCGGAGATGGTGGCACCAGGGCGTCGGAGTCATTTTGTCACTTTATAACGCTGACAGAGAGTCCGTATCCATCTGATCCATCATGACAGATAGTTTTCTTCATGATGCAGGTAAAATTATTAGTATACTAGTCTCTGTCTCTTTACTGTGAGGCATATTTGTGGTATCAAACCAGAACAATTACCCTTCTAGATTTTTTAACATTGTCAAAAAATTCTCTTTTTCTAGGTGTAAATTCCAAAATTTTTACAATTTATCAGTTCTGTTTATTACTACAATGACTAAGCTGTAATATAATGTCAAAAATATGTACCTCTCCTTTTTCAAAATAACTGTAATACAAAATGACAGGGGGCACCTGCAAGTTCTCTAAGCTGCATTAGACTGGGGGGTGGTGATATTGTTTGCACCTGCTAAATCAACAGGAAAGGCCAGATTAGGATTAATTGGCTTATCAGAGTCAATAATGATTAAATTTTCATGATGTGAATATTTTTCACTTATAAGTCAATATTTAGCCTGTTTAATTTGCATAATTCACCAGGTTTTCATCTTATTTAAGAGGTTTTCTCAAATTCTGGGTAGAATCCACCCTTATTTAAAAAAATTATCAAATTTGTTCATGATACCCTTAAATACATTTAAACAAACACATTCATTCCGTTTTTCCATGTATTTTATTTGTTAAAGTCATTCAAAAGCAGTCAATTCATCTTGAGTCTCACTGTGAGCCCACTTTCATTACAGCATTTGCAGAGGGAGAGAGCCTGATACTCAGACGAGCACAGCATAAATATAAATCAAGATCCAGGACTCAAGTTTCATACACAATTAGAGGTATGTATAAGGTTCATGAAAAACACAAATTTGCCTAATTCTGAGGTGAGTAAAATTATGAGTATAGGAATGAGAGTACCACTGCACCGGATGTTGACATTAGAGAAGTGTTAATACAAGATTGAGCCGCGCAGAAAAAAGGTATGGCTAAGGTGATTGGCTGAATTAATTGCTGAAATAATGATTATTTCAAAGTAAATTTATCACTGTTTAAAATGAATGATGGATTGAAGAAGTACTGCAAAAAGTGAAGAAATAAGAGGGGTTGAAATAGGGGGTGGGTGTCAATTTTGGGACTTGGATTTATTTGCTGCGGATCGCTGTAAGTTGTAAACAAGCTCAATTTTGACCTAAAAACGCCATGGGACCCTATGTATTTCTATTGATTTTGTGTTAGTGCTTGGAATGAACTTTCAAATGTGACCAAGGATATGTCGGTAAGTATAATAGCAAACTAGCCAGGTGGGTTTAGGTTAACATTGAGCCCTATGGGAAATGAATTGGTACTCTTTTCCCTATAATAAAGTCTCGTTCAATCAGATGCTCGACTATCTCCGTAAATCTCCGACAAGCAGAGAGGCTCTCTTGCTTGTCGGAGATTCACGGAGCCGAGAGCCTGGTTGAACGAGTTCGATATCAATAGTGCTTGGATCCATACGATTTTTAGAATTGTTTCGATTACTAATACATAGTTTGAAATCTATCTTTAAATAGTACACAACATGATTCATATGGGGTTTCTCGAAATTCTTGATGGAAAAGTCTAAAAATTCATATAATAAAAAAGCGCGTAATTCAAATACAGACTAGAAACTAATTGCCATGCAAGATAAGTTGATTTTAAAATAAATGATAATCGATAAAATCAACTCCCGTCAGTACTTTGATTATTAATGTGGCCACACTGGATAATATATACAGTCAAACTTGTATTAAGCAGTCACCTGCGGGAGGCACTTAAAGTGACCTCTAACAGAGGTGACCTTTGAATAGAGACCAGTGAATTTGTCAACATCAAATACCTTATTAAAACAATTATCACAGTAAAACAATAATGTATCAAACTGATAGATAAAGTAATTGATTAAAATTTTTTATAATATTAATTATCTATACAACTAAGTACAAATACATAACATTAACAATGCATTGTGCATGCAATTTTTATATATTTTTTAAATTATTGAAAAGAATCATTACGTGGTAAAACCTTGTCGCTGACATTTTTTCCAATTATAACCCTAACTTTTTTCATGAGTACCGTATGTATACAAAACAAACACTTTTAATACAACTCAACAATTAAGTTTTTAACCGACCGTATCTGAACTCAAATTCATATGATTAAATCAAGCAATTTTATCTTGCCTCGCCACGGACATTTTTGACACCTACTTCGTTCATGGTTACAAAACAAACATTGTTAATACATGTTTAAACAATTCACTTGATTCCTATTCGCATCTGATCTGCCAATTATGTATTATATTTACATCTACCAAGTATAATTTCCTATATTTCTTACGGAAAGTTATAGTTAATTTATAGCTCTATAGAAACAGCCAGACTGAAATCTACACGCCCCATTTATTAATTGGTCGAAATCTACAGCGTCTGAAACTGATATGAAAGGGACAGCGCAGACTGAAATTGACACGCCCTGTTTATCGATTGGTCTGAACCTACAGCGACTTACGAGATATCACGGACTGCACGAAATAAACATGATGATGTCAGACTCAAAGTCTCACAATAGACGATTTGGCTGTTTCTTTTAGCTAACGTACTTGTCTACGTTAACAGTAATTAAGTGAATTTTACTAACTATTCATAATCAATTTATTATTTAGTAAAAAGAAAGATGTTAATATATATAATAAAATGCTTTCTTTGATGATTCATGCGGGTTATGAAGGTAGCGTTCACTGCAGGAAAAATTTACATAACCCGCTGACCGCGTTAGACAGGTGACCGCTCTTTAGAGGGCAATTTATATAGGATTTTTCATCGGGAGGAAATTAAATGACCGCATACGAAAGGTGACTGCTTAATAGGGGTGGCCGCTTCGGCAGTTTTGACTTTTGACATGAAACGCTTATAAATAAAGGCGCAAAAAAGATGTCATCTATTGTCCATTGATCAATTTGACCTTATGATTATTTTTTAATAGATTAAAATGTGTATTGTTGTACATTGTAAACAGGTTCATCAGATTAATTAGATATACAAGCAATGAATTGATTTGAAACTGATCAATTAACACAACCCCGTTCATTTCCTAAATCTACAATTTGATAAATATAAAAAAAGAGTGCATGCGTTTGGAATTTGAAACATTTTTCAATTATTTAGGTATACTAGTATAATATATACTTCCAAACTTCTGATTTGTAACAACTGTATTTTGTCATAAAAAATCACCATGTTACACAAATCAAAATCATCTTCTAAGCCTTATTGCTAAGGGGAAAAAGATGATATTGTTTTAGACACGTCTTTAATGTAAAATTAAAAAAAAAACCATATCGTTAAATTTATTTTTAATCGTACCAATATATTAGGAACTCAACGAATTAATAAATGATGTCATACCAAATGAATCGACTTAAGATTTTTTTGGGCAACGACCATGAAAATGCGTACTCGATATATACACAAGAACACCGGTCCAAAATGACCAAAAAAAATTGTTTACAAATAGATGTATTTCGCTTTCTATTTTTATGGTATTTAGTTCTCGACATAGCATCAATATATTCAAGGTATCAGGCCAAGGCCCGGGGTCCACATAGCTCTCTCCTACTCGTGGCTGCTTCAATACTAAGTGTATCGTAAAGCCGAATAATCAAGCGTCAACAGTAACGCCACGGTTAAACGTTTAACGATGCAGTACTAGTACGTTATGCTTACGAATTTGAAACGACAAGCGATGGAATCCACACATAATCCTGTGAAGTGTAAATTACTGGGACGTCAGAGTTGTATGTCGGGTTTGTACTCCAGTCCAGGCGAGCATCAGACCATTCCTGGAGAGAAAAAACTTGTTTCTTCATCCAACATATAATGCTACTTGAATTACAAAATCTACAAACGCAGAAAAAGTATATTTCGGGACGATTAAGGCTGAAACAAACTTTGTGAGAATGGGTTTAACACTAGCCTGTACCTAAGTCGGTAAAGTGTTGGGATAAGACATGATTTTGTTTGCTACCGATCATTTCAAGGGCATAATGTAATGATAGATAAACTTACCAACGTAAAATATCCTGCCAATGTCATCATTTGATCTTTCATACTCTGCCAAAAACAAATTCAAGAATACACTTTACATTTTCATTATGCTGTTTCCATGACAAAACTTGAAAATGTACTGGAAATGGAAGATGTCTTATAAACTCTACTGTACCAGAGAATTTAGACTCATGATGTTCAGTTGAGCGCTTATTTGAACGTTGATAAGTGGTCGGGTGAATCTGTTGTAACTGTTGGTGGTAAAGAGGAGAGTTCTAAGGTCGTTCTCCAGACCGTACGAATATGCTGCATCGCCTGGACGAAAAACTGTCGAAGGAAACGTGGTAAACAAAATTTAGCAAGACTGCATGATCTTGTTTAATGTAACTATAATCATTCTTTAAAAATGTTGTTAGCTCTTTTAAATTTCGATAAATTCCTAAAAATATTATTTTATACATAGACTTCTTCTAAAGAAGAACAATACACTCTGAAAACAGCCACGACCATCCGACCCTCTTGAACAAATTTTAAACTGAGTTTGATGTAAAACATTCTCGAAATCAGTGTATCAAAACGTTAGAGACTTTGTCACACGTAGTTTAAACAAAATTTTTATTTCAATGACACTAAAGGGAAATTATACAAAACAGTTCAACAAGAGCCACGTTGGTCACTTGAGAAACATACAAAAAATCTATTTATCCAAAATATGAAGGAGAGAAAATAATTTTTTTTCATTTGTCTTTTTGGACAATTTTTGAGAGAGAAAAAGAAAGGTAATTTTCATTTCAAAGAATTTTAGACAAAACGACAAGCACTAAAAAGATTAAAATATATCTAATAGATAATTATACTTTCTGATGTACTTAAATGTTATTATGTTAACAACGGAAATAAAACTCTTTCTTTTTTTCTTAGAATTGTTTTGATTGCGTAAACTTTCATGTATTTGAAAACGTAAAACTAATCCCCATCTTCCTCTAAGCATATTCAAACAAACACTATACTCACATATTAAAAGAAATGAAAAAGCTAGTATCTTCATCCTGATTGCTATAGAAAATAATACTCTAAATGAAATGCTGCTTGTCTCAGGTAAAATTTATAGAAAACAAATCCCTATTCAAAGATACAAACGTGCACATTGGATTAAATCTTAATCCAGCCTGCATAATCTCCTGTCCGATATCCAGTGTACATTGTAGGTATAAACATAGGAAATTCTTATTTTGATAGATTATAATCATTTAAAGCTGACATGAATTCATAAAAGTATTTGGTCGCCATATTAGTTTTGATTGTTCCTCTACTGCCACTGGGGTATATATACCGGTTGAGAAAGTTAAGTTGGTTGCTTTCCGATCGAGGCATTCATGTTGGACGGATTTCTAAATGCATGAACTACACATTGTAGTAAAATGTTTCTAATAAAGAATAAAGGAAACTACAATCAACAGAATACAAAATAATTTTTTTTTTTTAGAATTTCCAAGGTATCCGTATTTTTTCAAACAGATTGTGTTGCCTTACTTCGCAAACGCATGCATATCGAACACGTGTGTCTTTTATACAGAATACATAACGTCTGCATCTTTTTGAAAAACCCGGCGGCACTACATCCAACACAGTAGATAAAATTAATGATAGTAATTTATAAATCCAAGAAAGTAACAACGTTTTCATCGGTTTCTTAAAAAAACCGCCCAATTTCTAAAACCAATGCGATCATTGACATTGAACGATCTGTCACAGTGTGTGGTCTGCGCATGTGCTGTGTTACACACATGAAAACGGTCTACAATAATCGAAGATATTTGTAATATGTATGCCTGGATTTCAGTCTGTGTTGTTTCGTCGTTGATAGGGTATTCCTTGCCATTGCAGTGGTTGTCATATTATTTTTGTTCAAAACGCGTTTCTACAAGTCCAATGTAACGGGTTCGGGTGTATGAGATACCTGAATGCGATGAAGCATGGAAAATGCTATCGGTCTTTTATAGGGGGTGTGTAGCGATGAGCAGAACAACAGAAATCGGCAACTACATGTAATATGGCGGTAGTCGGAAATAAGAGGGACTGCGTATTTATAAATTCATGTCAGTTTTAAGCAAAAAAAAGTCGTGATTTGTGATTTTTTAAAAAAAATATTGTAGATTGGGTGGATGGGGGGATTTCACAAAAAATAAGTTTAACGTCACACGTGTAAAATGTGTATAGATAACTTCTTGATAAGTGCTTTTTAAATTTTTGATTATATATGGCCATTTAGTACTAACAATTTTTGTCATGAAAGAAATTAATGTAATCAAAAATGTAATTTGATTACATTTGAAAGTTACACTGTACGTCTAATATTATTCAACAATGTTATTGTACCCCATTCTTATCACAGAAATTAATAAAACTACTAATAGTTTCCAATGACCTTATTGATTATTTATTGATCAATGTTATTAAAATTACATAATCATAAGATTTAATTAAGAAATAAACATGACTGGGGGATTTTAACGCTGTTATTTAATTGTTCTTTGTAACAAATAAGCATTCCGTGTTTCTGATAATTTATAAATAGATTGTAACTGCATGTGAAATACCCTTTTTATTTGAAGTTCAATAAATTTAAGACGACTGTGACACGTTGCTGAACTTTAATCTATTGTACGTTGTTCAGTGCACGCTTTTCATGTAATATGAAAGGTTAACAATGTTGGTTATTTAATTATAACAGCTTGAAAACCGGAGTGTTTAAGTTTTAAACATGCACAGGAGTACAAGTGTAAGTGTGTGCGATTTTAAAGGGTTGTTTACTGAGAATGAGTTTATCTATGTAATATATTATCTAGATTTAGTCATAAATCGTCATTTAAATACTCGGTAACTTCTTTTTCGTTTTTAAAGGTAGAAAAATGCGATTTCTATTTAGAAATTGGAATTTAGAAATCGAGAGATCTAGCACAAGAATATTAAAATGTCTCAGTTTAAAGCCAAAACACTTTCATATTACTTAATTTTAAGATTATCTTCTTTTTTTTATAAAGATATTGCCAAAGCATTGAAATGTTATTCAGTGAATTAGTTTTAGCATCAAATCCTTGTACAATTATATTTATAAAATGTACTGATCTCGACGTCATGTAGTTGGATTCAAACTAGTTTTGCTTATGGATGCATAAAACACTCGTATACTTGTAATTCATTATTGGAGGATATGTATCATATTCTACCATTTGGTGAAGAATATTGTTTAGGCATTCTTTGATGTTTTGATACGCCATCAATCTTTGATTTTCAAGGCAGCAGTAGGGTTTGTAAGTCTCATTTGTTTCACTTCAACTTTCAACTGCCGGGTACATGACGTCCTGGCTAGCTTACGGTTTCTGATGCGTAACGCTAATCAACAACCCTAGGCCTGTCGAGCTATCTAAAAGTCGGCAAATTTTGCAAAACGCGATTGGCCTCAATTAATATCGTTTGACAAATCAACGAGTAGCTTATAAAAATCCTGTTATCTTCGGATAACTTCTGGACGGTTCGTTTTAAAATAAAGAAAGAGGGCCATGAAAATGATGTTTTGAACACATTGACATGCATATGGACAACTGCCGTATATGCATTTGTGTTAAAGAAGTAACCCCAAAAGACAAAGAGTCATTCAATCCTCTGTTTTCAATTTACTGTTGTTGCACAATTAGAGGAAGTATTGACAAGAACAATATTGTTACAACCCCACAAAGTGATATGACTCATAAGAGTGATGAAAGAAAAACTCCATTATAATGTACATCAAATCATTTTCATTCTGTATTAATCTATTTGTTTCATTGTATAATTTTATTTGTTGATATAATATTAACATTGATTATTAATGATGACAATTTACACATTGTTAGGGTGTTCTACATTTGTGCGAGACTTTACATCACCATGCAGTGAAATACTTTTTCTCATCTTTATCTTCTTATGCTACTTGAATAGTTTCTGTTCATGTCACTGCATAATGACGTCTCGTCTTTCTTCTACGGGATACATGCGTTCAACTTGCAGACTTCATTTCCGTTCATGATTTTTTTTTCATGGGAAGTTACCTGACATGACATTATAAAAGGCCGAGCCCGATCTAAATGCGACACTTCGGTCACAGTAAGATGGGTCGGGAGCAGCTACGTACTTTTTCAGCCAGACATTCCCAGTCAGAAGGTGCATATTTAACACCTTTTGGATAATATCAACATAAACAAAGATAGGGTTTAGTAAAAAAAATAGTTTGTTAAATCAGAATCACCTCCCTCTGTATTTTACTACATCTTCCCCAAAATATTTGTTAGCACCGTTCCGAGAGAGGATTGTTTATTGTTGAGTTAACTTCACCTTGTAGATTGTTTTTTTATATAGAAGGTACCCAGCTTCATTGAATTCGATTAGTACATTCTATAATATCTATAGTTCCCTAGAAAGTATCTGAGGTCTGCACCTTCCTATGTATAGTACCTAGGGAATATATATAAGGTATGTACCTAGACTTCCTCATTTGTGTACCTTCTTAGAGGCAACATCCTGAAAATAACAGCACCATTGATGGAACCAGTATAAGGAACGCGAGTTTTACTTTGTTTAAATTCTTAATGAATTTATAGAAATATTTATTAATTTTTGTAATTTCTTGATTTCTGCCAGGTACAGTTTTTAAACAATTGAAACCCTACATCTAAAGTAAAAAAGCTTGATATATATTCTAAGGGTTTTGGTTGCATTTCAATATCATTGTGGAAGTACGTGTGCACTCCCTGCCTGTTTTGCAAAATTAAATCTTTTTGCGAATAATAACCTTTGACCTGGCGATGTAGTGAAAACAAAAGCAAGAATTCTTTTAAATGGAATTATTGGTCATTTTGGTTGTCCACTTACTATTTTGTCTGATCAAGGTCGTAATTATGAAAGTCAAATTTTTCAGGAGTTGTGTGAGTTACTTGAAATTAGAAAGACAAGGACGACACCAAGGCACCCTCAGTGTTATGGAAAGACTGAGCGATTTAATAGGACCCTTATTAAAATGATCAAAAGTTATATTAAGGATGACAAAACAGAATGGCCGGGACCTTTACCTTAATTGTTTAGGACCTGCATACAGATCTAGTGTGCACGAGTCTACTGGTCTAACTCCTAATCTCCCTAAGCTGGGGAGAGAGGTTCGGCTTCCTTCAGAAATCATATTTGGGTCCTTAACATGGTATATAGTGATCAAACAGTTACAGAGTATGGGACACACGTGGAAAATCTCAGAGACAAGCTGCAAGCATCTCACTGTATAGCACGGAAAAATTAACAGAATTTTCATTGGAGACAGAGAGACTTCTACAATTTAAAGACTTCTATATATTAATATATAACTTCTCTATATATCAAACAGGGTGATAAAGTTTGGTTCCTAAATGAGGGCCACAAAGATGGGAAATTGGGAGATTTGTACTGGAGTCCATGTACCATTGTACAAAAATTGTCAGATGTTACCTTCAAAATACGGAACTCAGCGAATGGCACCTATAAAGTTGTGCATCATGATAAATTGAAGCCTTATTAAACAAATTATATCTGTTGTCGTTCTTCCGGATTTTTATAACTATTCGCGAATGTTTAAAAAAGTCTCCAAGAAGAGCTCATGAATCCCTTATCAGATGACCTTGTTTATAAACCATTTATTAATCCAGGCAAATAGGATAATAGGGGATGGGGATGGAATTTAATATACTAAAAAAACAACAAACAAATATATAAACAAATTTGTTTATGATATCCTTCATGTTTCTTTCAGAGAATGACTGAAGCAGAAGTCCAAACCTTAAAGAGGGGGAGGGCATACCAGTGCCTCGACTGTGAGGAGCCGATGATAAAATATATTGTAGAGCGACGGCAAGTCATCGCTCATTTGTATAAGTATCACATTCCCCTGGACCAAGTACCATATTACTGTTCATTATGTCACTTTCTAACTGCTGAAAACGATAAACTGACGTCACATGTGAAGGGATACTCAAAGCATGTGGAGGCGGCAAAGACCCTCGAGAAGAACAGGAAAATGAAAATTTCTTGAGGGCTAATCAAACCCAGTACATCTAACTGAGGGGGTTAACTTCATTCGTCTCAGTAGGGAGGAGTCCAGATAACACTGGCTGAAGGTTAATGCAAGCCGGACAGGCTCGACTGGAGCAAGGCCTTTTGTCTGTTCCAGACCCAACCCCTAAGATAGCCGCACCAGCACCAGCCCTTGCAGCAGAGTTACCAGAAGCCGCTTTGGCTCCAAAGAGCTTCACTTTTGATGATTTGCTAGACGAAGATTTCAGTTTTCTTGACCCTTATCTTGAGGGTGATGCTGGGACCTCCGTCTCAAGCAAGGTAGAGCCACAGGCTCCTCAGGTGGACCGACAGAAAGATCAGCCAGTTGACATAGAGAGAGCAGTAACATCAAGAACAGAAAAAGTAACACCAGAAGTAGAAAAGGAATCAGAGGGCAAAGGAACTAAAAGAGCACCAACTAAGGAGGATCAGTCAACAAGAAGAAAGTAGCAGTAGCGAGAGCAGCAATACCAGTAGCTGCAGCGATGAAGAGAGTAGTAGTGAATGTGAAGGCGAGAGAGGACAAGAGGACAGCCAGGAAGAAAGCAGGGATGAAATCTTAACAGAACTAAGGAAGACGAACCAGCATCTTGCCATGATCTATACATGCCTGCGAGAGATGAATTCAAACATACAAGGCCAAGGTGCAACATTAGAGAAAATTCAGCAAGAGCACAACTTCGTCAGATCTCAGGAAAGAAGAAGTAGAGAGCAGAAAGGAAGTAAAGAGCAGAGAAGAAGGAAGAAGGAAGGGAGAGAGATTATGCCTGCGCGAGAGGAGAGAAAAGCAGAGGAATACAGGAAGAGACAGAGGAGAGAATGTGAGGATTACTTAAGAGGGTATCATCAGTGGCAGCCAAGACGAAGCCCCAGAAAGAACAAGTGTTTTTAGTACTATTACAGTGGCGGATCCAGCGCCGGCGCGCCGGGCGCGCCCCCCCCCCCCCGTTTGATTTTTTTTTTTTTGTGGATGATTTTTTTCTGATCATATAAAGTCATGCTTTACTTTAATATTAAATTCAATTTGTAAAATGAAAAATACAAAGATTTATAATTTGTAGGCATATTCATGTAGAAGTGTTATTTCATTCGATATAGTTTAGTAATTAAAAAAAATAGGAACGGCTCAACTTGTGTAAGAGGGGACTTCTTGTGTAAGACTCGGTTTATGTAGTACATAATATTCACAGAATAATTACTCTTCTATTACTTATTCCTGTGTCGAGTGCTACTGTTGAACGAGGAAACTCAGCAATAAAACGTATTAAATCGTCCCAGAGAAGTACTATGGGACAGGACCGGTTAAACGCCCTTACTCTTCTCCAAATTCACAGAGATATTCCCCTAGACTACAAGAAAATTGTGGACATCTTCATTAACAAAAACCCAAGAAGAATGGTGTCTAACAATCCATTTAAATAAAACAGCTATAATTGTGTACGATATTTTGAAGTATTTCTTGTTTTTATTTATTTTACTTATTTACGACCGACAAACTCATTGGTGCAAATTTTCTCCTGGACAATTATGACAAATTACAATATTATTGAGTAAAATTGCAAAAGCCTACAAAATGAACAAAATTTAGTTAAAAGCCTTATCCCAGATACAATGAAATAAATACTTCTTATTTGTAAGAGCTCAATTGAAACTTTCTGCAGCTTTTGTTACTTCAAAATTAAATGTCTCATAATCTGGTAACATTTCTAGTGACTAAAATGACGGGAAAATAAGTAAAAATTGGCCCTCCAGACAGCATGATTTTGCCTTTCAAAATATCTAGATTTCAGACCCCCTGCCTTTAACTGCGCCCCCCCGTTTTCAAATTCCTGGATCCGCCACTGTATTAGGCAGTGAATTTGCATTGTCAATTGTTGTCATGATATATATTATATGTATTTATTGTTGATATTTAATCAGGTTTATTATTGGAAATAATCATTTAAACTGATGTAGATATTCATTGGGACATGAATCTTTTAAATGTAATGTTTCAAATTTTTATCTACTTTTGAAATGACCCCCTTGTTATGAGAGCTTTAATATATTTTATCCATGTGTAATAACTTATGTATGCTTGTAAAGCATCATTATTGGTTAGAGTATCTAGTATTCCTAAGTATGTTCTAGGTACCGTGTATTTCCTTTTCCTCAGGTACATGTTACTTAAACACGTGTTGTGAACTTGTGCAACTTTAACTTTCACATACGAACGTACATGTGTACTCTTTTAATTGTTAATAAAAGAATTACGATATCGTACCTGTATTGTAATATTATTGCGGTACATACTTGTTATGGCATATTTCGCCCGTTATAAAATGTACTTTCTTGTTTCTATATTGTCATCCCGGCCTGTCTACATTTTTGTTTATGAATATGGAATTGTGGGATACGTCCCTTTACTTCCGGATTGTTTTTTTCTTGATCCACCGTGAAGATATATACGCCCGCCTATATTTTACCGGCAGTGAAAATGGCTCATTATAAGGTAATCAATTAATTGATTATTGTTGTGTGAATAAAAATTATATTATTTTATGATGAACTGTTTATTATAAAGTGAATTATTTTATTGGAACTATTTTCCGTATACTTTTCCCCAATTTTTCCGTAATACTCCGTAAAGGTCTATACGATTTTGTATGAGATTTCTTACGGGTTTATATAAGAGGCGATTTTTCCGTAATTCGCCAGTCTGCTCTTTTTCATTTTTGGGTTAACGTCTCTTTTGGCCTTTTCTCTAAATTTTGGTAAATATTTATTTTTGCTAAAGGATAATTAATTGAGTCTACGTAATTTTATTAATTGGATAAATTTTTGATTAGTGAAATTGTAATTTTTAACAGTTTGGAAAGTTTATTTAGGATCACATATCCTGATTATTTCAGGATTCGATTTTAATCTAATCATTTTAAATTGTCATTTATATCTGTTTTACGATATAGCCAAATATCTTGATTATTTTGAGATCTGGTTATTTATAGTTAAGGGGTCATATTTTGATCAAGTTATCAAAGGGTGGTTAAAAGGCCTGTATTTATTTTGTTACCTTATTGTTGTTCATTTTGATTTGATATATGCAGACTCAGTAAATTTATGAAACTTAAATTCTTTGTTCGTCAATTGCTGAAATTGATGTCCCAATGAGATAGTCATTGGTTGCTATCTCGCTACAAGGCCAAGCCACCAAAGAAAACAAAGAAATCGGCGAGGATCCGCCAGTGAACGTCAACGAAAACCACCCAGTGCTCCTGTCACCCATGAAAATGAAGAAAGGGCCAAAGTGTATTTTGCCAGGGGACTTATCAAACATTACTGTATATAATGATGTGGCTGACTCCTTTGCTGATGTTGTGTGTGAAGAGGAAACCCCTAACATTGAGGAACTTGAGCCTACAATGGAACCGAAAACAGATGATTCCGAACCAAATCAAGTTCCCCAGAAACCTTCTTCACATCCGGACCTCTTGGAAGTTCCCGACAACAACTCCAGCCGTGATCTAGAAAGCTCGGCAAGGAACTCCCTGAGAAAGCCGTCAACCAACCTCATCTATACGCGTGGATTCAACCCCACAAAGATCTAGTAAAAGACCAACGACCATGACTATGAAAGCCCCGGATTATCAATTCAATCGTATTGTAGTGGAACAGTTTCATGAACGACTTGTCTATTACTGTTTAAGACATTTTACGTACGAGTTATGTATGTTTGTTATTGAAAGTAAAGGTGGCAGGGGATAGTTTTTTTGGTCGAGGAAATGTGAGGCAGATAGTGCTCAAATATGTGATTTAATTTTTCAGTGGATTTTTAAATTTGCTAAAATTGGTTTGCATGCAGGGGACACATGGTCCCGACTCTTGAGAATTTTTAAACATTTCAGAATAAAACATGTACAACTTACATATAGCACTATAAAGAATAGCCAGGGACAGTCTCAAAATTTTCTGAAAAATGGCCCTTTTTTCACATTTTCACGGGTCCAGAACCACGCTCCAGTCCCGAGCAACTGCCATAAACTACCATAGGATTGGTAGCTTAATGTATACCCATGCAAATAATCACCAATTGATGGGGGGTCAATCACCTTCTTTTCGAGTGACATTTCGTGTTCTGAACCCACCCTACTTTTCAAGCACAAAACCGAAAGTGAAAATTTTGGCCACAGTTTCGCATTTTCATTCCATATCGGATGAAAAGTGCTACCAATAATAAAGTGTCATATATCAATGAACTTGACATGAGCTCCTCTATCCACAAAATGAATGCAATAAATATTCTACCAATTTATACCCCTCAAATAACCAGCCAAACCCCAGGTTCTCCCTTTATTTCAAAATTTTGACCGGGTCTTTCCTTCGAAACTATCCCCTGCCACCTTTAACTTTTAGAGTTTGTTTCTCTCTAATTAAAACACTTTAAAATCAGAAAGTTCATGCAATTCTGAGTAAAACCTTTCAAATTTGGTCTGATTTCATTGAAAAATAAAAAAGTTATGGCTGTTTAAGTATTACCCCCTTTCCCGGCTGAATCACCTTAACCTGTTTCTGTAAGGTTTTTAAGATACATCATGACTTCTTTCAATCCAAAAGACATTTTTTCTTTAAAAATCAGTTATAACAAGAAACCTTTATCCCTATCTGATGTAAAAAACATTGAAATATTCACATTTAGTAACAACTTATAGGAGAATTCAACTCATATGTATCACCTATCCCCCTGCAAATGGGAATAAGAAAAAACACATTATTACTCCTTGCAATCAACTTTTTTGTTTCTAAATGGTACTAACAGGTTTAAAAACTCTATTGGAACACAAAAGCAACCTATTTGGAACACAAAACCTTCCCTTTCATCTTTTCAAAAGGGACAGGTACCTAGAAAATGGCAATCAGGCATCTTACCCGAGGAGTAATTCCCCAAATATGCTGAACGGATGATGATGAAACCAAATTTCTCTGTTTATTCTTTAACGAATACCAAAAGATCTAGATTTATTTGTTATAAAGATTGAAATACATGTTTTTCATACAAAGAAATACCAAATTTGATCATCATGACCACACCCCCATAATGAGGTGGGAATACATGCAAATGACAAATGGTTAAAAAATGCACACAAATTCAATTTTTCTTGGTATATTTTCAATAAAGAAGAAACCAAACATATGTGTTTTGTTTTAAATGAGAGAAATTTTATGTATGCTTGAGATTTTATCAAAAGAAATGTGAAATAAAGGCTATTTTTGGTTGTCGGTGAAGAAAATTGAAGGGGGGGGGTGCTTTTTTGACAATCAGACATTTTAAAATTGTTTATAATGACTTAAAATGCAGATATTAACTATTTAGAATTACATGTAATTACATGTAAATTACATGTAGCACATGTAAAATATATATTTAGCCCTAAAATCAACTTTTTGTCAGTTTTAGCTTGAGAAAGAACAATATTTTACAATTTCTTATCAAATCTAAGGGTTTAAAACTTCATAAAACTGCATGGCTGTCAATTAATTTCAAGAAAATTTCATGAAAATGGCACAATATTATTCAGTTAATCCAAATTCAACCCAAAATCTAATTTCAATAGTAATAATATGCCTATAAAGGGTTTTAATTTAAGGACAAACCCAAAATACTAGAAAATTGCACTTTTTCTAAGGACCACCCCCTGCTACATTTTGGCCCCTAAATCTCATCACAGCGTTGAGAAATCATAAAAATTCAGCCAGTTTCCCATTTTACACACATTGAACATCTTTTCTGTACCCATGTTGTTAAACTTAAAGCCTATTAAAAATTTGACATTTTCTTGAAGGTGGCAGGGGATAGTTTTTTTGGTCGAGGAAATGTGAGGCAGATAGTGCTCAAATATGTGATTTAATTTTTCAGTGGATTTTTAAATTTGCTAAAATTGGTTTGCATGCAGGGGACACATGGTCCCGACTCTTGAGAATTTTTAAACATTTCAGAATAAAACATGTACAACTTACATATAGCACTATAAAGAATAGCCAGGGACAGTCTCAAAATTTTCTGAAAAATGGCCCTTTTTTCACATTTTCACGGGTCCAGAACCACGCTCCAGTCCCGAGCAACTGCCATAAACTACCATAGGATTGGTAGCTTAATGTATACCCATGCAAATAATCACCAATTGATGGGGGGTCAATCACCTTCTTTTCGAGTGACATTTCGTGTTCTGAACCCACCCTACTTTTCAAGCACAAAACCGAAAGTGAAAATTTTGGCCACAGTTTCGCATTTTCATTCCATATCGGATGAAAAGTGCTACCAATAATAAAGTGTCATATATCAATGAAATTGACATGAGCTCCTCTATCCACAAAATGAATGCAATAAATATTCTACCAATTTATACCCCTCAAATAACCAGCCAAACCCCAGGTTCTCCCTTTATTTCAAAATTTTGACCGGGTCTTTCCTTCGAAACTATCCCCTGCCACCTAAACTACACAGCGTGCACACGCTATTGTACATGCAACTTAAGCAACTAAACTACAATCCACCATAGAGTAAGTTAAATAAACATCAGAGGCCACTTATCAGTTATCATCACCTTTTAACTCATACACATTTCAAGTTTAATGATTTATTTACTATCAGAAAACATATATTGTGGTATACGTAACTCCCGCCATTTTTTGTAATCGTAACTGTGTCGTTTATACATTTAATGTTTGTACCCAGTTTGTGATGTTCAATTTTTGTTTATTGTAGTATTTTCCCTCTTCCGAGAGTCTGTGGATTGAATAAACTATAAAACGCACAAAGTAGTTATACATCACACGTATCGAAGTCCCACTTACACCCAGTATGTGATTTGGCAAGACCCTCAACCTTAGCCTCAAGTGATGACCGAAACAAGATCTACTCGTTTTGCTCTCTTTCCCATGAAGATTAGAAAACGATGGGTTACCTGTACTGGACTGTGCTATTCTTCAATGTATGTTACCTGCCTCCCGAAAAACCATCCCTGGCCTAAGAAGAATGCACCATTCGTATGCCGTTTGTTTGGTTTGATTCCATTGAAATACACAAGACACTTCTTTACAGAGGACTTTATTAAGAGTAACATACCTTCGATCTTATGTTTAACAGAGACTGTTCAATGATATTTTATTTCAAAAAATTCTATGTCTTTTATATATCTATAAGAAACTATTTATATGGTACCAAGCATATTTTAACGTTTATCATGGTTCAGCAAACAATTATCATGGTTCAGCAAACAATAAATTTAAGTACATCAATATAATTATATATGCTTCTATTTGAATGATTGTTTATAATCAGCATATGCAAAAATTCTGTTCGTAAAATGTAATCAATTCTTATAAGTCATAATCATTACTGTTGCAACAGATATATATTATAGAAACAACGAACAATTCAAATAGTTCACATAAAGTATATCACAGTCACTCAAAATGGTGTCAATTATGGAATTCCATTAATCGGTCAAAACTTGTGGAGGAACGGAGTCACGGTCACATAAGTTCTGATCCAGTAAGATATCCTTCACTTGATCATGAAACACAATTTGTTCATCTCTTTTAATCCTGATTACATTCATACTTGAATACTCAATGTACAGTCCATTATGCAAGTCCTCGTCTTGTACGCCCCCAATAAGAGTATTAATAAGGTCACCTATTTGTGATTTAGTCATGTTTCCAACAAAAGACGTGCCTCTTCTTCTTTTGTAACGCAAACATACATCTTGTGGGTGTCCGAGTCTTCAGCTAGTCCCATGTATCTGTTAAAGAGGAAGCACGCAAGCTTAAAGCTTTCTCGGTGAAACTGATCGTTGCTCAACAGTTTTCCACCTAAGCTGATCGGGTTTGCACTGGCATCACGCCGATAAAGCAAATACACTTTCCTACGAATTAGTGTTCGAAATGAAAAAACTTGCTCTTCTACATCCATTCGCCTTGTTGATGGTACATCAGAGGATTCAGTAGAGCCCATCATTTCTTCGAGGTTTTGTTGGAGCTAAAAATAAACATTGCATAATAAAATTAATCATCAATATTGATCAAAAGATACCAGTGGATTGAAATAGAAAAAATACTTCAGTTTAGATTTTAATTTAGTCACAATTGATGTAGAAAAGAGAATTCAGAAATAAGATATTACAAACTATTTAAAATGTTTTTTTTTTAAATTCATTTAGCTCTCATTATATTTATACCATTTCACTAATTACCTGTTCAAATACATTCAAGTTTCTAGTAACTAGGAGCCAGTCCTCTCCAGTAGGAACACCTAGTGGCATCCATGCTTGAACTTTCTTATTCACAACCTTGGCTTTGAAATCCATACCTTCTCCTGCAGGAGTTGAACAGGAGAACTTATAAATTTGTTAACAAAAATCCTGTCTCACTTGTAAAATAACATCCAATTTCACTATAAAACATTGAATATTCTCTATTACATTACATTATGTTACATTACATCTTACAATTTAAGGGATTTATCATCTACACCAGTGATGAGAACATGAAATAACAGTTTAACAAATCTCTATACATCATGTACAAGTTGAGTTCTACAAATCAGAGCTAAAACTTTATTTCTAACTTTATTTCTAACATGTAAATTAAGTGTATGGCTGCTAATTAATTTAAATTTCCTCTTACCATTTAGATGATTTCCACTGTGACTGACACTCTCTGTCTCATTGTAAAATTCTTTGAGTTCTTCTGGTAGACACTACCTTTGAAAACATTCTATGATTTCTATCTCCTGGTATTTTGCGCGGAAAAGTGGTGCAAACACTGCTTTTGCAGACACTATGGCATCAATGTTTCCCCTACGCAGTCCTGCACGAAAGTTTCACTTAAAGTAAAAGTGATTGGGGTCGGTGATAAGTCGACGTACACAACAGCCGATGGTAAAGAAAAACAGCTTGTTCCACTTGGGGTTGCAGATAAAGAGGACTCTATAAAAGTGTCCTTGTATGAAGTTGACAAATTACCATTATTGAAGGCAGGAGAATGCGTGGTTCTATCGAACAACGTGTACAGAGCGGACCCTCATCCAACAATAGTGGTCACTGCAGTGACCAGAGTCATGAAAACCTCAGCCTTTGCGGTTCCAGAAGATGTCAAATTAACAGCAAAGGCAATTGCAAATCCTGCCCCAGCCAAAATCATAACGATCCACGATGCCAAAAAGAGCCCTATCAAATCCTTGGTATCGATAAAAGGACGAGTTATTTCGGTTTGTTTCAATACCTCTTCAATTTTAAATTCAATTTCTTAAATTTGTGAATATAAAACCTTTACCTGAATCTTTATCAATACATTGTTCAGAAGATTTTTAACAAGTTCTAAATAATTATGTCATTTCAACAATTTGATTTACTATATTTATCAAAATTTTATTTTTTTGACAGGAGGAAATAATTCGAACAGTACAAGTAAGAGGAACAGATGTCCAGGTACGGAATGTAAGGGTAAAGGATGGAACCGAGGAAGTAAAGGTGGCATTATGGCGTGACCAAGTCGATGGGTGCAAAGTTGGAGAATTCTTGGAATTCTCTAATTTGGTGACCAACTCGTACATGGATGAGGTTTCCTTGTCAACAACACAAAGAACAAAAATACAGGTATGTTTTTTTTAAATACCCATGCAAACCATGTTTAAGGGGATGTAATAGAATTACTTTGTCTTTATGTATGTAGACACTAATTTGTCTCCCTATAAACTATTAAATCACAGCATGGATGAGTCTTAAATTATGTATATATTCATGTATGTTGAACATTGCCTAAAGATAAGTGCTTTAAATGATATCTGAAGATAATCACCTGCATTTTTATTAAGATGAAAAACATTCATTAGTTTGTAACTCTTTTCTTACTCTTATTCTCTATATTGTACACTGATCATGAAAAGTAAGGCGGCTTATCCTTGCATTTTTTAAAATATCTATTCTAAGTTTACCAAAATTCTAATTTAATATTCAATTAGTTCTAATTTAATATAAAATTTTGTTCACATTAATATTTCTTCTGCTCATTTCTATAACTCAAAATATGTGAACATTTGTGATTTCAAACTGTAATTTTGATGAAATGTATACAATTTCATGTATATACTTTATATGTACATTTTTTTTACTAATTTGAATGAATTTATGATAGAAATGTTATTACATCACTTGAGTCACTCACGTGACCTATTGCAATTGGTGTTCATCTGTTGTTGTCGTGATGTGCATCTTGTGTATCACTTGAACTTTTTGCCTTGAAAAGCTGTTACTTTAATGAAAGCCCTCTTTGTTCACCAGACCCATGTACGATGTGTATACATTCCCAAGATACACATGTGTCTGGAGCAGTAGCTTCGTTAGTTTACCTGTGTCATTGTTTGGAATCATTCGTGTGTGAAGGGATATTATGTAATCAAAAAATGAAAAATGAACATAGATCTGCCAATGCAAGCGTTTTAAGATATATCATATTCATCAGTAAAAAGGTGACGAGAATAGCAAATTTTAAAATCCTTTAAAAAGAAGTCTGACTATAACAAAATAATTACGGATACAGATTTCTAAACCTACAGTACTTACAATAACTAGTTACGTCAAAACATCACACCTATATTAATCATTTTGGCTGAAAAATCTTATTTATTTTGTATAGCTTGTAAGAAAATCTTCTTCTGAAGCCTCGTTATAGCCTAATTCTATTTTCCCTTGATTAGATTTCTCAAAGCAGGTAAAAATAGCCAGTTTGAAGCGGCATAACACCGTTATTTTTGCATCAATTTTTTGCATGAAATTCTTGTAAATAAATTTTATGACATAAGTTTCACTTAGGCTGGGCTGCAGGTACCCATTAACAGTCATTAAAAGAGACCTATAAAAGGTGACTTGAAGAAAACATCCTGTTTGATTTTTCATAATGAACTTCATATTTTGACTAATTAATGCAAATCTTGAATACTTCATTTTTTTCTTAAATTCTAACCAATTGCTATGTGGTTTGCTTCATTGTTGTCAAAATTTGATGCCAACTTCTCTTGACCATCTCCGATGCTCAGCAATGTTTAATAACTCCAAATTATCCGGATTTCTTTTATCCATAGCATAAATCTGAATTTTATACAGACATTTGAATTAGTATTTTAGTGTTAGTATTACCATCAGTCACACCACTACATGCTTTGTGTAGTGGATTCACAAGGAGCTACTTATCAATGAGTTATACCCGCCAGTGCACCAGCACTTTTTTTTCACACTTAGTCTCGTTTATTCCATTAAATCCATCGTAGGCAAATTTGCAATAACTTTGTAAAATGCTTTGATACCATCTAAAAATTTCATTTTATTTCATTTCACTTATAACGTTTAAAAGATGTGTAACACTTTTATGATGAAAAAAATACTTTGAGGCTGAGGATCAAAACCTCAATATTTGTTTCTAAACTTTAAATGACTCAATTATAAAACAATGCAAAATACTTATTAAAAAAATTGGATTGAAGACAATAATTTACAATTGAAAGGTGTACAAAAATGCATTTTAATTAAATTTTATTGTAATATGAACAAAGGATCAAGTACATTACACACAAGACGTAGTGAATTTGTCTCTAAAATTATGAAAGTTTTTAATTTTGTTTAATATTTTTTAACAAAAAATTTGTGAATTTTATTTGCAGCCATGTGATGCTCCCCCATCAATGCTAACAGGAACAGTCATTGCCTATGAAAAATCTGAATTTGGATTTTCCATTATGGTGGAAGACGGAGACACATTTCAGACAGTTGGTATCCCCATAAATATGGTCCGTGACGCTCTCGAATGTGATGAGAATAGTGTTGAAGACACTTTATCCATTAGAATACCATTCAGTGTGGCAGTGGGAACCACAAACGGAATTGTCTCTTCATTTGCTTTAGTGTGAACTTTTTATGCACTGTTGGTGATTGCCATCCTGACCATATTTTGGGTTTTTTGCTTTATGATTATGCTTTTTCATGTATATTCAGTACTTTGCTGTATACTGTTAATTAAGATCTGAACTCAGATAAATGTTATGTTTGAATACTTTTCTGTATTTGGAATGCACGTTGTGCATTTTGAAATGTTGGAGAATTTTATCACTTATTTAAACTGCTTGTTTTTTAAATTTTTGTTGTCACTCGATATATGATAGAGAATATTTTGCCTTTTGACATTCTGTAGTTTATTGCTTATAATTAAGCACTTCATTGTTACAGTCTGTATGACTTATCTGTTTTAAGTCAAGTGCAATATGAACACATCATTCACTGTATGTTCTGACACATTCCCAACAGCGTTTTACTCCTGGTTCATTTATTTTTCAAAATTCAAATGCACATTCTGTTTCTTTTCCATTATTATAATCTACAATTTTGCTGGACAAATTTTTCATCTAAAAAAAATAATTTGCTGCTCTATAATGTAAAACACCATGCATGCATCCACAATTTTGTTTGATGTAAATATTTTAGTGCTTTTATTTTTTTTTCAAATATTGGTAAATAATTCTTGTTTATTTGCTCTTCTCTATGAAGTTTCTTTTTATACATTTGTATTTTAATACATTTTGATCAGGTGATCTGTTAATAGGTGCTCTTCAATTTTCAAAGGCTTCATTTTGTATTGGGACACAAACAACAAAAACCTAATGCTTTGTTTAGTATGTACATGTATTAAAATCAAAGCATCACTAAGCCATATGTTAGAGGTCCTCAACATTTACCAATATACACTATTGTCACTATTTTCAGCATTCCTGAAATTTCTGTTATGATTCTCTATTTTCCCAATCATGTTGCTTTAACTGGACATACTTAAACAGATTACTCGTATTTTGCCATGTAATACATGCATTTAAACAAGTTGATAAGTTTTAATTGCAAAAAGTTCTCATTTATGAATATTTGGCTTCTTTATGTAAAAAAAAATATTATTTTGTTTTACATCTGCAGTATATACTAATGTTTTTATACATTGATTTTTTTTTATCCAAATACCATACTAGTCATATCAAAATCTGTCCTCTTGGGTGATTTTTAGTTTTATAATTTATTGATCTATTGCATTGTTTCAAATGCACTACCAGTATTTTTCTCAACATGTAATATTACATGTTTGCTGGGGTTTTTTTTGTATTTTACCTATAAAACTACTGCCCTTTTATTAGTTATCAAGCTTTAAAATTGAACACATTGTATAATGTGAATGATTAAAACAGGAAAAATTGTTATTGAGGATTTTTATAAGTTCTAGAACAATAAAAAAATTTAGAAATTCCTTTATTTTGAATAAACATAATTCATTTTTTATTAATTTATAAAAAAAAATATTTGATCTTCATTCTGTTTAATACAGATTGATCATAATTCAAATAGTTTCCACTGAATGCCAACTACAGTTTTATCATGATCTTTTAATTTAAGATACATGTAATATTGCTGACTAATTTGTTTATATTACAGCCAATTGTTTCTGTTTTTGTTCTGATATTATATAATTACCAATGTTCAATTATATTCCTGTTCACTTTTGAAAGCTACACAGACTGTTTTTCAGATGGTTTTCGGTCTTCCATACCTTATACCATCTCTGAATAAATATGGTTTAACTGTTGATGATTGTTGTTCTACATATTTACTGGAATCATATTTAGCATTTCTCTCAAAATACATATTTTTCTCCTCCAAAAAAGTAAAAATCATGAAACCTTTTAATACGCTTCTCCCAATTGGGATGAGCTTAATCTTGATCAGGAATATTTCTAACTTATGGGTCAATGTCAAAGCAAACTTATTTGAATTCTTCTCATCCTATTGTCCATTATTTCAGCTGGACCCTTTGACAAGGTAACCATTTCAATGTTGTCTAGATATTAATGTACATGTACTAGTCCAAACATACCACTGGTATTAAATTTATTCAAGATCAACTCCCATTAGTACTTTCAGTACTTTGATTATACTTAGCAATAGCCTAATTACAACGTGGTTAGGATTTTATTAGGCTCTAAATAATAGGGCTTTCTGTTACCTAGCAAAATAAGGCCACCATATGCAGAATTCTTCAAGTACAGCATGGCAGAGACAACAAATCCATACTTTATGCACACATCGACCATGACCCTCATTTTTGCAGACGGGTTGGAATACGGCTTCGGCTTTGAAGCCTTCAGTTTCTTGATGCTGAACATCTGAAAAGTTAAATTGTATTAATGCAAAATGCTTTTTTTTTTTTAAACAATCAAATTTAGAGTACATTTTATTGGAACAAAAAGTATCAATTATTTTGAATAAGAAGAGCATTATGAATGTTGAAATACTTCATATCAAAATAAAGAAGCTATTAAAATGAAAGTTGTTGCTCAAACAAAACTGCAACATTTTAATGCATATAAAAGCTAAAATTGAAACAATGTAAAGGATTTTTTTATATTGACCATTACTAAAGTTTTGTAAATATTTGAAAATTCAGTCTTGCAATAAGAGAATACAAAAGCATTTTTTAATTTGCAGTTTGTAGGTCAAATATATATTGTTTCAGATGAAAGTAATAAACAATTTGTTAGAATTGTGTATGGATTTTTTAAGCATGGAGATATCATTTAAAGCACTTTTAACTAAAGAACAGTTTTGATCTCTTGTTTAATTGAAACATATGAATATTGGTTTGTGATCTGAATAATAGGACTCCAAAGTTCCCCATGAGTGAAGAGCAGCATTTCCAACATTTGTAAAAGCTTGGTCTAGCACAGAATTATAGTCTGTTGTTATACCTGTCTCTAAATATCTAAGATTAAATGTTTCAAGCATGAAACACTCAAGAGCTTTAGACACATGTGAATCAAAATTGAAATCACCAGCTATAAGGATTGGCTGAGAAAAATGTTCATTGCTTATTATGCTTCTTAACAGTTCCTTTAAATGTGAAATTGAAGTTTTTGGTGGAACATACAAAAACTTTATTGACAACCAGTTGTGAGCACAAGCTACCTCTAACGACAAAACCTGAATATTGTGAATGAGGTTCCTGAACACATTTCTAACCAGTATAGACTGCTTTACAAAGATTGCTAAACCATAAGCTGGCCTGTGTGCTGTACCAGGGTAGTCAAAGCGATAAGTAGTAAATCCAGTTAAAGAGTACATGTTAATTTCATCTGCCTCTCCAAGTCTTGTTTCTGACACAGCTAAAATATCTGCTGATAACAAAGTAAAATCTTTCTTAAGGTCTACCATATGACGATGAAGTGACCTTACGTTGTAAAATACAACTTTTGTGACTGATAGAGGCAGGACATCAAAGCTTTCAAAGCTTAAAGATATTTGTGACTTACTTCTTAACCTATCCATTTCTTCCAACACTAGTGTAGATACTTTGATTTTGCTTTCATTTAAGCTAAGTATGTGTAAATTTCTTATATGTGTCACTCTGCTTAGACCAACATAATGAATATGATCAATTTTCCGATTTCCAAAATGGATAACTGCATTCTGCATGGTTGACCCTTGAGACTTATGTATTGTTTTGGCCGCAGCAAGTTGCAACGGGAACTGGCGCCTTTTCACTTGATATACTCCATTTATTTGAATTTTGAATATCCTTGTTATTTCCAAAATAGGGGTCCAAGATCTTTCTATCCCATTATTATAAAGCCTGAAATGTTCGGTGCGGATTTTTTGTCCTGTTGATTCCTCAAGAAAGTCCACCCAAACAATGCTTACTCTTTCAGAGTCCTGAACAAGATAGTCAAATTTCTTAACAATACAAGGTGATCCATTTGTAACACCATCTTGTACATTAACATTGTTGGTAATTTCTGCAGGCACATCAATAACCAATTGCAAATCAGATACTAGACCCATTGTCTTCGAATTGTCATCAGGAACTTTGCACAATATCCTTGAATGCAATGCTTCATTAGGACACCCAATTTCCCAATCTATAGCTTTATTAACGACCTTCATCTCGGATGAGGACTGTGAAAAGATTTTTTCATTAAAACCAAAGACTTCCTTCCTTGTTGCAAAAAGATGAGGAATGTTGGAAAGTTTGCTGTCATTAGTAGTCAAAGCACCTTTTAATTTTGCAAGATCATCTGTGGTGCTTTCCTTCTCTCAATCTGTTCAAAATCTCAGCAAATTCTTTATCATCTTTTTGTCGCATTATTTCTGTTAACTCGAACATCTGAAAATTGTCTCTCCATAAGTTTGTCGCTAAAGGTCCATAGTTTTGGCATGGTTGTGAGAAAATCCAACCATCCATTACTGGCTTAAGCTGGAAAAGGTCACCGACTGCTATAATGCTTACTCCACCAAAGAGCTTTTTGCAACCTTTTATCTCTTGCAATCTTAAATTAATAAAATTAAACATGCCATGCCCAACCATTGATATTTCATCAATGAAGATAACTTTAAGGTGCATGTATTTAGACCTAAGAATGTTCAACTGCTGTATGTCTAAGGGCTTATATTTGAAACCTTGCCCAACTGGTAAGCAAAATGATGAGTGTATGGTTGCACCATTTATGTGAGTTTTGTAATTGATGAGAAAAAATTTCAGTAAACATTGGTAGAGAGCCCTTGTCACAACACTTTTCCCCACACCTGCACCTCCTGTCAAAAACACATAGAGTGGATCTGGTTTTGTTTTCACCCAATGCAAAATATGGTATAAAAACTCTTTTTGTTGCTTGTTCAGATTTCTCAATAATTGTCTGTAATCATCATCATTTATTTCTCCCCACTGAGTGATTTGTACATTTTCAAGCTGCTTTCTTGCTATGCCAAGGTCTATCCCTATGTCATAATTTGGCATATTTTGATCAGGGTTGAAGCACCCATACTTTTGACAAAGCCTATCACCGTTATCTCTGTCAATAAGCTCATTATGCTCATTTTCAGGTGCAACAAAATCAAGACACTCAATTTCCAATGAACTGCCCATCAGGATTGCCTCCTCTATAGTGTTTACAACAACACGACTTGGTTCATATTCTCCCCTTTTGCTATCTATTTCATCTTTTTTGTTTAAATACATAGTTTCAAAAGACAGACAGTTTCCTTTCAAGTCCTTAACTTCATTCCTCCAGTGTGTGAACAACATCAGTAGTTCTCTGTAAAATTTTTCAGTTTCTGTTTCTAAATCAAAGTGCACCCATCTTAAAATACATTGTTTTTTCCTTTGAACTATTTCTGTTCCATTTCTAAACATGTAACTTTTTTGTAATTCAAAGTCCACAGAATCATCCTCGACATCATCTGATGTATCTTCTATATATTCTGTTTCTGGCAGATCATCTGTACTTATCAAATTAGGATTTGATTCCCTTTTTTTGTATCTTACAGAAAATTTAGATACAAAGTCTGCTAGACACAACTTTTCAATACTTTTTGGTCGCTGTTGATAGAGTTTCACAATGTTGCTTGATTCAATGTCAGTGCTGTCTTCCTTCATGTCTTCCAGTACATGTTTAGGCTTTAACATTATGACTCGTTCATCTGGAGGACTTGTGTTGATGAATACAAAAGACCTGGAAGTTCTGCGAAAAGGCATTTGTAACACAAGATAAGCTGCCTCTTGAGCTCCAATTTCCACATGGGACAAAAACTGATTCCCTATATGCCTTACTTGCTGCCTTATGTCTGAATCCTCTCTTCGAGCTTCCTCACATGCTTTATTCAACAAGTTTGACATCCCTCGCTGACCCTTAGAGATATAGGAAACAATATATGTTGCACATGCATATGGGTCTAGGATAAACTGTATATCCATATTTGCAAGCCAACTTTTCAACAAGGTACAATTATAAGAATTGATTCTAATTTCATATGGCTGTCTCTTTAAAAAAAGTTTACTTTGTGTCAGTGATGATCTAATGGCCAATGTATATGTCTCAAAGTCCATTTCTAATTTTGATAAAAATTCTTTGAAGTCCATATCAGTATTTTTGATTTCATCTGAATTAAGTAGCATGCAAACCTTTTGGTAATTTGCTTTTGCTTCTGGCAATACAGCTTCATCTTCTAAAGGGGACAAGGTAACGGTTTTAGGCATAGGAGGAATTGGGAAATTGAAGCGACAAATAGGTTTGTTTTTTTTCATACACGTCTTGGCATGCCTGTGAGTCTGGTAATTAACCAAAACTGGATCTGCACCACTTTTTGAACAAGAGACATATCTATCAACAAACTGCGAAATTTTTTCGTAAGAATCAGAAGATACATTTGGTGCATTCTTCACCCACAAGAGCATATTAACATGAGGAGAGCCACGTTGTTGGAATTCCACACGAAAAAAATAGTCAACAACTTCCCCAACAGGATGTGCTTTGTGCAACAAAACTCCATGAAGAAATCTCTGGAACCTGTAATCAAAGTACCTTGAACAAGTTACTGGGTCTGACTTTATAAGCCTACATTTTTCATCCCAAGAAAGGTTATTTATGTCATCTTCTGTATATGTCACATTGTCAATGAGTTTGCCCAGTGTTTTTAAGAGAGGAATCCATTTCGTTTCTGCAGCCGAAAAAGAGCAGAACCAAGTGGGAATGCCCAACTGTCTCATCATAGCAAAAACATCTTTTTTTGCTTTTTCCCAATAAGGCGGGGAACCTCGAAGGTTGCGCAGCACATGATATCCTTCATTTAAATGAACCATTTTGTCTACCGTAATGGAATCCAACACCTCTGCTACTGTGAATTTCTTCCCTTGCAGTTTACATTTTCTAATTGCTAGCGAGACTTTGTCTTGGATTTGTTTTATTTGTAATTTCTTTGCTTTGTAAAAGATATTTGGAATGCACTTTGCACATCTTCTGTCAACATTCCTCAATTCACATTTGCAGATGGTACTGTAATGCAAAGGTACTTTACGAGACTTGTTGTCTGGCCTAGCTTCTCCACAATATATAGTAGGAAATGCCAGAAACTCAGAGAAAATATCCTGAAACATACTTAAAGGATTGTTGTGTTCACCAGGTGCAACATTCAACACTTCATTAAACTCACGAAAATCAACACTCTGCAAAACGGTATCAGTATTTCCACTGGGCCTGTCATCAAGATCAGGGTCTTCAGTCCATGAATCTATCTCATTTTGACTTTTTCGAAGACTTGACTCTCCTGCCGAATTATTAACACTTGTGCTTAAATCAATATTTCCTAGAGAGCTTGTTTCTGTAATATTGCTTTCCTCAGTATTCAATGAATGAACCGAACTCTGATTTACCTCAATTCCTTCACTTTTATACAAAGCACTATTTTCAACTAGCCACTTTGCTGCAACAAAGACTTTGTTTGGCCTTATTCTTTCACTGGCCACAGAATGCTTGAAGCTTAAGCTGCGCTTGAAATTTAATGCAATAGTTTCATTTTCTGACATCATCCTGGGCAATTTTTTAACTGTTGAAGTGACATCTGCTGGGACATTAACAACATTTCCATTAATGCTTAACTGTCCTCCTCTAGGTTTTTCTCTGAGCTGCATAAATGGAATTCTTGGAGAAACAAGTCGTTCTTCAAGTTCAGTCAGTTCAAGTTCCTTCGGTTTTGATGGAAAAGCCATACCATTAGCAACTGAACATGGGGGTATTCTATTAGTTTTTAAATACAATTTACATGTACGACAAACTATATCAGCTTTCCTTACCTGGCACTGCTGAAGGATGCCATCAGGTATGTTTACAGCCTTCGAAACACTTTCTTTGAACCAAGTTTGTTTACAGCATTGGCATACATGAATAGGTCCTTCTTGTACAGATTTATGGAAATCAACAATTATTGATTGTTCCACTGGTTGACCAGGACCACTAATTTCTGATGAAATTTCTGTTGAACTACCACAACCATTAGGTTGAGATGAGATACCAATGGATGCACTATAATCGTTAACTTGGAGCAAAATTTCTGCTGAACTACTGCAATCATTAACTTCTGACAAACTTTCTGTGGATACACAATGATCATTGACTTGTGACAGAATATCTGTTGTACCACAAGTGTTACAAACAAGTTTGTTTGAACGGGTGAGTTTTTTATGAGACAAACATACTATCGGGCCATTTCTCTTGAATGCTTTTTTGTCCTTCAATATATGCACCTTGAATTTGTAAACTTCAAACTGTGTTGAATTCTTATTCAAAAACCAAAATCTCAGAAGATTTTGCAACTCCTGTAACGATTTGACAGTAAAAATGGCAGCATTTCCATCACTATCAGTTTGTCCTTGCATGTTTCTAGCATGGGAGTCGAAAACGTGGAAAAAAGTATCAGAATAATGAATTGCTAAAGCAACGCCCTTACAAAGAAATATACAAGCATGAGGTGCTTCATTCAAACAGAGATTTAATGCTGTTTCCAATGAAACAAAGGGAAATTCATTTGAAGATGTGAATACGATATCTCCCGCAAATGTTGTTGAAATGGAGCAATTTGTTAGGCATGAATAAAAACACACTTTTCGAGGAATGTCCTCGGGATTCAAATATGAATGTGAACAGTATTTCCTCACTTGCCTATAAAGAGAATCTCCTTCAACTAAAAGGTAATCAATTACTTCTTTATCCCAAAAGAAAACTGTGTTTTTACTTGCAACTCTGTACAGAATGCTTATCAATGCATTTGCAACACATTGCCGGCCCCTACTTGTCTCTGAAAAATTATCAGAACCCTGGTGAAAACTGCCAAAAACACTTCTTTCAAAAATGACATTATGAGCAAGCGAAGTATTTGATGACTCAACAACTTCATATCTTTCTACACCATGTTCTTGAACATCTGTTAATCCTAATTCGGAATATTGAACAGCTTCTAAGTTTGACCTTTTTGGTAGGCTTTCATTATCTGAATCTGAAAAGTTACAACTTCTTTTCATTTCTAATTATTTCTCTAACACTTATTTAAATTCCAATTTCTGTCAACTATTTCTTAACACAACATGAATTTTTTTTTCTTAAGCTAAACTATTTTTCGACTTTGAATTGGTTTAACAACCAGAGGTCCACAAACTATTCAACAGCAGTCGCAAAGTCACACGACAAGGAAAATAGTAATATTGCCTTTCCATGCATATTCTTTATGTCCCAAGTTAACAGCAGTTATCTGAATTTTTGTTTTATACAACCCAACTGTTATATATCTTAAGGGGAAATATCAGTGCAATGTTAAGGGGAAATATCAGTGCAATGTGAACCCCTCAGTTCTTTTCACAGGAGTATAACTTTAACTTGAATAAATAATCTTGATCAAACAAAGATAATTTTGAAATAAATTAATGGTCTTCTGAACTCATAAATATGCTGCACTTTATTAATCTACAGGAATCAACCATCAGTGAGTGCAAGTTAATGAAAATCAGATCTCAATAGAGAATATCCCGACATTAATTATCACGTCTCTATACATCCATTAAGATTAATATATGGTCACTTTCAACACCTCAGTTCCTAAAACATGTTAATAACCACACTTTGTTACTTTTCTTGCACAAGATATTAATTCAAAACTACTTTGCCTTCAATTGAGATTTATCTTGAGCATGGTAAGAGCATATTTCTTGTGTCAATGTTCATATTTCTTGTTCATTCATCTCTTGATTGTTCATTTCTTGAAAGTTCATCTCCCTGACATACAACACTTGCAGTTCATTTATTATCAAATGTCCAAGATATACATCTGTGCATTTCTATTTTACCATTTTCTATGACAAGTGAAATGTGGATAATTTAAGTACACCCAAATTCTAAATAATGAATACACTTGTAAAAACTGGTGAACATAAATATCTGCTTATGATTTAAAACAGGTTTTCCATGACTGAATTTCTGGATTATCTACCCCAATGAAACTCTATAATCACCACGAGAAAAACAAAGCAATTCACATATCATCACTTCAAGCATTAAAATACACACTCTAGACTATCACTCGTATGCGAAGCCTCAATCAACATAAAGATTTCCTCGTCAACAGCACAATATTATATCTAAAATATAACTCCTTATTCTAGTTCTTATGCCTGTAGCTGTAGCTAAATGGTATATTATACAATGACAGTGGCGACTGTGTCTTTAGAAAGGCTTAATTGTTGACTGTTACAAACTTCACTTTTCATGTAAGAAATATAACGAAATAACTTTAAGACAATCAGTTTCATATGCATTTAAAACAAACATAAAACACAAACCTTTCCGTTGAGAAACCTCGAACGATACGTTGACAAATCTGAGTCTGAGAATGTCGTCTTGTCTTCGAAGCTTGGCGGGAAAATAAAGCGTTGGGCGTACAAATATGTGTCGAATGAAAATAGTTCCAAAACTATTGTCATTCTAAAAATCAACGCTATACACAGTAATTTTTTTTTTGCCGAAATTACTCATTGTATTTCAATTATTAACCATTTTTATAAATACGAATATTTTATCTTTCGGCCGATTTTTATGTAGGTTAACGTTACGGAATCAGCCGAATTTTGCCGAATTCCATTACCCGGGAAGCGCTCTGTGCCTCTATTAGTCTTGTTCGACCAGAACGCTCGGCTGTCTCCGTAAACCCTGCTCGTCGGAAATTTACGGAGACAGCCGAGCGTCTGGTTGAACGAGACTTCCTCTGGATTGACCTGATTTCGTAGGAATATATACAACTATTAAAACTTTCGAATTTAATCGTATCATTTCAAATTCTGAATATATTCAAGCTTTTCAGATACATATTCTAAAGGGAAATAAGACAAACGAATACATTTCGTCGAATTTATCGATTATTGATTATTTTAAAGTACTATTTCTTTTTAGCGGTGTTGATTAAGTGATTGGGTCCAAACACTTTTTCACTTTCGGTTTGTCCGCGTGACTGCATAGGAGAGTTGATTAAAAATCAACTCCCAAAAACGGTGAGAGAACGCGAAGCATGCTTTTCCATTTCTTTATTGCTTTACGCACTGTAATGCTATATTGGTGAACACTCATAACAATTTTTTTTTTACAAAAGCGAGGTATTATTTTTCATTTATCTATAAAGATCACAAATCCAACGCATGTGTTGCGGATAGCACAGGATCCACATAATTTTGTGACTTGTCTCAGGTTAAAGTGGAGTTGGACATACTCGCTAACAGTATTATCCCCAGTCACGTTACAATTATTGGCAGCGGTGGGATCAAGTGGAATTCTTCAAGTGCTATATTGGATGAAGGCTACACTGAGCACAGTGAAAACAACAATGGTGAGGACAATGATAACGCCGAAAAAAGGTAAGACAAGATCTTAAAGGTCGTTTAAATGACTCTGGATTTGGAAAATTGCTAGGGTTTGTAGGAGATGCACTATCTACAGTTCGAGTAGGGCCAGGCACACCTTAATTTCAGGATTGCAGGCCCACAAGTAACTCGCAGTATTGCTTACTGAAAAATACCAGTTTCTAATGGTCTATAGAAAGAGAGGCGAGTCTAGACCAAGCTTAAAGAGAATCCTGTTTATTTGGTCTCTTTCTGCTTTGATTGGTCATTGTTTATTGTTCAAAGGCTTGACCTCTTTTCCATTTATTTTAATGCGATTGTTCGGAGTTCTTATGAACATGAAACGATCTCTCCAGCATCTTCTGATCCATGATCATAATAGTATCATTGAAATATGGGAGAACAAGCTCTGAAGCTAATGACCAGGTAAAAGAAACATACAAGGGGTAAAACTTTGGCTATTTTGATGACTAAAAATTCAAAGCATCTCAAAGGGTGCCTATCAGGAACCTAACGTAATTGGACAGCTTAGGCTTGATGCCCCTGATGTGGGTCAAGGTTCTTCTCCTGGAATAGGGCATATATTTGAACTGCCATTTGCTGATGCAACTCCTCTTAGCAACCCAAGAAAAAGGACGCAGGATAAGATGAACCCAAGGGTACGTCTCGTCGAGTGCGGGATCAAGCAGACAGTTCAGCTTATGGGTAACCCCTTGCAGCTTAAAGGAATTATGAACAACTTCGACAAAAGATCGAGCAGAAATTTGCAATAAAGAAACGCAATATAACAGGTGCTTAACTTAAAAGCGGTAATCTGGAAAGTCTTTAAGATATTTCGGACAAACATTTGAAGACGTTTAAAGAAAAGCATAACCAGAAAACCCTGATATAGTTAAATTAAGTCGTTTTTGGACAAATGTGGACTGTCTGAATATTTTCGTTTGACAGTGAAGAGGATTAGGCCCAAACACTGCAGAAAGCTGCCCTAAATGCTATGCAAAAGGAATGTATGCGAGTTGGAGAAAGTGCACTGTTTTAGGACCACAAAGTCGTCCACCAACAGATATATGAAATTGGAGCTGAGACGCGGTAGAGAAATTAACCTTAAGGTAGCTGTCGGTACCGCCAAGCCCCCAAGCGTTGGTGAAGAATTCCCCGGTACCCAATAAAATTTAAGAATCCCCGGACTTTTTAAACTAAATACGATTAGTGCCGAAAGCCAGGTATCAGTTAGATTTAAGAGGACTCAAATAAATGGTAATTACAAGTAGGTGAGGAAGAAAATATGTTGGAAAAAGAGGAGAAACAGGAAGGTAAATAGCAATTAGGATCGTGACATCAAAGATGACGTTAACGAGAAAACCAAAATTACAGCATATTGTAGCTGTTGGTATGAGCACTATGAGGGTTAAAGGAAGGCTAGAAGGAATACATACAGAGTGGAATATTGATACTGGGGCTAAGCGGATGTTTGTGTCTAATGAAACTTTTGGCAGCATCTTAGGAAAAACCACTCTAGGTCCTGTAAGTGCCACGTACGTTGTAGCGGATGGACGAACTCTTGACTGTGCTGGAGAGTCTACCATGGTACTAATTTTTGGTGATTTGGTTATTGTAGGATATAAAAGGCATAACCTCATTGGGGAAGATTTTATTTTAAGGTTTTCTTGTAGATAAGATTGAGATGAAAAGAGTTTCATTATCAAAGGGGCCAAAGTACCTTTTAGAGGCTCTGATGAAGAAGAGCCTGGAAGAGTGATAGAACTCGAATCAACAGTTGTCCCAGTTGGTGATAGAGCCCTGGCACCGCCGCCACCAAACATAGTTGAGCACAAAACTCGGCTCAACTCCGTGAAAATACTCAAATCCATTGAGATAGCTCTTTACCTTTCGAGCATAAAACGGCTGCGCACAGACGACAATTGCGACGCCGCTGTCGTCAGCTGTCTGTCCCAAGATTTTTTGGATGCAGATTTTGCACGATTACTCGATATTCATACATATCACTAAGTTAAAAAGATATCCATTCAATAATATGAAAAATTTCCAAGACATCTGCTATATTCATAGTTTTTCAAAGTCAAACAGTTAACCTACACAGCCAAAAATTCGATCCTTACGGGAATTTAACATTGGAGAAAATGGCTACCACTTCGGCAGGGGCCTGTCATTATTTACATAAGTTCGTGTCTAAACGTAATTTTACGTTTGTGACGTATATAACGTCGCACACGTTGCTCGCGTTCACGCTTACGTTCGGAAAGTTTCTGTACTTGCCGTTTAATTTAACACATCTGCTCCGAGAATAACCAAAGATAAAGGCCTAATATAGTCTGCTTTTGACTTAAAATAAAAACTTAAAAACAAGAAGAAGAAAAAAAGATGCCTAAGATTAAGGGTGAGAAGATAGTCAAGTGGATGGAGGTAATTTTTTTCTTGCAACTTGAGTTTTTCCGATTTTATTGCAAAAAGGACTTCATGGTTTCTATTTATTCTACAGTATACACGTTAATGATATCCACGTAGCGTAATTTGAAACCGTATAACGTTAAAATCTTCCATCCAAATGTTTCCTTTCTCATTTATTTCTCTGAGATTAATACAGTATTTTGAAAACACATTGGCCTACCTTGAAATCATCGTTGAAACTATTCCTTATCCTCAGAAGAACAACACAAGTTTCATATTTAAAACTTCCATAGCAATCCAAAAGCAAGACCATATATCACCACCTGGACATAAAACTGCAAGATTTGAATTTCAAGTTACATCCTCAACGTTTTCTTTGCTGTCTGCTTTGTATGATGTCACGAAAATTTGACCATGACCTTTGTATAAATACCAACAGGTACCATGTCATTTTAGACCCCAATTAATTACATCCGTATACATATAGAATACAGTGAAGTCATTTTTGTAAATCTGATATATCATGAGCCATTCACAACTTTCAATAACATGGAAATATTTTGGATTTTTTAAAAAAGTGTATGGGGGTGTAAAATACAAGTTGTGAATGGACAAAGTCATATTTATATTACATGCATTGTTCTTGAAAATCACTTCAAATGTTATTACAATATGAGTTATTCACAACTTATATTGATCAAAATTATGCTACATTAAGTTGTGAATGGACAAACATTTTAAATGCACAGGCACCTGTGGTTCATTTTTTATTTTTATTTTTTTTTTTACATTTTTATAATAAAATGAACCATGTACTATTCCATGTTCTATAATTAATACGATTGCATGTATTATTATAGTACATGGAATTATTTTGTTGAATATAGTACCAGTACATGGAATTATTTTTATTTTATTAATACACTTGCATGTATTATTATAGTACATGGAATTATTTTGTTTAATATAGTACCAGTACATGGAATTATTTTCTTGTAAAAAATAGTTTGAAAAATATTATCAGGTACCTGTGTATAAATGCTATATACATCTTGATATATATATAAGATAATTACATCAATGTGCAAAAAGCATTCTTTAATCAGATCAGTTAATTTGCATAAACAAACTGCAAGGGAAATAACAGCTTTAAAATTGTATTTCAATGAAGTGTTTGAAATTTAAAACAAAATATATTAAAAATGGGCAATCATTGAATAATATTCATCATAAATCAAAATTTTCACATATTAAAAAAATTGCAACTGCCACCATCTGTTTTCCATGAAAAATACTATAAAATAGTAAAGGGAAAAGAAGAAAAACTGACATTCTTTGGTTTTTGAGTGTATATTCAGGTGTACTATCATCTAGAGAGTCAGACAGAATATATTTTCAACAAACATAAGATTCTTGTCCTGCAAAATTTAATTTGAATAGAATAAACTGGAATACTATAAACAGGTATACACCATGGAGCATTTTTCTCAAAATGAACAATGCAAATTGACATATTTTAAAATAAATTTAAAATAAAGATACCCCTCCCCCCACACATTTTTGGGGACAGTTTAAAAAAAAGTAAGCTTAACCTATAGAATAACATTTTATTAATAAAAAGATAGGCAAGGATTTTTATTTTCACTTTCAAGATCTGGGGTGCCAACCAAGTTCCTAGTATCACAGTGAACTTTTTAACATAGCTGTTTTTTACTTACCGGTATATCTATGTTTGAATAAGGCAAATTGATCCGATTCAGATTTATGAAGATAACAGTGTGTTTAATGTTAAAATCATGCAATCTTCAAGCGTGTACAGTAATGAATTTGACATCATTAAAATGCTCACATAGAATTCGATGTTTTTTGTTTTTCTGTAGGTTAATATAAGACAGCATATACTTATAAACTAAAGACTCACACAATTAAATAAAACATAATTTTATACATGATTAGAAATTGAATCAAATGAATACAGTGGCGTCAGAAGCAAATCGAAAGTTGGGGGGGGGGGGCGCTAGACTAATCATCAGAAATCTTGACAAGCAAAAAAAAAAAAACAACCTAATTCCCAAAATCAAGAAGATTCTAATCCCTTTGGGAAGGGTATTACTGTAACTCCAAAAAAGAATCTTACCTACCAAAAATATTTTTTTTCTCCAAAATCATGAAAAATTCCTAATCCATGGGTCCAAATTTCAATATCACTTTTGATATTTCATTATGAGCAGTTTACCATGGAATTCAAGCAGGGGAGGGTGAAGAACATAAAAAACCCTTTGAAAAGACTCTCAATCGCAACCGGTAAAAATAAGTCTTTGTAAATAGAAAACTCATTAAATTCCTTTCAAAAATCGATATCCTTTTTGATACTTTGCATGCATTTTTTTCCTAAAACAAATGGTGAAAATTAAATTCAACATTGGCACAAAGCACCATGGATGACAACTTACATCTACATTCACAAATAGCAAGCCAGTAGGTTCTCTGAGTGACTTAGCTTAGAGACCTAAATTTATAAAATTGTTAACATGAATTTGTATAAATCCATGCAACACAAATGTTTTGTTTACATGGTACATGTACTAGTAAATACATATTTAATAAAATCTGTTTTTACATCTATAGGAATATCTGAGAATACACTTAAGAGAAATGTTATTCAAGACCCAGTTGATATGGTGGTGGAGGATTTGCAAGTCCCTGTTCCAAAGAAGAAACCTGGACCCGATAGGAAGCTGGATGACTTCGATGCAGACCTGGTGAAGAGGACCATCCATGTCATGCAGTTGAAGGGCCAGTACGTTTCATTGCGTCAACTGTCGGATGTTCTGGTAGAAAAGGGAGTCAGGCTCACCAAGTCTTCATTAGGGAGACTCATGAAGGATCTTGGGTTCAGGTAAGCACATTAAGACAAATCACTTTGTCATGACGTAAAACTGAAGAGTCATATGCACTCTAGATCTGAAAAATAAAAATTACCGGTAGACTTTACTTAAGCATATCATGGCCACTTAAACATGCCTCACAGATCATGACAGTCCTGGAATACCATAGCCCATAGATGGACCTGTCAGGGAGTGTCATGGTTGCATTTAAAGCTTCATTATTGGTGTCTACATCCTAATATGGCAAATTGACAATATAATTATCTTATATTTAAGATGATGTTAAAAGTGTAAAATTTTAACAGACTATGATGGACAAAGACCAATGACAATAAAACATTAGAACCAAAATAAAATTATGTGATGAGAAATGATAGGTGCATAACAACATGATATCCATTTTTTCAGGTTCTACAAAGCAGGTTCCAACCAACGCTACATTGGAGATCGGAACGACATTGTAAGTATGCAACATACTTACCTGAGGTCCATTAGGAAGTTTAGAGAGGAGGGTTGTCCTATCGTGTATTTGGATGAGACTTGGTTGAACACCAATCATGTAGCGAGGGGAGATTGGGTGGACTGTCCTAGGACATCTACCTCTGCCTTTGAGTCGCATCGTGGAGGTCATGGGCGTTTTGTCCCATCTGGGAAAGGCTCTCGTTTGATAATTGTGGATGCAGGTTCTTCGGCTGTGGGCATGATCCCGGGATCTGCTCTCATTTTCGAGTCGAAAACAGGCAACCAGGATTATCATGATGAGATGAACTCGGAAAACTTTACGAAGTGGTTCACTGAGCAGTTGCTCCCTAACCTACCGGCTAATTCAGTCATAGTGATGGATAATGCTTCCTATCACAGTCATCTGGATCCTGAGTCTAAGTGTCCGACTTCGTCGACACCGAAGGCCGAGATCCAGTCTTGGCTTGATAGAAAGGGTATCCATTACGCCCCGGGAATGATCAAGGCTGAATTGATCACATTGGTGAAGCAACATAAGCCTCGTCCTAAATATGTGATAGACGATTTGGCTTGAAAGGCAGGTCACACAGTTTTGCGTCTACCTCCCTATCACTGTGAGCTTAATCCTATTGAGTTGGTCTGGGCTGAATTAAAAAGTTTCGTCGCCGGGAGCAATTCCACATTTAAGACAGATAAAGTGAAGGAACTCTTTAATCAGGCTAGATCAACTTATGGGGTTGAGAAGTGGCGTAAGGTAGAGAGTCACGTGATAAGAGAGGTAGAAGAAAAACTGTGGAAACTCGACGGAGTCCAGGATGAGGAGGTTGCTCCTGTGGTCATAGACTTGACGTACTCGGAAGACAGTGACAGTGACATGGACACAGATTCTGGTGATGACGAAAATGACTCTGACTCTGACGAATCCATGGGCTTCGTTGAGGAGGCTGACAATGAAGTCACTTGTTGCATATGTGGTGATTACAATGCTCCTGGAAAGTCTCGAAAGATTGTATGGGTTGAGTGTGAAGTGTGTAAGAGGTGGAGTCACCGCATATGTACCAAGCCCTCTCTAAAGTCAGGTAAGTGTGTCCAATGTTAATGATTATCTTTCATGTTATAATATAAACAAAAGGTTTGATCAAGAATGACCTCATGTACAAAATAAACATTATAAAATTACGATAACATTTCTTTTTTTTTTTTTTTTTTTTCAAACTATGTTTAATACCATAATGTAGATGCTGAATGGGATTAATATGGATATTAGCTGTAAATTGCAAGTAGCCAAAAATTTAAATAACAATTTCTACTTTGTATACATGTACTTGTAGTTAAGCAATTTATTCCTATTGATGACTTCTTGAACTAATTTCAATTGATGAATATTCTTGCTGTTCAAAATTTTAAAACAGCTGACATGTTAATACTGTTTCCAGTCAGAAAAGCTCTGATGTTTGTAACTGGATCTTGCATAAGGCCAAAATAAAATTATTGTTTGTTTGGAATTGCCTCACACCTCATTGAAATTCCCCTCCCCCATGATGAAATTTTATTTGCAAAAAAGAAGTTTTTTATATAGAGATTTTTCGTTTTTATCAAAATTTGATAAGATAAATTTCAAGTTTGAAAAAAAATCCCAATCCTCCCTCTCCTGGGTCTGGAAACCTCCAGGCGGCAATTTTAAACAAACTTTTATAAGAATGGCTTAAAAAATTATAATTCTATAACATTAAAAGAAACTATTTCATTAATGAAATTATATAATCATTTAAAGTCATAAATGGAACAGGAAACAAAAGACTGCAGATATCAGATAATTCTTTGGCTTATGGTTGGTAATTTACATGAGATGAATTATCATATATCATATATCTTGGCCTGGTTAACCATTAATAACAGTATAAAATTAAAATAAATAAATACAATTCAATTCTATTTTTAAATTTCTAAATTAAGGTAAAGTACATGTTTAGAAATTGAACTAATTAATCAATAAACTATTAAAATTCTAAACTGTGGGTTAGAGAAAAGCAATGAACAAAATTTCAAGAAGAATGCTCTTTTATAATGCAGATTCTTTGAATGTTTTTCCACCCCTTCTTTCATTCACATGATATAATCATTGGCCCACAGATTTACAAGTGTGCCAATGTCAAATTAACAGTAGGTTATTGTCAAGTTTGTGAGGATTTCAATCTATTCCTGTTTAATATATTAAGTGATTAATTTAGCTGTATGTGTTCAACAAAAACTCACAGGGCTACCCTACTTTCGCTTTCGCACTGCAGATTCATTTATAAACAAGTTACAACTGAAGTATTATGACTGCTCTTACTATTAAACCATTTACGATACATAGAACAAAATATTAACATACCTTTGTAAAAAGCTTTCCAGTTGCGCTGTCATTGCAACGTTCACAGTCCCAACAGTCACTTATCATGCTTAAAATGTCAGCGCATCGTAACTTATACGTATCGATATATAGGTCATCATTAGTTGTACTGCATCACACTCGGATTTATGTTTTCCTGACTTAGAATTTACAAAAGGATAACTAACAGACTCGCTAAATAGCTAAATTATCATTTATATTTGCACAGATTAAATAAAACATTATGTTTTATTTTTTTTTCGATTTATTTTAAAGCGCATGAAAAATAATAACTACTCCCTCGTACGCTTGGCAGCAATGGCCGAAATTAACATCGTAAAGTCCCGTAGACTTTGAAAATCGGCTCATACATAACTAAGGGAACATTTATGCGGTCAGTTACCTGTTATTTTGTTTGGAAATTTTTGTTAGCGTTTAATTTTATTCATTTTACTAAAAAATTCTCTGACATTTATTAAAAATTGTCAAAATATCCCGGAACCGAGAACCTGGGACAGACTATAAAAAACTGCAATTTACGGCGCACAAAAAATTGCGCTTGTTTTGGACTGATTAATCTCATTTTCGAGCATAATTCTGTACAATAATTTGATTCCAAAAAATTCCTCAGACAATTAACTACAGATATCGTCACTTCACTTGCCTCTGATACTTTATTTTCCGAGGTCGGTTATAATAGCAAGAAAATCTGAGGCAAGTAAAGTAACAATATCAGTAGTAAATTGTCTGAAGAATTTTATGGTACTAATTGTTTTTACAGAATTTGTGTAAAAATAAGGCGAATCAATCCAAAACTAACGCAATTTTTTGTGCGCCGTAAATTGCAGTTTTTTTTTTTTTACTATGGGAGGCACTGTACAGTAGTTGACCATTATTTACATGTAGTTCCCAAAATGGCCGCCGTAACATTTTTTTCTGTAAGGTACATTTTAAAAGAAAATAAAGCATATTATTCTTTGATTGCCATAATTTAAAAATGTGTTCAATGATTCTCCGACTTTCATTCTGCTTTTGCCAATTTTATTTTTGGAGTTATTCCCCTTCGGTAAACATTTATCGTCTGCACAACAACATGGCGACGAACCACAGAAAAAGTATGGAAAGACAGAAACAAGTCGTAATACAGATGTCAGATTTGGGATTTTTACATAAATAAAACTAGAAGGATCAACGGAATTAACAGCCGAAACTATTATGTAAAGTTTGAAAATACGGAAGACCGGAGTAATGGTAAACTCGTAACTTGAAGTGGAAGTTACAAAAACATGCGTTCAAAAATCAAACAGCTTGACTTAAAGCAACACCAAAGTATAATGTGATGAATAAAACTGTAAGTAGACTGCTTCTCATCAGTAATTGTTCTTCACTTCACAAATAGCCAATAGTTTGTTTACAAAAGATAACAAGATTTCTAGGCCCAATTAAACAGAGCAGAAAGACAGTATCAACACATATTTTGGCTTACATACTGTTCAGACATTAATATCATTAAAATTATGTGGGAAAAATGCTAATAATACAGTTACAAAGGTCAAAAACGATGTTGACATTTCGATTAGTCTCACTTTATATTGAATGCGAGCCTTTACATCGTTAGACAAGTAAATTGCAAGAATATTTCATATTCTAGGATATAATACAAAGTACTATATATGTCTGCCTAGTCATTTTAACTTTGTTGTTAGAGGGAACTAAATTATGGCCAACTATTGTAGCTCCCAGTTCGTCCATCCGAATTCTTTTCAGACCGGGAGCTACGGACCTGCAGCTATGCATTATCCTAGAGTAACGTCAAATGAGCTTTTACTACACATAAATAATCGGTTTGTATGCAGCTGTTTTGGATTACTTCTATGAACAACATTTTGTTGTTTATTCTGAATATTCCCCTTCGACCCTACTATTCGCACTTATATTTTATCAATTAAATAAAATGTTCTTAAAACTTCTGCTAAACCTTCATTTAAAGAATATTTATGTAAACCCATGCGTCTTTTTCCATTCCGATCAGAAATAAATTTCCATCGAAGAATCTTCAACAATAAATATTTACATCCTCCATGTACGAGTCTCTCTATTCCGTAAGGAAATTTACAAATAGCTCTGTAGAAACTGACAGGACAGAAATCTACACACCCCTTTTATCGATTGGTCGAAATCTTCATCGACCACCAAAGGAAAATTACCGACTGCACGAAATACGAGTCTTCATAATGACGTCAGACTCAATTTCCCATGGGAGACAATTTGGTTGATTCTTTTAACTCACATACTGATTTAGGTTAATAATAATCAAGTTTATTTTACTTTCTTTCTTTAAAATCAGTTTATTTATTTTTAAAATAATTATATATAAATATAAACAATAAACTGCTTTCTTAGATGATTCATGCCGGCTATGAAGGTAGCGATCATTGCAGAAAAAACCCGCGCACTGCAATGTCGCCACCTTAGTATCACGCATGTTTAGTACATACACCACAATATAGTGGCTACAAACATTGCAGTTGGGTTAAATGCCGTACACTGTCACAAGCTATAATTGGGGTAAAAACCCCTTTTTGTTCTGCAGCACTGTGAACCTTGCATTTACTTATATTACTGAGAAATATGTTATTAAAAAGGACCTGAAATATGATGGTCGTAAAAAACAAAACTTGCATACAACTTTGTCTAATATACTATTTTTATAACTCCAGTGGCCCATGTGTTACAATGCGAAGATATTTTATAAACACTTACAAGCAGAATTATTGATAGGTTGAATTGCAATGCGGTTAAAACCTCTTTGGGTTGGTTTTTTTTTCTTTTTAGAAAAATTCGAGACATGTTTATAAGGAATCATTCTTTGGATATTATGACGTTGTAATATTGGTCGGGGCGTTATCAAATTTAGTAAAGCCCGAAGGGCATTATGATAGATTTGATCACGCCCCGACAGAAATTATCACCTTATGATATTCAAAGAATGATTCCATATTACTTATATTTATATAATTTTAAACCATCGTACGATTAAATATTTAATTATAAGTAAGCAAACCCCGCTGGTGCCTCAATTTGACTTCATTTGAAGTTATGGGTTATATAGTACAAAATCGATACGTAGTGTTATTACAGGCAAAAACACTGGAAAATGTGAATGTATTCAAATAAAGTATAGCCTAGTGCCATTTTATTCATATGATGTGTAGAATTTTAAATTGATCTCTATTTGCCTAGTTCTAGAAAAAGGGCTTTAATTAAGATTTATTATGCTGTTTGCAAATTAAATGATGATTTGGCCATTGCTTTGATTGTTTATTTACGAATTCAGTAATGCTTGTATTGTTAAACCCAAAAAAAGTTGATGATAAAGCTCGACTTATTGTGAAATAAGTGGGTTTGTAATTTGGATGTTGCATTTTTGTACATTACCCCGGTATTTTCGTTAAAGCTCAATACTCCCACAATCCGGAGTAGATATTGTTTTTGAAGGGCGTTTCAACAAATTTGGGACGAATATAAAGAAGTCTAGAAAAATGCGAATAAACAGGAAGACATTTATTATGTTCATAGAATTTTATTTTATAATTTGAATACGAATAGATTGTAAACTTTACTAACATTCTCACAATAACTTGTCTTTTCTCTTCGAATACCTAGGTTTTCATAAAGTACAGTGAAAAGAAATGACATATTAGGAAATGAACCGTAGATTAAGAAAACCTTATAATTTGATTTTTTTTGAAAAGTTGCTTGATATTGTAAGAATTCATAGCATTACTTTTGAAGATTTTGTTGAAGATCAATATTATATTACCCGTTCATCTGGCTGATGCTCGTATAGTTAAAGCATGAAATGTAACATTGTTTATTATTATTCTCTTAGTTTTGCGTGGTAAATTTCCAAAGATATATATATATATATGATAAGAGTTAAATTTGGCCACCATAATTTGCCATTTTTTAAGTGTTTCGGGTACAATAAAATGTGTACTTATTTTTTTGGAGGGGTAGATATCAAATATATTTTCCATCTATTTATTTGATTTATTTGCACTCACCGGCAGTTTATGACGTCAGAAGTGACGCGATGCGATTTCCATAATTCAATCAAAATCAGCCAAAAATTGACATTTTTCTCATCTATTTATGAATGGGAAATATAGAGCGAATGCTTGAACAAGAATTTTTTTTGTCACTTATTAGTCTTGGCTAGATACATCTCTGATTAAAATATTTTGTTATTCAAGCATGCGCTCTATGTTCTCGGAAGGAAAACTTGAAACAAGCAGTTTTATGCTAAAAATGCAAAAAATGGCGGGAAAAGGTTGTCTTTACAATGTCATATTTCTAAATTGTTGGCACTTGAACCAAAATGAATATTATGTAACCACATCACATACATATCTGTACTAAGGAAACAAAGAATTATAGTAAAATGCTAATGTTCATTTTAGGGGGCCATTTTAGGCCCATGTCATATATAGTCTGAACTTTAAGCCTTCTTTGATTTCAATAACAGATTTTGGGTAATGATTAAAAAATCACTGTGTGAGGTACATTTATGTTCATTATAATTTCACCTATCTCTAGTAGGTTTTGAGACATCTCCAATAAGAATACCAGCAATGGTTAAAATTCATAAGGCCACGAATAGTCATTGTAAATGTCATACAGCATTGAGCCCATATGAAAAGACAAACAACTTGTCGCAGTTGATTTGTTACTAGCCATTGATTAAAATATAAAGGCCACATTTCACAAACATAAATATCCTTACTCAGAAACTCTATATGACCCCCAGTTGAATAATTGAGACATTTGAATATTGAGACAAACATGATTTTAAATTCTACTACACCAAGATGAAAGAGAGTCTTTGAGAAACATTTGTGATCAAAGAAAACTTAATATCGGAATTCCAAATATCCTTACTGTAATTAAGTTATATATCTATGATGTGCTCACTTGGTGTAATGAATTATCGGTATTAGACAATGTAGTAGTGAATAACAAGTATCAAGAGCACAATGATGGTCAGCCCAAAGAAGATGATCAAATATAACTTAAAAAAAAATCGGTCTAAATTTGTAGCCACTTCCGACCATGTAAGTTCCGGTTGAAATGCGTCAATAGCCGTTCTTTCAGTTTCCAACTTTTCACTTTTTTCCATATCATTTACGACATTTTTCTTGCAGCAATTACTGCACGTAATTTTTTTCAAGGCAGAGCAAAGGTTTTCGATGTAGTTTGGAATTGGTTTGTCTTCTTTGGTATGGTGACAATTGATGATAAACAGAGAAAGCAGAACTGCTGACACTCCCAAAAAGAGCATAATGACCAGGTATACAGCTGTAAAGAGAAGAAAGACGCCATGTTTTATTGCTCTCATTTGGAGCACCTACAACTGACGGTAAAAGGAATTATTTCGGGAAAAATGTCAGTTAGGCCTCTCAATGTTTTTTGCATTGTTACCCATTAAAAACAGTTTGATAAAGAGAAGAACTATTGTAAAAATGTCATAAAACTCCTCCTTGATATAATTTCAAGATGAAAAATAATTTAAAAACTCACAAAGATAAGCCGTGTGAAGGGAAGTAGTTGGCATATCAGCAGACACGATCGTAAGGTATACTGCAAAGGCGAGGAGTGTAGTGAGAGAATACCCAATCTTCCCTCCGGAATCAGGATGAAGATGAAATACAAAGCAAATAAGTAAGCCCAAGAGCATCATTGGAAGGATCGTATTCATGACCTGATAGACGGGTCTTCGCTTAAATGTCATTTCAAAAGAAACCTGTGGCATGCTGTTCTGTCCTGACGTACGCGTGGTCGTCGTTACGCTGTTAGATATAAACTCCCACTCCCCGTCAGGTTCATAATAAGATAAATCCACTCCTGTACTGTTGAGAGTGATTTCGGTACTTGTGTATCCCCATGTGGAGAGAATTACGCTACAGACCTGGGTGTCAAAGGGATAGTATGTGACGTCCGTTGAGCACTGGGTCTGGTACACACCACCTGGGGTCCAGTTGAGGGTACCATCATTGGTTACGCGGATGACAACCGTGTTATCGCTAATAACCGCAAGATCGTCAACTCTGAAATCCAAAGATTATTTATGAGCTTGCAATAGCATATGACGTTTTTAAATTGTATTTTATTCAATAGTTATAATTTGTATGAAATTAATTAAAGAAATTCATGTATTTGAATGCCAGGTTAAAATAAATCAACAGGTTAAAAACTTAATGTTTAATTAAACTGCACACACAATGAAAATTGCTGAATACAAAACTAAGTTGTGTTACCTTTCTTACTTATTTTATTGTGACAGTCAATGGAAATAGTTTTAAACTAAAGGTAGCGTGAGCAAATTCATAAATGATACCTTCGCTGAGAAAAAAAATCACAACTGAAGTATTTTTCTATTATGAAAAATAATGAATGCTATCTATATCACCGCCCATGTTCTATAAATAACAACAACTCTATTTTTTTTTTTTCAAATTGTAAATGCTAATACGAATATAAAAACCAATTACTATTCCTTAAATTCCATTTCATTTCAAATCAACTGTTTATGAATGAAAACATTTGCATCCTTATGATAACAAACATTAATGAAAACAATAAAAACAATAATCCACATGTCAAGCTCTATTAAATGCTTGGAATTTTTGGTATACCGAGCCAAATTTTTTTTTCGACACAATTAAAAAAATACATCACGGCAGGCCATTTTCAGAGAGGTTGGCGTTGATGAGAATCTAAAAATTTATCTCATGTGGCCGGACACAAGCAAGCTTCGTGTCAAATTGTCAGGTCATGAGCAATCTTTGTGTGAAGTCTCTACATCAGATATGGACCGGGCATTTTGCACAGACAGACGGACGGACAATGTGATTCCTATATACCTCCTCCAAACTTCGTTTGCTAGGGGTATAATGAGCTGTTTATAAGTTGATGACATTCGATTTGTTTCGACAAGTACCCTTGATATATATAGATAGGTCTTGAAGTCACTATCAAAGTCAAACAATGGATTCTGTTGCTTACAGAGTTATCCATTTCAGTTGACATTATAATAGCAAAAACATCAACAATTATTGAGCGTGAGAAGATAAATGATCATGATTTATATGAGAATTAGATGATAACAAAATTTTTATTAATGGGACCACACTGGATAATATATACATGTATATAATACTAAATGTAATATTGAAATTCTTTTAAATAAAGGCGAATAAAGATGTCATCTATTGTACATTAATCGATTTGACCTAATGATTGTATTATGATAGATTAAAATGTGTATTGTTGTACATTGTAAACAGGTTAATCAGATATACAACCAATGAATTGATTTGAAACTTATCAATTAACACAATCCCGTTCATTTCCTAAATCCACAATTTGATGAATATAAAAAAGAGTGCATTTCTTTTGAATTTGAATTATTTTTCGATAATTTGGGTATACTAGTATAAGAGTTACTTCACTCTGATTCAGTTGAACTGTATTTTTTGTCAAAGGAAATCCCATGTTACACAAATCAAAATCATATTCTAAGCCTAGCTAGATTCTTTTGCAAAAATGATTTTAGGACAGAGGAAAGAAACCCCACTTGCGCCCCAATTATACGTCATTTGCATTTATTGGACTACAACATCGATACGTATAGTGTATCAAAACACTGAAAAATTGTAAATATGTGACAATAAAAAGACCTTTGATATAAATACTGAGTTGATTTTTTAAAAAAGACTGAAAAAATGCCATAGTCATTATTTTTGCCGACTGCGCCATCAATGATTATCAGTAAAGCAATTTATAGTAAACTTGCTAAGGGGGAAAAGATGATATTGTTTTAGACACATCTTTAATGTAAAATAAAACAAGCATTCTGAGAGTATTGCATAAGCAATACACGTCCCCTACCGGTTTGTATTATTCTATGAAAGGTTCCAAGCACACAACTATTTCAGAGCGAGATGTCATGCTTTAATCAGAGATAAAAGAACAGAGGAAATTAAAACTATATAGTTGATATAGAAATTAAATAGGAAATAGGTAAAATAATACTCTTTATTTCATCTCCTGTAATTTTGCCAAGTCTATTCTGTATTCGCTGGTAAAAATTTGTGAAAACAATGCACTGTTATGCACAATATCATTTCTTACCGTCTTCTGTACCCCGAATCAAACGAAACAGTTAAACAGTCCAACCCGACAACGAACCCGATTGTAATAATACTACAAAAAACCCCTGCCGATTAAATTTACAACACAATGCTTGACACTATTTTATAGAATTTATTTGTTTGTTAGAAATGATAAAAGAATTGGTACAGGAAAAGGAATGGTACAAGTAACGCACGATATTATTGCTAGCGCTCTCGAGCGCTAGCAACTACGTTAGTCTTTTTCACTGGAATACGCATGCTCGACTCCATAGTAGGGGATTCTGGGAATACTGTACTACTGGAGATAAACTGTACCATTTGAATTTCGTTTTATATCATCATCACATGAAGTTTTTTTGTTTTATTGAAAATGTCAAAAAAGTAACAATAGCTTAGGTCTTGTAATGCAAAGTTATTTTAAATATTTAATAATAAATGGCTAGCTTTATCTTAAATTCATTCAAGCTCGGAAAACAACCTCGGATATGTATTCCGAACTTGCCGGAAAGGCCCGAGAAGATACGATTGCTACACAACAGTACCAATGGTTCTTGAAAATGTTCACCTCGAAATTGAAACATAATGATTAAGGATGACGTTTACCCAGAATGAAAAAAAAATTCCACTGATGATAATGAAAAACCAACTATTGTGTGTTATATACCTTACATGGTAGTGTTTTTCTTCACTTTCAAAAAAGTAGGTCAATGACCTACTTTTTGAGTTAATGGCCATGTACTATTTTTTGAAAATTTAAGAAAAATCCATAAAAATTTTACACTATGATTGAGGTTTTCTTAATTGTGAAAATAATACAAATTTCTTAACTCTTTAACAAATGAAATACAGTTTATTAATGGTAGAGACATTAAATAGATACAAAGCATAAAGTTTTCATTCACAATTTTTATAGATATTCTAGTCCGAATTTCCTCTATCAGTTTTCAAATTACTACCCATTTTTGATTCAATATAACAAAAAACTGGATGATGATAATGCTAAAACATTTATAGCATTAAACGAAGTATATTGACCTTTCTCTGCTGGCATAAAATTTATATGAGGTCAATGATCAAAATTTTGAGATATTGTGTCTTTTATCATTTTTAGGCATTTTTCAATATTTTTGTAGTGTGTGCCATTCGATTATCAAAACGAAAAAGCAAGATAAAACCAACAAAAAATAAGCAAAATTATGTAGACTAACAAATAAAATCTTAACTTTAAATATTACAGAACTACCAAAAATATTTAAGTGGAAAACAAAATCTGCCAAAATCTGGAAAATTTAGTCCGAATTTCCTCTGTTTTGCTAAAAGTTAAACTTTGTCTGAGCCTAATTCCATTATTTAGTAAAAATGTTGATTGTTATGTCAATTATAATTTATTTCATAAATACTTTTTGTATTTAAAACAAATTTTTCTCATGAAATTGGACTTTTTAACAATCCGGATTTGAGAACTCAAACCCTGAGTAAACAACATCCTTAAGGCACAGTCAATAAGCTATGCCATTGCGGACGTGAAGCCCACTCTAGATTCACAATTCTAAATTGAGACCCCACTCTGGACAGCACAATTCCAGTACACCACTGTGCCTTCTTATTGTTAATTAATAGATTCATGAATTCAAACCAATGTTTTAGAAATCTGCTTCTGTGTTTTAGAATGGCCAAGGCGCTAGCTCACCAATCTTTTTAAAAGATAAGCTAGTTACTGACTACATACTGACCTCGTTTATTCAGGTACTCACCGAACCCGATAACGAACCCGAACATTAAAAAATTGGAATATAAAAAAATAATTTTCTCGAAAATATGTCAATTAGACGCTACAAAAGTGTAAACTTGATCTGTAGTTTGACATTTTGAAGCTGTTCAGCAAGTTTCATATTATTCCTCAAATGCATAAAGAAAAAAGTGTGGAAAACTGAAGTGGGACAGACAGACGGACTGACGGACGGACAGACAGACGGACTGACGGACGCAGAGGAAAGCTATAGTCCCCTCCGGTGAAACCGGTAAGGGACTAAAAATATATCAATAAATGTATTTTAAATCGTACCACTATATTAGGAACAAAACGAATTTACAAATGTCATACCAAATGTATCGACTTTTGATTTTTTTGGGCAACGACCATGAAAACGCGTACTCGATATATACACAAGAAAATCGGTCTAAAATGACAAAAAAATGTTTATAAATATATCGCTTTCAATTTTAATGGTATTTAGTTCTCGGCATAGCATTAATATATTCATGGTATCAGACCAAGGCCCGGGGTCCACAAAGCTCTCTCCTACCCGTGGCTGCTTCAATACTTTTTTAAGTGTATCGTAAAGCCGAATAATCAAACGTCATCAGTAACGCCACGTTTAAACGTCTAACGATGCAGTACTAGTATGTTATGCTTACGAATTTGAAACGACAAGCGATGGAATCCACACATAATCCTGTGAAGTGTAAATTACTGGGACGTCAGAGTTGTATGTCGGGTTTGTACTCCAGTCCAGGCGAGCATCAGACCATTCCTGGAGCGAAAAAACTTGTTTCTTCATCCAACATATAATGCTACTTGTATTACAAAATCTACAAATGCAGAAAACGAATAAGGCTGAAACAAATTTTGTGATAATGGGTTTAACACTAGCCTGTACCTAAGTCGGTAAAGTGTTGGGATAAGACATGATTTTGTTTGCTACCGATCATTTCAAGGGCATGATGTAATGATACTTGAACTTACCAACGTAAAATATCCTGCCAATGTCATCATTTGATCTTTCATACTCTGCCAAAAACAAATTCAAGTATACACTTTACATATTCATTAATACTGTTTCAATGACAAAACTTGAAAATCTATTGGAAATGGAAAATGTGTTATAACCTCTACTGTACCAGAGAATTTAGACTCATGATATTCAGTTGAGCGCTTATTTGAACGTTGAGAAGTGGTCGGGTGAATCTGTTATAACTGTTGGTGGTAAAGAGGAGAGTTCTAAGGTCGTTCTCCAGTCCGTACGAATATGCTGCATCGCCTGGACGAAAAACTGTCGAAGGAAACGTTGTAAACAAATTTTTGCAAGACTGCATGATCTTGTTTAATGTAACTATAATCATTTTTCAAAAATTGCTGTCTTATTTTTTTAATTTTCGATAAATTCCTAAAACAATATTTTAAACATAGACTTCCTCTGCTAAAGAAGAACAATACACTCTGAAAACAGCCACGACCATCCAACCCTCTTGAACAAAATTTAAACTATGTAAAGCATTCTCGAAATCAATGTATCAAAACGTAAGAGGCTTTGTCACACGTAGTTTAAACAACAATTTTTTTCAATTACACTAAAGGAAAATTATACAAAACAGTTCAAAAAGAGCCACGTTGGTCACTTGAGAAACATGCAATCAATGAACCTATATAAAAACGTAAGAGGCGTTGTCGCACGTAGTTTAAACAAAATTTTTATTTCATTTACACTAAAGGGAAATTATACAAAAGAGTTCGACAAGGGCCACACTGGTCACTTGAGTAACATGCAATCAATGAACCTATATAATGATGACCTAGCCATACAAGGGGCCGCACGCCCTGGTCCCCTTTTTGCAGCGCCGGAGTCCGAGTAACATTTAAATTGTAATATTTGTATGAAGCAAATCATTGACTCCTATTGACCTTTCAGAACGGCGAATTTATTGCAGCGGATTAACGGCATGCAATAGGCCAATGCCAATTTTTTTTCACGATTTCAATAGGAAAAACCTCATTATTTATTTGAGATACTTGCAATACGTTTTCCTACTGGATATGTACATATATTAGGAAGAGAAAAATCTTTAAGTTATATGATTATTCTAAAACCAGGGGTACTTAAAAAACCAAAACCTTGTGAATAATTCATAGTGGCTACTTTGTGACAAAAGGCTTTTATATTTCCACATACATTTAGTTTGATTTGAAACTTTTATCAAAAATATCATTTTGCAAAAGCAACAACAAGCAGCAAAATTTACACAAAGATTAAATTCGAGATCACAACCCTCTCATTACCTCCAAATAACAGTCGTTCACTTTTACTTGTGTGATCCACAGAATTAAATTTCTGCACTTTAGAGTATTTCCCCATAACTAGGATAACTTTAAAGGGACTTAGAGTATTTCCCCATAACTAGGATAACTTTAAAGGGACATGGTCACGATTTTGGTCAAATTCCATTTTCTGTGTTTATTATTTACAATGCTTTAGGAATGCATTTTTAGTAAATAAATGAAATTTGAGAGTCAGTTGTAGAGTTATATGCAAGATACAGAGCTCACAACTTTTTGTCATGTAAACAAGGCTTCTGCCTTGTTTTTGTTTACATAGGTTCAATATACTAGTATCAGTTTCAAGCTGATTTGTCTTCTATTTATTAATTAATTTTAAGCATAAATAAACAATTCCTAACGTTTTAACTTTAGGTCTAAAACAGGAATTTTTAATTCAACATACAAAATGTAAACAAATTTTTAAAGCTTTGTTTACATATCAAAGAACTGAAAGCTCTTAAACTTGCTTATAACTTAACGAATGCTACTCAAATTGTGGTTTCCTATAAAATGCCTTACTGAAGCACCGTAAACATTAAAATCGGAAATATAAAAAATTGACCAAAATCGTGACCATGCCCTTTTAAGGTGTAACATCACGGTTGGAAAAGAAAGATTCGCATGCGCTTTACCGTAGGTCAATTGATGATGATTTCTCATTTTCGTTCACTAAAATAATTCATTCCTTTCTTCAACTAGGTACTTAAATTTTTTTAAAATGATATATAGCAAATGATCCTGATTGAGCTATTGTATCTAAAAACATTAACAAGAAATCATATTGACGCAAGCGTCAAATGGGCCGCAAAAAATATAATTGTTGTATAAATCATTGGTTGTTTACATAAAAACACACCACAAAGAAGAAAAAAAGAGTTGGTTGTACTAATTTGTATGGTAAATTTTAATATACTTTCAGCAACTTGTTTTGAAGTTTAACATTTTACTGTTATCATAAAGAATCGATTTCGTTACTGTAAGCATTTCTAACGGAAATTGTATGATCATTGCCATAGTATGAAGTAATGGAGAACACATTGATTTTTACATTACTCTAATAAAAAGTTCAACTTATCATTTTTCTCTTGGAGATTATGTATTTCAAACCATTTTTTTGGTGTTTTTTTTGTTGTTGCATTGTATTGAATGAAAACTTAATGCATTATATAGTCATTTTATTTGACACGGCACATAGAAATTCAAATGTATCATTTATATAAAATTTAATGACATTCAGGTCTTTCGTATTTCAGATCTTTAGTATGTCCCGCATACCGATCCTGATGCATTGTTTTGAAAAGAATGAAGAACTCCGAAATTTTCCGAATAGATTATAGTCTCGATATAAACGCGCCAAATACGACAATCTAGTAAGTATGACCTACTTTTCATTTACGAGTAAAATAAAACAAAAAATATGTGATATTTTCTAAAAGGCATAAAACATATTTCTATATGCAAATTTACGTTTAATTCATAAAAATAAGCATAGTATTAATTCTATTAAAAAAGAACTATCCCGCAGAAACGCAGTAACAATATTTAAATGTGTATCAAATAACGGACCGCCTTCCGGCGGCCCGTATTAATGAATGAAAATTATTCGAAAGTAAAGTTGATTAAGCGAATGTGGGGTATATAATGTATGTCCTAAGAGTTGTAAAAAGAAAGCAAGTCAAATCCCAGCTTTTCAAGTTACATAAATACATGTAAAAATTTTAAAGAGAATTTTAACCCAATTCTATTTATCCCCATATGAAGGAGAGAAAATAAATTCTTTTTATTTGTTTTTTCGACAATTTTTGAGAGAGAAAAAGAAAGGTAATTTAAATTCATTACAAAGAATTTTAGACAAAAACGACAAGCACTAAAAAGATTAAAATATATCCAATAGATAATTATACTTTCTGATGTACTTCAATGTTACTACGTTAACAACGGAAATAAAACTCTTTCTTTTTTTCTCTCAGAATTGTTTTAATCGCGTAAACTTTCATGTATTTGAAAACGTAAACACGAATAAACTAATCCCCATCCTCCTCTCAGCATATTCAAACAAACACTATACTCACATATTAAAAGAAATGAAAAAGCTAGTATCTTCATCCTGACTGCTAAAGAGAATACTCTTTAAATGAAATGCTGCTTGTCTCGGGTAAAATTTATAGAAAACAAATCCCTATTCAAAGATACAAACGTGCACATTGGATTAAATCTTAATCCAGCCTGCATGATCTCCTGTCCGATACCCAGTGTACATTGTAGGTATAAACATGGTAAATTCTTATTTTGATAGATTATAATCATTTCAAGCTGACATGAATTCATAAGAGTATTTGGTCGCCATAATAGTTTTGAACGTTCCTCTACTGCCACTGGGGTATATATTCCGCTTGAGAAGGTTACAGTTGGTTGCTTTCCGATCGAGGCATTCATGTTGCACGGATTTCTGAATGCATGAACTACACATTGTAGTAAAATGTTTGTAATAAAGAATAAAGGAAACTACAATCAACACAACACAAAATAAATTTATTCTTTTAAAGAATTTCCAAGGTATCCGTATTTTTTCAAACAGATAGTGTTGCCTTACTTCGCAAACGCATGCATATCGAACACGTGTGTCTTTCATATAGGATGCATAACATCTGCATCTTTTTGAAAAACCCGGCGGCACTACATCCGACACAGTAGATAAAATTAATGATAGTAAATCCAAGAATGTAACAACGTTTTCATCGGTTTCTTAAAAAACCGCCCAATTTCTAAAACCCATGCGATCTTTGACATTTAACGATCTGTCACAGTGTGTTGTCTGCGCATGTGCGGTGTTACACACATGAAAAACACACATGAAAACGGTCTACAATTATCGAGGATATTTGAAATATGTATGCCTGGATTTCAGTCTGTGTTGTTTCGTCGTTGATAGGATATTCCTTGCCATTGCAGTGGTTGCCATATTATTTTTGTTCAAAACGCGTTTCTACAAGTCTTTTCGTCCAATATAACGGGTTGGGGTGTATGAGATACCTGAATGCGATGAAGCATGAAAAATGCTATCGGTCTTTTATAGGGGATGTGTAGCGATGAGCAGAACAACAGAAATCGGCAGCTAATATGGCGGTAGTCGGAGATAAAAGGGACTGCGTATTTATGAATTCATGTCAGCTTTAAGCAAAAGTCTTGATTTGTGATTTTTAAAAAAATATTGTAGATTGGGGGGGGGGGGGGGGGGATTTCACAAAAATAACGTCACACGTGTAAAATGTGCATATATAACTTCTTGATAAGTGCTTTTTAAATTTTTGATTATATATGGCCATTTAGTACTTAAATTTTTGTCATGAAAGAAATTAATGTAATCAAAAATGTAATTTGATTACATTTGAAAGGTACACTGCACGTCTAATATTATTCATCAATGTTATTGTACCCCATTCCTATCACAGAAATTAATAAAACTACTAATAGTTTCCGATGACCTTATTGATTATTTACTGATCAATGTTATTAAAATTACATAATCATAAGATTTAATTAAGAATAAAACATGACTGGGGGATTTTATCGCTGTTATTTAATTGTTCTTAAGATTTAATTAAGAAATAAACATGACTGGGGGATTTTAACGCTGTTATTTACTAGTAATTGTTCTTTGTTAAAAATAAGCAATCCGTGTTTCTGATAATTTATAAATAGATTGTAACTGCAGGTGAAATACCCTTTTTATTTGAAGTTCAATGAATTTAAGACGACTGTGACACGTTCCTGAACTTTAATCTATTGTACGTTGTTCAGTGCACGTCTCATGTAATATGAACATGATTATTAAAAAGGTTAACAATGTTGGTTAATTAATTGTTACAGCTTGAGAACCGGAGTGTTTTAAACATGCACAGGAGTACAAGTGTAAGTGTGTGCGATATTAAAGGGATGTTTACTGAGAATGAGTTTATCTATGTAATATATTATCTAGATTTATTTATAAATTGTCATTTAAATACTCGGTTACTTCTTTTTCGTTTTTAAAGGTAGAAAAATGCGATTTCTATTTAGAAATTGGAATTTAGAATCGAGAGATCTAGCAAAGAATATTAAAATGTCTCAGTTTAAAGCTAAAAAACACCTTCATATTGCTTCATTTTAAGATTATCTTTTTTTTAATTAAAATATTGTCAAAGCATTGAAATGTAATTCAGTGAATTAGTTTTAGCATCAAATCCTTCTACAATTATATTTATAAAATGTACTGATCTCGACGTCAAGTAGTTGGATTCAAACTAGTTTTGCTTATGGATGCATAAAACACTTGTATATTTGTAATTCATTATTGGAGGATATGTATCATATTCTACCATTTGGCGAAGAATATTGTTTAGGCATTCCTTGATGTTATGATACGCCATCAATCTTTGATTTTCAAAGCAGCAGTAGGGTTTGGAAGTCTCATTTGTTTCACTTCAACTTTCAACTGCCGGGTACATGCAAGACGTCCTGGCTAGCTTATGGTTTCTGATCCGTACCGCTCATCAACAACCCTTGGCCTGTCGAGCTATCTAAAAGTCGGCAAATTTTGCAAAACGCGATTGGCCTCAATTGATATCGTTTGACAAATCAACGAGTACCTTATAAAAATCCTGTTATCTTCGGATAACTTCTAGACGGTTCGTTTTAAAATAAAGAAAGAGGGCCATGAAAATGATGTCCTGAACTTTTTGACATGCATATGGACGACTGCCGTATATGCATTTGTGTTAAAGAAGTAACTCCAAAAGACAACGAGTCATTCAATCCTCTGTTTTCAATTGACTGTTGTTGCACAATTAGAGAAAGTATTGACAAGAACAATATTGTTACAACCCGGCCCACAAAGTTATATGACTCATAAGGGTGATGAAAGAAAAACTCCATTATACATGTATATCAAATCAGTTACATTCTGTATTAATCTATTTGTTTCATTGTATAATTTTATTTGTTGATATAATATTAACATTTATTATTAATGATGACAATTTACACATTGTTAGGGTGTTCTACATTTGTGCGAGACTTAACATCACCATGCAGTGAAATACTTTTTTTTCATCTTTATCTTCTTATGCTAATTGAATAGTTTCTGTTCATGTCACTGCATAATAGCGTCTCGTCTTTCATGTACGGGATACATGCATTCAACTTGCAGACTTCATTTCCGTTCATGATTTTTTTCATGGGAAGTTACCTGACATGACATTATAAAAGGCCGAGTCCGATCTAAATTCGCAATTCGGTCACAGCAAGATGGGTCGGTAGCAGCTACGTCCTTCATCAGCCAGACATTCCCAGTCAGAAGGTGCATATTTAACACCTTTTGGATAATATCAACATCAACAAAGATAGGGTTTAGTAAAAAGTGTTTGTTAAATCAGAATCACCTCCCTCCGTAATTTACTACATCTTCCACAAGGAATTTGTTAGCACCGTTCCGAGACAGGATTGTTTATTGTTGAGTTAACTTCATCTTGTAGATTGTTCTTTATATAGAAGGTATCCAGCTTCATTGAATTCGATTAGTACATTCTATAATATCTATAGTACCTAGAAAGTATCTGAGGTCTGCAACTTCCCTTATGTATAGTACCTAGAGAATATATAAGGTATGTAGCTAGACTTCCCCATTTGTGTACCGTCTTAGAGGCAACATCCTGCAAATAACAGCACCATTGATGGAACCAGTATAAGGAACGCGATTTTTACTTTGTTTAAATTCTTAATGAATTTATAGAAATATTTATTACTTTATGTAATTTATTGATTTCTGCCAGGTACAGAAGGTCTTACACGTTTTTAAACAATTGAAACCTTACATCTAAAGTAAAAGAGCTTTAAATATATTCTAAGGGTTTTGGTTGCATTTCAATATCATTGTGGAAGTACGTGTGCACTCCCTGCCTGTTTTGCGAAATTAAATCTTTTTGCGAATAATGACCCTTGACCTTGCGATGTAGTGAAAACTACAGCAAGAGTTCTTTTAAATGGAATTATTGGTCATTTTGGTTGTCCACTTACTATTTTGTCTAATCAAGGTCGTAATTATGAAAGACCGATCATTACCTTTCCATTGTCCAAAATATGCTACAATACGAAATATAACAATAAACACACTCGCAAATTCTACAGACCCTAACTTACTACTCTACGGATCTAATTATCTAAGTATTGTAGAAAATGAACACATTTTTCCCACCGTACAAAGATTTATACTTGAGAGTAATAGATTCAGCCATCATAATATCACGTAGAGTGTTGTACAATAATAATACCTTTTTTCGGTTGCCTGTTTATCTTATTCCCACTACTTAAATTTATATTTATGACAATAATTAACAGAGATCGGCAAAAATCCTACGGTATTTCTATGATGTGTTAAAATTGTACTGAAAACGTACACATAACTGGTGTAAGAAATAAAGCCACCTTTTCTTTTTCGTATGGATGTGTTTGAACATTAACACGTGATTATGTATACTAGATTTCTGTTCTGATGTTCAACCAACGAATATATTGTAATATTCTTTTCATGATATTTTATTTTGTTGACTTTTTTTTCATTACCTCATGAAATGTGTTTCCAACTTTGATTTTTGACACATTTTTCTATTTTGTCCTTTGTACTTGCATTTCATTGCACACCTCTCAATTCTGCAGTGTATGCAAGAGAGGGATTAATTTAAGCCCTATGGCTTGTTTCCCGATCTTACAATTGTAATTATCATTATGTAAATGTATTTGAATTTATAATTACAATGAATAAATATTGTTTAAACTAATAATGAAAGTCAAATTTTTCAGGAGTTGTGTGAATTACTTGAAATTAGAAAGACAAGGGGAGAGAAGTTCGGTCGGGTTCCTTCAGAAATCATATTCGGATCCATAACATGGTATAGTGATCAAACAGTTACAGAGTATGGGACACATGTGGAAAATCTCAGAGACAAGCTGCAAGCATCTCACTGTATAGCACGGAAAAATTAACAAATTCTCATTGGAGACAGAGAGACTTCTACAATTTAAAGACTTCGATATATCAATATATATCTTCAATATATATCAAACAGGGTGATAAAGTTTGGTTCCTAAATAAGGGCGACAAAGATGGGAAATTGGGAGATTTGTACTGGACACCATGTACCATTGTACAAAAATTGTCAGATGGTACCTTCAAAATGCGGACCTCGGCGAATGTCACCTATAAATTTGTGCATCATGATAAATTGAAGCCTTATTAAAAAAACAAGTTGCTGTCCTTTAAAAAAGGACTACAATACGCGGACCATTTGAATGTGTTTCCAACGAAAACGTGAAGGCCTTAAGATTAACCGCTAAATTTATACGTTGTATTACGTATTATAAAGCCCTGACTTTTTATCTCAGAATTTAAAGGGTTCTTACTTCTAAAATAATTATGATCTATCTATGAATGAAGTTTGCATGTATAGTATCAGGCATTCGGTGAATTCTACTATTTGCGCACACATTACGATTCGCACTACTTTGTTAGCTATGCAGTGACAGCTTTGTGTAAATTAAAAATTTCATATTTTGATGCATTTTTCTTGAGATTTAAACTTGTATACAGTGACAATTTTCAATCATACTTAATGGCTTAAAAAATTTAATTGGGAAGAACACTAGCCTCGCCTATTATAAAAGTAAAGTGAAGTTACATGTGTATTCGGAAAACAACAAAACATTGCAAATTATGCTATTTGATGCATGTTGTAGTTTCGGCATAACATTAACTTATTTCATAATACTGATAGTTCATATCACATGCCAATCATTTCTTTAAAAGGAATACTTTGTTCTGTACTGTTACCGACAACTTTACAATTACAGCGCCTTTGAACTTATGTGTATATGGCACGGAATCCCGATCCCGATTCAGATAAACGTGTGCTAGCCTGGTTCCCTGATCTACCCATTACGCACGGGAACCAGGCTAGCTCATGCGCAGGCTGCATTTTCCCCATAGCATCCGGTTTAACCTCGCTTATATATTTTCTGCGTGGACCTCAGGGTCCACGCAATTATTTCTGTTGTCGTACTTTTCATCATTCGGTTGCTTTCCGGATTTTCATAACTATTCGCGAATGTTTAAAAAAGTCTCAAAGAAGAGTTAATGAATTCCTTATCAGATGACCTTGTTTATAAACAATTTATCTATCCAGGCAGATAGGATAATAGGGGATGGGGATGGAATTTAATATACTTAAAAGAACACAACAAACAAATATATAAACAAATTTGTTTATGATATCCTTCATGTTTCTTTCAGAGAATGACTGAAGCAGATGTCCAAACCTTAAAGAGGGGGACGGCATACCAGTGCCTCGACTGTGAGGAGCCGATTATAAAATATATTGTAGAGCGACGGCAAGTCATCGCTCATTTGTATAAGTATCACATTCCCCTGGACCAAGTACCATATTACTGTTCATTATGTCACTTTCTAACTGCTGAAAAAGATAAACTGACGTCACATGTGAAGGGATACTCAAAGCATGTGGAGGCGGCAAAGACCCTCGAGAAGAGTGGAGTGCCCCAGGAAAATTTCTTGAGGGCTAACTCAAACCCAGTACATCTAACTGAGGGGGTTTACTTCATTCGTCTCTATAGGGAGGAGTCCAGATAACACTGGCTGAAGGTTAATGCAAGCCGGACAGGCTCGACTGGAGCAAGGCCACTTCTGTCTGCTCCAGACCCAACCCCTAAGATAGCCGCACCAGCACCAGCCCCTGCAGCAGAGTTACCAGAAGCCGCTTTGGCTCCAAAGAGCTTCACTTTTGATGATTTGCTAGACGATGATTTCAGTTTTCTTGACCCTTATCTTGAAGGTGATGCTGGGACCGCCGTCTCAAGCGTGGTAGAGCCACAGGCTCCTCAGATGGACCGTCAGAAAGATCAGCCAGTTGACATAGAGAGGGCAGTTACATCAAGAACAGAGAAAGTTACACCAGAAGTAGAAAAGGAATCAGAGAGCAAAGGAACTTAAAGAACACCAACTAAGGAGGATCAGTCAACAAAAAGAAAAAAGAGAGAAAGTGGCAGTAGCGAGAGCAGAAACACCAGTAACTGCAGCGATGAAGAGAGTAGTAGTGAAAGTGAAGGCGAGAGAGGACAAGAGGACAGATAGGAAGAAAGCAGAGATTAAATCTAAACAAACTAAGGAAGGCGAACCAGCATCGTGCCATACATGCCTGCGAGAGATGAATTCAAACAGACAAGGCCAAGGTGCAACATTAGAGAAGATCGTAGAGTCATTCAGCAAGAGCAAAACTTCGTCAGATCTCAGGAAAGAAGAATTAGAAAGCAGAAAGGAAGTAGAGAACAGAGAGGAAAAAAGTAGGAAGAAGGAAGGGATAGAGACTATGCCAGCACGAGAGGAGAGAAAAGCAGAGGAATACAAGAAGAGACAGAGGAGAGAAAGGGAGGATTACTCAAGAGGGTATCATCAGTGGCAGCCAAGACGAAGCCCTAGAAAGTACAAGTAGTTCAGTTGTAGCAGGTAGACAAAGGAAAGATATTGACCTTCAAAAGTGTTTCTAATACTATTAGGCAGTGCATTTGCATTGTCAATTGTTGTAGATATTCATGGGAGGAGTAATGTAATTTTCAGATTTTTATCTACTTTCGAAATGGCACCCCTTGTTATGAGAGCTTCAATATATATTATCTATGTGTTATAACTTATGTATGCTTTTAAAGCATCATTATTGGTTAGAGTATCTAGTATTTTTAAGTATGTTCTAGGTACCGTGTATTTCCTTTTTCCTCAGGTTCATGTAACTTAAACATGTGTTGTGAACTTGTGCAACTTTTACTTTCACATACGAACGTACACATGTACTCTTTGATTGTTAACAAAAGAATAAGCATATCGTACCAGTATTGTAAAATTATAGCGGTACATACTTGGAATGGCATATTTCGCCCGTTATAAAATGTATTTTCTTTTTTCTATATTGTCATCCCGGCCTGTCTTCTTCTTTCTGTTTTACATTTTTGTTTATGAATATGGACTTGTGGGATACGTCCCTTTACTTCCGGGTTGTTATTTTCTTGATCCGCCGTTGAGATCTATACGCCCGCCTATATTTTACCGGCAGTGAAAATGGTTCATTATAAGGTAATTAATTAATTGATTATTGTTGTGTGAATGGTGAAGTGGTGTATAGTAGAGGTGATTTTTCCGTAATTCGCCAGTCTCCTCTTTTCCTTTTTTGGATTAACGTCTCTTTTGGCCTTTTCTCTAAATTTTGGCAAATATTTATTTTTGCTAAAGGATAATTAATTGATCCTACATAATTTTATTAATTGGATAAATTTTTAATTAGTGAAATTGTAATTTTTAACAGTTATTTTAGGATTCGATCTTAATCTAATTATTTTAATTTTCATTTATCTCTGTTTTACTATATAGCCACATATCTTGATTATTTTGAGATCTGGTTATTTATAATTAAGGGGTCATATTCAGATCAAGTTATTTAAGTGTGGTTAAAAGCCTAGATTTATTTTGTTACCCTATTGTTGTTCTTTTTGATTTGATATGCAGACTCAATAAATTTATGAAACTTAAATTCTGTGGTTGTTCGTCAATGACTGAAATTGATGTCCAAATGAGATAGTCATTGGGTGTTATCTCGCTACAAGACCAAGCCACCAAAGAAAACAAAGAATTCGGTGAGGATCCACCAGTGAACTTCAATGAAAACCACCCAAGGCTCCTGTCACCCATGAAAATGAAGAAAGGGTCAAAGTGTATTTTGCCAGTGGACCCGACTCCTTTGCGGATGTTGTGTGTGAAGAGAAGACCCCTAACATTAAAGAACTTGAGCCTACAATGGAACCGAAAACAAAGGAACCAAATCAAGTTCCCCAGAAACCTTCTTCACATCCGGACCTCTTGGGAGTTCTCGACAACAACTCTAGCCGTGATCTAGAAAGTCCCCGCCAAGGAACTCCCTGAGAAAGCTGACAACCAACCTCATCTCTACGCGTGGATTCAACCCCACAAAATCTAGTAAAATACCAAGGACCATGGCTATGAAAGCCCTGGATTATCAATTCAATCGTATCGAAGTCCCACTTACACCCATCAACAGTATGTGATTTGCCAAGACCCTCAACCTTAGCTTCAAGTGATGACCAAAACAAGATCTACTCGTTTTGTTTTTTCCCATGGAGAAGAAAGGGCCAAGAAGATTAGAAAACAGTGGGTTACCTGTACTGGACTGTGCTATTCTTCAATGTATGTCACCTGCCTTCCGAAAAACCATCCCCGGCCTAAGAAGAATGTACAATTCCTATGCCCAGTTTGTGTGGTTTGATTCATTGAAATACACAAGACACTTCTTTTTTTACAGAGGACTTTATTAAGAGTAACATACCTCTGATCATATGTTCAACAGAGACTGTTCAATGATATTTTATTTCAAAAAATTCTATGTCTTTTATATATCTACTGGAAATTATTTATACGGTATCATGCATATTTAAAAGTTTATCATGGCTCAGCAAAAAATAAAGAACAAGTGCACTTAAGCTATAGAGAATGGGCCCTTTTTCAGTGCCGTTTTTATGTAGAAAATATCAACAAATTGCTATTTTCTCGTAATAGTTCAGCACTGACGGATACTTCTGATTTATATGCACACTTAAATTTATCAAAATTAGCATACAGTTTTAAAAATTGAGGATTTTTAAATCCCTATAAATAATCTATATCCGGAAAAACGATCCGAACCTACTTGAATTGTGTCTATTTTTATCAGAGGGAGGAGACATTTAAATCAACATTATTCTGTTGGTGGATCGATTGGCGCGTTTGCAGAATTATACTTTATGCATTATTTTACGTGTAAAAAACAATAGAATAAAGCTTTGAAGTAGCATATTACCATAGTGACCAAACAAACATTCCTGACCATACACAGATGATGGAAAGTGATTTAAAACGTATCAGTTTTACAGTGAGCACATTTGACGAACGTTTACCTGGATAGAACCCACGTGATTGTTTGAAATAATTTATTCCATGCGTGGGTTCAAACATGGGTCACGCAGGTAATAACTTTCGCTTGCTATAGGAAAAACCTTAAAATTTTCATACGTTTTTCATTTTTTAGGTACCGGCCTAATGTAGTACAAATTTATCACTTTCACATGAGTTTTCTAAATGTATAATGCGTATTTTGTCTTTTCGACAAGTTTGTACTCGGTTAGGCTGACAGTAAACAGAGGCTTTGAAATGAATGCCCTTCCTCGATTTACTATACAAAATCACGAATGTCTGCTGACCCCTACTATGTTTCAAAGCTTCGTGCTTTTTATATACAATAAATTCAGCGCTAAAACTTGTTAATTCTTATGGAATAGATATCAATAGATAATGTTTGGGGAAAAATATGCTTAATTTGAATCTTCATTTTTTCACTTTTAACCGGGGCCCATAAGTTGACTCGTCCTTTAAGTACATCAATATAATTATATATGCTTATATTTGAATGGTTGTTTATAATCAGCATATGGAAAAATTCAGTTCATAAAATGTAATCAATACTTATCAGCCATAATCATTACTGTTGCAACAAATATATATTATAGAAACAACGAACAATTCAAATAGCTCACATAAAGTATATCACAGTCACTCTAAATGGTGTCAATTATGGAATTCCATTAATCGGTCAAAACTTGTGGAGGTACGGAGTCACGGTCACATAAGTCCTGATCCATTAAGATATTCTTCACTTGATCATGAAACACAATTAGTTCATCTCTTTTAGTCCTGATTAGATTCATACTTGAATACTAAATGAACAGTCCATTACGCAAGTCCTCGTCTTGTACGCTCCCAATAAGAGTATTAATAAGGTCACCTATTTGTGATTTAGTCATTTTTCCAACAAAAGACGTGCCTCTTCTTCTTTTGTCAGCAAACACACATCTTGTGGGTGTCCGAGTCTTCAGCAAGTCCCATGTATCTGTTAAAGAGGAAGCACGCAAACTTAAAGCTTTCTCGGTGAAACTGGTCGTTGCTCAACAGTTTTCCATCTTAACTGATCGGGTTCGCACTGGCATCACTGGGATAAAGCAAATACACTTTCCTCCGAATTAGTGTTCGAAATGCAAAAACTTGCTCTTTTACATCCCTTCGCCTTGTTGATGGTACATCAGAGGATTCTGTAGAGCCCATCATTTCTTCGAGGTTTTGTTGGAGCTTAAAATAAATATTGCACAATGAAATTAATCATCAATATTGATCAAAAGATACCAGTGGATTGAAATAGAAAAAATACTGCAGTATAGATTTTAGTTTAGTCACAATTGATGTAGAAAACAGAATTGAGAAATAAGATATTACAAACTATTTAAAATGTTTTTTTTAATTCATTTAGCTGTCATTATATTTATACCATTTCACTAATTACCTGTTCAAATACATTCAAGTTTCTAGTAACTCGAAGCCAGTCATCTCCAGAAAGAACACCTAGTGGCATCCATGCTTGAACTTTCTTATTCACAACTTCGGCTTTGAAATCCATACCTTCTCCTGCAGGAGTTGAACATGAGCACTTATAAACATGTTAACAAAAAATCCTGTAAAATAACATCCAATTTCACTATAAAACATTGAATATCCTCTATTACAATACATTATAGTACATTACATCTTACAATTAAAGGGATTTATCATCTACACCAGTGATGGGAACATGAAATAACAGTTTAACAAATCTCTATACATCATATACAAGTTGAGTTCTACAAATTAGAACTAACATGTAAATTCAGTGTATGGCTGCTAATTATTTTTTTTAATTTCCTCTTACCATTTCGATGATTTCCACTGTGACTGACACTCTCTGTCTCATTGTAAAATTCTTTGAGTTCGTCTGGTAGACTCTACCTTTGAATACATTCTAGGATTTCTATCTCCTGGTATTTTGCGCGGCAAAGTGGTGCAAACACTGCTTTTGAAGACACTATGGCATCAATGTTTCCCGTAAGCAGTCCTGCACGAAAGTTTAGGATTGTCTGCAAAAATGAGGGTCATGGTCGATGTGTGCACAAAGTTTGGATTTGTTGTCTCTGCCATGCTGCACTTGAAGAATTCTGTATATGGTGGCCTTGTTTTGCTAGGTAGCAGAAAGCCCTATTATTTGGAGCCTAATAAAATCCTAACCATGTTATTATTAGGCTATTGCTAAGTATAAAAACGGTGAGAGAATGCGTAGCACGCTTTTCCATTTCTTTATTACTTTACGCACTGTAATGCTATATTGGTGAACACTCATAACAATTTTTTTTTTTACAAAAGCGAGGTATTATTTTTCATTAATCTATAAAGATCACAAATCCAACGCATGTGTTGCGGATAGCACAGGATCCACATAATTTTGTGACTTGTCTCAGGTTAAAGTGGAGTTGGATATACTCGCTAACAATATTATCCCCAGTCACGTTACAATTAATGGCAGCGGTGGGATCAAGTGGAGTTCTTCAAGTGCTATATTGGATTAAGGCTACACTGAGCACAGTGAAAACAACAATGGTGAGGACAATGATAACGCCGAAAAAAGGTAAGACAAGATCTTAAAGGTCGTTTAAATGACTTTGGATTTGGAAAATTACTAGGGTTTGTAGGAGATGCACTATCTACAGTTCGAGTAGGGCCAGGCACACCTTAATTTCAGGATTGCAGGCCCACAAGTAACTCGCAGTATTGCTTACTGAAAAATCCCAGTTTCTAATGGTCTATAGAAAGAGAGGCGAGTCTAGACCAAGCTTAAAGAGAATCCTGTTTATTTGGTCTCTTTTTGCTTTGATTGGTCGTTGTTTATTGTTCAAAGGCTTGACCTCTTTTCCATTTATTTTAATGCGATTGTTCGGAGTTCTTATGAACATGAAACGATCTCTCCAGCATCTTCTGATCCATGATCATAACAGTATCATGGAAATATGGGAGAACAAGCTCTGAAGCTAATGACCAGGTAAAAGAAACATACAAGGGATAAAACTTTGGCTATTTTGATGACTAAAAATTCAAAGCATTTCAAAGGGTGCCTATCAGGAACCTAACGTAGTTGGACAGCTTAGGCTTGATGCCCCTGATGTGGGTCAAGGTTTTTCTCCTGGAATAGGGCATATATTTGAACTGCCATTTGCTGATGCAACTCCTCTTAGCAACCCAAGAAAAAGGACGCAGGATGAGATGAACCCAAGGGTACGTCTCGTCGAGTGCGGGATCAAGCAGACAGTTAAGCTTATGGGTAACCCCTTGCAGCTTAAAGGAATTATAAACAACTTCAACAAAAGATCGAGCAGAAATTTGCAATAAAGAAACGCAATATAACAGGTGCTAAACTAAAAAACGGTAATCTGGAAAGTCTTTAAGATATTTCGGACAAACATTTGAAGACGTTTAAGGAAAAGCATAACCAGAAAACCCTGATATAGTTAAATTAAGTCGTTTTTGGACAAATGTGGACTGTCTGAATATTTTCGTTTGACAGTGAAGAGGATTAGGCCCAAACACTGCAGAAAGCTGCCCTAAATGCTATGCAAAAGGAATGTATGCGAGTTGGAGAAAGTGCACTGTTTTAGGACCACAAAGTCGTCCACCAACAGATATATGAAATTGGAGCTGAGACGCGGTAGAGAAATTAACCTTAAGGTAGCTGTCGGTACCGCTAAGCCCCCAAGCGTTGGTGAAGAATTCCCCGGTACCCAATAAAATTTAAGAATCTCCGGACTTTTTAAACTAAATACGATTAGTGCCGAAAGCCAGGTATCAGTTAGATTTAAGAGGACTCAAATAAATGGTAATTACAAGTAGGAGAGGAAGAAAATATGTTGGAAAAAGAGGAGAAACAGGAAGGTAAATAGCAATTAGGATCGTGACATCAAATATGACGTTAACGAGAAAACCAAAATTACAGCATATTGTAGTTGTAGGTATGAGCACTATGAGGGTTAAAGGAAGGCTAGAAGGAATACATACAGAGTGGAATATTGATACTGGGGCTAAGCGGATGTTTGTGTCTAATGAAACTTTTGGCAGCATCTTAGGAAAAACCACTCTAGGTCCTGTAAGTGCCACGTACGTTGTAGCGGATGGACGAACTCTTGACTGTGCTGGAGAGTCTACCATGGTACTAATTTTTGGTGATTTGGTTATTGTAGGATATAAAAGGCATAACCTCATTGGCGAAGATTTTATTTTAAGGTTTTGTTGTAGATAAGTTTGAGATGAAAAGAGTTTCATTATCAAAGGGGTCAAAGTACCTTTTGGAGGCTCTGATGAAGAAGGGCCTGGAAGAGTGATAGAACTCGAATCAACAGTTGTCCCAGTTGGTGATAGAGCCCTGGCACCGCCGCCACCAAACATAGTTGAGCACAAAACTCGGCTCAACTCCGTGAAAATACTCAAATCCATTGAGATAGCTCTTTACCATTCGAGCATAAAACGGCTGCGCACAGACGACAATTGCGACGCCGCTGTCGTCAGCTGTTAAATAATCCAGTTATGTCAAGAAGAGTCATTCGAAACCGGATGAATCCTTTGAATAATTACTCTGGGAGGAAATTTTTGACCGATTTCAGTTTTGTTTCCAGACAATCCATTTTGTCATTGACATAATTGCGTCGACCCTCGCTCACAACACAACCAAGAACGGCTAATTACCCACGGTTCTCCAACTTCTTATCTGCTCTGCTTGCGCTTTTCAGCGACTTGAACATTCCACCGCCTTGTTGGATACAGTATTGGGATAACTGAAACGACCACTGTAAGGTGCTGCTATGCAGTCTGTGATGCCGGAATAATATTATATCGTTTATTTGTAATACGTGGACTTTGATTGACAGTATTTGACACGTGCTGAAAACTACAAAAAATCTTCGTCCCGACTACGGTCTACATGGTATACGAGGTTTAAGGGACTCTCTAAACGGAACACATCCTCATTTACTCAAGAATTTATAAATGGTTTACCAATTTCGGTTCATTTTAAAATAAACAGACATAAATATGTCAAATAACCCCTCAAGGGGCCTCATTTACAAAAATGAATTTAGGTTGTAGCAACTTTTATGATAAACATGAAAAATACATGCTTACAAAATAATAATTGTGGTTATTTTAAAAACTTTGAACAATCATTACATGGGGGAAGTAGAAAAGACATGTCCAGGAGAATTTTCGCGAGCCCTGCACGTGTTTTGTTTACAGTACATACGCATGCGTAATAGTATAGAAGGCTGAACCCCGTAAGACGTTGCGATGTAAATATGTGATAGGTCATACGTAATTGTTAATTTTAATGAAATAATTAGATTTATTTTATGGAGAACTTGGTAATTTTCTGAAAGTTTAAGCATTCATGAGAAGTACAAAATACCGAACCCGATCGGAAAATGTTTTCAAGTTGTTTTTATATGAGATGCGCCGTACGTCTCTTTAACTGTAGCACTGCTAATCTCATACAATATGAACCACAGTATTCTAAACAAAAAGCTATTTCAACATCAAATCTGTTTGGAAAAGAAACCTTTTTTTTACTTTGCTGAATTCTTGGACTCTATTAAGCCAACGTGAGCGTGATATCTTATTACAACCTTTGTGGTTTAATGAGATCAGTGTGCAAAATGATTATACTTTAACAAGTCTTTATATGAAACGGTTTTTTTTTAATTTCCGCTAAATAAGCAGAACAGTTTTATAATATATGAAAAAATAAGAAATGAATACCTAATAAAGCTACCATTTACCTAATATAAAGGCTTAAAAAGGGTTATATTGAGCTCCTGGCCTAGTATCAGACAATTTTCACATGAATTAGTGGTGTAATGAATGAAAAGGATTGAGAACATTATATGACTTTTATATTTCTTAATTACAACATGTGAATCTAAATGGGTTATTGATTTAAATATTGGACCAAACTTTAATTGGAACCACATATATCGCAACTCGGAGTTAATCACACAATATACCGAACTGTTGTGGTTTGATAACAGAATAATTCAAAGTACAAATAAGTATTTGTATTTTTCTAAGATGAATTTTTTTTTGGGTAAATATGTATGTTAGAACCTGAAACTTTTATGCATTTATTCTACCAATTTCCACTCATCTTGAGTCTTTGGACGAGTTTGTCTGACTTTATATTTCAGAAATCTGGCAAGAAAATAATATTTAATATCCAGAGTATACTATTAGGTAATCCAGGTATGGATCATGTAGTTAATTTGATTATCATATGAGTAAAGAAAATATATTTCTCAAAAGTCGAGAAAATACAAAGTTATGTTCTGCAACGTTAATGACCTACTTGCAAACTTACTGCAATATTGAGATGAATCTTTTAACTACTGAAGACTTTACAAAGAGATGGTCACCATGCATGGAGTTGTCTCTTTCCTGTATAAGTATTTAATTATTACGTCAATGATTATGTAGCTGTTTTAATCTTCTTTTTCTTGAGATAATTTGTACTGTGTGTATTTATGTATGTAGGTGTATACCAATACATTGTACAATGTCTATATACTATAAAACTGAGAAAAAAATATCTACTAATTGTTCAAGAATATTGTTTGAGTATTCTTTGATACGCCGTCAATATTTGATTTTCAAAGAAGCAGTAGGGTCTCGTTTGGTTCATTTTCGTTTTATAACTGCCGGGTACATCACGTCTTCGCTAGCAAAGGGTTTCTGATCCACACCGCTCTTCAACAACCCTTGGCCTATAGAACTATCTAAAAGTCGGCAAATCTGCAAAACGTGATTGGCTTCAATTAATATCTTTTGGCCAATCAGCGAGTACCTTATAAAAATTCTGTTATCTTTGGATAAATTCTAGACGGTTCGTTTAAAGTAAAGAAAGAGGACCATGAAAATATGTTCTGAACACATTGACATGGAGGACTGCAGTATATGTTGCATTTGTTTTAAAGAATTAACTCCAAAAGTAGCGAAGATCCATTCAATCCCCTGTTTTCAGAACAATATTGTTTCAACCCCACAAAGAAATATGACTCATAAGAGTAATATAAGAAAGAACTCAGTTATATATTAAATCATTTACATTCAGGATTTATCTATTTGTTTCATTGTATAATTTTATTTGTTGACATATTAATAACATTAATTATATCTGTTGACAATTTACACATTAAATGAATCTACTTTTGTGCGAGACTGCACATCACCATGCGGTGAAACACTTTTTTCATCCCATTCTTCTAACGCAACTTGAATAGTTTCTGTTCCTGTCGCTGTATAATGGCGTCTAGTATTTCTTCTGCGGGGTACATATGCGTTCATGCTGCAGGCTTTATTTCCGTTGATGAAAATCAATAAGGAGGAGTCACCTGACATAAGGTCACATACCACTATTTTTACCCCGTGCTCATTGACCACGCAAGTAGTTCCATTCTAGAAATGTATGTATTATTTCAAAAATTCCTAGGGGTACCAAATGGTCGAATTTGGTTCCTTTTATGGCATGGATGGAAAGAAGATTTGAAAAAAAAAACATACAGGAAAAAATTTAGAAAAATTATCTTTACAGGCGCAATAGAAAGGGTGTAAAGAGGCCAATGTTTACACAAATTCCAAAGCGAAAGTGAATTTTTCATGGTAGGGGTTATTTTAGGGGCCATATCTCAGTCCCCTCCCGATTGATTTTCCTGTAGTTTGGATATGTTGTTGGACTAGTGTCATTCTATAGGTATGCTGTATTTGAACTCATTTGAGCTGGTGGAATTTTTTATATGATTTATTTTTGTATAAAGGAATAAGAGGGAAAAATAATTGTGGTCTGTGTCCTATCACATGATATGATATAAGGCCGAGCCCGATCCGAATTCGACACTTCGGTCACATCAACAAGATAAGTCAGCCACTCGGAACTACTCGGATTTCTCGCGCACTCGACATTTGTATGGAGCGTAGCGGAATCAGCCGAGGATTGCCGATTGTAAGTCAGCAGCTACTTTTCCAGCCAGACAAGCTGGAAATGCCATTTGGTGTGTAAACGTCGAGTAGATACGGATAGCGTAAATATTTCCGGATTTACACCAGTATACGAAGTTCAGATTTTAAATAAATCAAAACGGCGGTATTGGTTTATAAAAATGATTGAGGATGTTTTAATAAAGTTTAGTTAGTTGATTGGTCTTTAATTTTAGCTGATATTCATGATAATAACTTTGATTTCTTTATGAATATTAATTTTCATACAAAGTTATGACGTAAAATGTGATGTGCGTGAAATCACTCATCAGTTGAAGTGAAAGTAGTAGATTTAAAAACAGGCAGAAAAATTATAAATTTATGTATTTGTGCTGATTAGTGCAGGAGAAATGTAGAAAATTTATAGTAAGAATTTAAAATTAAAGAATATTGAAATAATTTATTAGTTTACAAGTTTAGGAATTATGTAGAATTTAGTCGGTGCATCCCTGGACTCTGACCCCGGGAAAATTTATTTCTATCGGTTTTCTCTAATTATGTGTTTTTAAAAAGTTTAGATAAAGTTTTAGAATTGCCTTGTGTTTAGTAAGGCGAAGAAATTGCTTTGTGTAAAATTTGCTAAATTAGTGCAATTGCACCTTCCAAGTTTACCCGGTGTGCACCGAGTCTTTATATGGGTGTAGTTATGCATGGCACTACCCGAATCTCGTATTTGTAATGATTGAAATATTATTTGAACGTTGAGTAATTAGATTAGTCGGTTTGCGCTTAAAGTTATTATAGTACAAGAACTTTATAAAATTGCAGAATTTAGCACCCGTAGCACCGGACTAGATGAAGCACCTAGTGCGGAAGTTAAGCACCACGCAACCGGGTTCCGTGCGAAGCCGAGCACCGACTAGAACCGAGCACCGACTAGAATTAGCACCGACGGGAGTCAGCACCGACCTTCTGGATTGAGGTCGTGTTAAAGCTATACACGCTATAATTTGCGTCAATTTTGAATAAAGGTGAAAATGTATGTGTTTGATAACTAATAAAAGTTACCTTTATTCTGTTAATTATAATGCTCAATTCGATCACGTAACAAATATATCAAATATTAAAAAATAAAAAATATTTATTTTCCTGCCAGGAAAGTAATGCCTCCTCGTGAATATCAATCTATCACGTGATATCGACAGCTAAATTTAGCCTATCATACCAAAACTGGTGAAGGGTCAACATCTTCATAATTGTGATAGTTTCACAAAGGAAAGGATATTTTCAGTAAAGCATAAATTTGTCCGATATGCGAGTACAAACAAAAGAAAAAAATACAAGCCTGTGAGTAGATATGAATACTTCCTTTAAAAAAATGACGTAGACCTGTGTTTTTCCCCTATGTGCTATTTATAGATCCTATAAGTGTTAATGCAGAAGTAAGGGTATCGTGAATGGCAAGCGTATTTTACTCATTATACATGTATGTATTTCAAATTAACAACTGTTAAGCATATTAAAAATCAAGTTGGATATTTAATTAGGCAAACAATAACGACCACCTAGTTATCCGCGGACATGCGCAATGAGGTCGGTTTGCTCTTCCTTCATCAATATTCATGAAAAGGTATATTTTCCTGGCAGGAAAATAAACAATTAAAAATCTATATCTTTGTAACGAGATGGAATTCACCCTTGTAAGACAAACACATGCGTTTTCACTGTCATTCAAAATTGACGCAAATTATAGCGTGTATAGCTTTAATAAAAATTCTAAAAACTTTACCTATTACGTGATTCTTTTATTCATTGTATTAAAGGTACCTTCAAATCCAATATTGTAACGTGCCCCAAAGGTACCGCCTGTAATATTCAGGTTATTTTAAAAGGCGAGAGCGCGAAAACGTTACATTAGGTTGGCACATGGACCTACTCCAGGATGTTTTTGTAATGGAACTGAATAGAAAGAGCATGGTTAAATGTGTTTTGAGATCGTGAATAACGAAATCGATGGCATTTATATACTCTTTGTGACGTTTCCTATGTAAGAGCGATGTTCAGCGTAAGATATAACAACTGACAATGAAAGTACCATATCTAAACCTGAGGTCTGTCGTCACGGTAGGTACAATCACGATAAGGCACCCTAATGATCAAAGTCAAAAACATGAATCAGAACTGCTGCAGCCCAAATCTAGAGTTTCCACCTCTTTCTTCTTATAGGATTACGTTCATGAGGCATTTTTCTAAATGATTTGCATATCAAAAGCAAGCGACACAAGTTTCTAGAATTAGGAAAAAACGTTTGTTTTGTCAAGTGAAGGAATTTATCCAAAGCATCATATCCATTAGATAAATCAGTTCTGCCAAGATTTCTCACACAATATAAAGAAATCAAGAAATACTGTTTCAAATAGTGGAATCCAACCATTCCATACAAGGTTTCTCACAAAAAATGGTAAACACATTGTTTGGGATCAATGATTGCATGTTGCTAACTGGGACGAAAAAACTAATTTTAGACTTATCCATTATAAGATAACATCATCGCATCATTGTCCAGGTTTTTCTAAGAAAACGAGGAACCATCTCTTGCAGAAGATGTCCTGAAGATAATTTCCTAACTTTGATGAAGCAATATCAAATGTCTTTAATTAAAGGCACCAAGTTAGCTTCAACAACTAAGTTTCTGGAAAATACCAGTGAAATGATTAAGTTTTTTCGTGATGCCCGGCCTGTGGTCAGCATGTCAAATGTAAGAATAACTGAAATCAAAAATGTGTTTCATTGGTTTCAGGGGTTGATGACGGAAATTTCTGTCATTGATGTTTCGGCAAAGCAGAAAGGTAAACTGTTACCTAGCCAAAATGTCTAGATGACTCGCTGATAGTTGCATGTATTTGAGTGTTTCTTCATGTTTGTTTAATTCAGACAACTCGCTCTAAAGGAAATGGGAAAACACCCTCACGACTTTATATTTTTCCAATTGCGATCAGTTTACAAATATACCAATCACAGCTTGAATGGTTTTCCTATCCTTCAAATTTCAATATTTGTTCGTTCTTTTTTTACACAGACAGTACCAATGGTTCTTGAAAATGTTCACCTCGAAATTGAAACATAATGATTAAGGCACAGTCAATGAGCTATGCCATTGCCGATGTGAAGCCCACTCTAGATTCACAATTCTAAATTGAGACCCCACTACAGCACAAGTCCACTACACCACTGTGCCTTCTTATTGTTTATTAATCGATTCAGGAATTTAAACCAATGTTTTAGAAATCTGCTTCTGTGTTTTACGATGGCAACGGCGCTAGCTGACCAATCTTTTTAAAAGATAAGCTTGTTAATGAAATAGTGTACACGATAGCAAATGATATACCTTTACTTAAGCATATTTAAGGTAATAAGTGTAAAACAAAATATAAAGGTTGTAACAACAAGTATAGTGGCAAGCATTTCGGAGTCAATTTCTGCACGACCTGGCGTGAACAAGACAACACTACACAATTAAGATACAAGGAAACCCCAATATTAAGTCTTACGAATACTCATTCATTTTACTACTTAAATAAAGTCTTTGAAAATGAAAAATGTTGAATTAAGCTGACATGAGTTCATAAATACACAATATTACCCTTTCATCTCCGACTACCGCCATATTAGTTTTCGATTTCTATTGCTACTCACCCTCCACATAAGGCCGAGAGCACTATTAATGCTTCACCACATTTACCTGAACACGTTTTATTGGACGAAAAGATTTGCGGAAACCACACACTGTAGTAGATCGTGAAGTGACGGCATGAACTTCAGTAAATATAAATGGTTTGGGTTTCATTGGAAGCTTAAAATATTGCTACCTTCCTCGAGTTAATATCGCTCATTTACTTTAATAATGAAGCGCGACCGGGGTCTACAATATGATGAAGACGTGATGTTAACTGTATGAACCACACACGTGTTCGATATGCACACGAAGGAAGGCACTACCTTTGCAAGCTAATGTGGATACCTTGGATTTTTCCAAAGAAATACCAATTTTTGTTTCTAATTGATTGCAGATTCTTTTATTTTTTTTTTATGAAACATATTATTACATTTGTGCATTTAGAAGTCCATACACTTTGAATGCCTTGTTCGCAAAACAACCGACCGTAACTTTCTCGACCGGTATACATGTTACATTAAAAGTTTAGACTTTAACTTGATAAAGTCTAAACTTTGAATGTAACATATATCTGGAAAATCAGAATAAAAGAAAGATACCTCTGTCAATTCTGGAGTTTGTGAATAAGTAGTTGAAGCTGAAGATTTAGCTGTTTCAGTGTCATTTGAGTCAGAGTTAAGATTTTGCAAAGAATTATTGGAGGTTGATTTCTCTGATGTAGAAGCAATAACTATTTCTTCTGTTACTTTCTTATCATCATCATCATAATCTCGCCTACTTAAAGCATCTGCAATCTGGTTGCTTTTACCTGGTCAATGGATAATATCGAATTGGTACCCTTGAATTTCCATAGCACAGCGTGCAAGACGGCCAGTGGAACGTTTCTGATCCATGACATATTTGAGAGCTTTATGATCTGTGTAAATAGTGAATTTTATTTGTCTGATAGATAGATTCTATAAGTGCGAATTGCCTTCAAGAACTGCGAGCTTTTCTTGCTCTGAAGTTGACAATTTTTTCTCACAAGGTAAAAGACTCCTACCACCATAGGCGATAATATACTCTTTACCATTGTCATATACCTGTCCAAGAACAAACCCAATAGCTGATGAAGATGCATCACAAGTGAGAGTAAAGTTCTTGCTTATGTCAGGGTATGATAAAATTGGTGAAGATAGCAAAGCCTTTTTGAGAGAATGAAAAGAGTTTTGACATTCGTCTGTCCATTCAAATTTCACATCTTTGCACAGTTAGTTGTTGAGAGGAGTGGTAATTTTGAACAAACTTTCTAATATTGTTACACATTCCTAGGAAAGATCTGACGTCTTTTCGAGTCTTGGGTATAGGAAAGGTACTGACAGCTTTGGTTTTCTCGGGGTCAGTTCACCATGTTTAGAAATGATATGTCTTATATATTTAATTTCTTTGGCAGCAAAATCACACTTACTTGGCTGAGTTTTGGGTTTGCATTGCGTAAGCGAGCAAAATTTTGATCAAGATGAGTCAAATGATCATCAAAAGTTTCAGAGAAGACCAAAATGTTGTCAAGATAGAATAAACATTGACGCCAAGTTATCCTCTAAGAACCTGAGTCATGACCATTTTGAAAGAGACAGGAGCATTCATTAACCCATATGGCATATGTTTGTATTCGTAAATACCATTCTGAGTGATGAAAGTAGCTTTGTGTCTAGAGTCAGGATGCATATCAATTTGAAGATAGGCACTATGGTGATCAAGACTGATGAATAACTGAGCATGACTTTGACCGATAGTATCAAAAACACTTTCGAGACGAGGAAGAGGAAATGAAATAGGTCTTGTTATCTTGTTCAGTTTTCTGAAATCTGTTACAAAGACGAAATTCACCAGAAGCCTTTTTGACAAGCAAACATGGAAAGTGTCATTCACTGTTGGATTCCTGTATGATATCATTTTTCAAAAGATCTTCAACTTGTCTGTTCATTTCAGAATGATTTGAAGGAGTGGTTCTGTAAAATTGCATTTTGACAGGTTTTTAATTTGGATCTGTTTTAATTTTGTGCCTGTAGGTGTTACACTGTCCTAATTCAGAAGCAAAAATGTATTTATTCTTGTGCAGAAATTGTGTTAGTTGTTGCTTTTGTTGTGCTTTGAGGTCTGAATTGCGGAGATCAAAGGTAAGTTTTTGTTGTGTGTTTGCTGTTTTTGAATGTATACTGGCATTTGTAGTGTTTTAATGTGCTTTGATCATGTTGACTTGTGCAGTGTTGTGTATTGATGAAGTTGTGAATTTATCAAAACTGTAAACTGCACTTGAATCTACATCTGAAACACATGCAAGAACCTTACCTTTTTGTAATTGACTTTCTTGATTTGTTGGATTTAGCACTTTGAAAGCTGACTAACCATTTTTAATTTTGACAAGACATTTAGCACCCAATATATTTAAATTCTGAATTTCAGAAGTTGGTTCTAGAAGCACTTCTTCACCTGAATAGCGTTTGGACACTCTGACAGACAAAATGTTCTAAGAAATGGGGGGGGGGGGGGCAAATGTATAATCTTTGCTACTCTTGCTAAACCACTGTTAGTCTTCAAAACATTAACCTTTGCTGAGTCATTATAAAAAGACATAGTATTTTCAGCAAGATTGAGGGTCACCTGATGTTTTTTTCAAAAATATCAAGCCCAATGATTAAAGAGTGGGGTAATCTATCCACAACATGGACAGGAAAAGAAAATGTGCCACCTTTAAATGAAATTGGTATTTTCAATTTGCCTAGCACTTTTAAGAAGACCTCCTACACCATTTACAAATTCAAAACCAGGTGGTTTCAAAACTGGTCTTTGACAAAAATGCAGTACTTATTACAGAAATAGAAGCACAGGTGTCAACGAGGGCATTTGTTTTAACACCATTAAAAGCAACAGTATTCTTAACTACATTTGTAGCCAAATTAATTTCCGCTGAGTTTTGTTTATCGAGGCGCCTACCCATGCTAGATGTAGGCATGACTCCCTTTTTAGAAAAAATTGGTTTGAAAAATGGACTTTCTGGGTTTTGAAACAAACACGTTCAAAATGATTTAAAAAAAAACAAATTTGACATCTATAACAAAAAGCTTTACAGTTATGCAAATCACAATCATCAAAACCACAACGTGAACACTTTCGAAGTGCAGCGGGTCCACGGAAACGGGCCCATTAAACTGGCGTGGGGACTGGTGCCTTTGGAACTGTTATGATCGAGAGTTGTTAAACTGCCACTGAGAATGGTAGGGTTCCCACTATGACTAGTGTTCAGGATCGTGCACATAATAACTCATAGTTTTCATCACTATTCCCATAGAAATTCCTGGAGGAATTGTCAAAATGTCTGTTTTGGTGTCTTGCGGTTTTTTCTCTGCTTCTAAGGTTTCGGTTGTATGTAGGTTTTTCGGTTTTGCTCAATGTCATCACTGATTGAAGTTGATCATTAGTTTTGACAGCAAACGTTCCTCCATATCTTCAATTGAGGCAAGGATGTTGTTTTCACCTTTAGTATTTTTCAAGGTTGATTCAGCCCGTTTTGAAAATTTTAAAAGATCTTCAATGGTCTCTGGGTCTTTGTCAAGTACTTTTTATACCCCCCGCAAACGAAGTTTGGGGGGGTATATAGGAATCACCTTGTCCGTCCGTCCGTCCGTCCGTCTGTCTGTTCGATTCGTGTCCGGTCCATATCTTTCTTATGGAGAGACATTAGAAGATCATACTTCACACAAAGATTGCTTATGACCTAAGGGTGTGTCATGACCTTGAACCAAGGTCATTCGGGCAAGGGCAAGGTCACTGGCAGAAAAAGTGCAAAATTCGTGTCCGGTCCATATCTTTCTATGGAGAAACATTAGAAGTTCTTACTTCACACAAAGAATACTTATGACCTAAGGGTGTGTCATGACCTTGAACCAAGGTCATTCGGGCAAGGTCAAGGGCAGAAAAAGTGCAAAATTCGTGTCCGGTCCATATCTTTCTTATGGAGAAACATTGGAAGTTCTTACTTTACGCAAAGATTGCTTATGACCTAAGGGTGTGTCATGACCTTGACCCAAGGTCATTTGGACGAGGTCAAAGTCAATGGCAGAAAAAAGTGCAAAATTCTTGTCCGGTCCATATCTTTCTTATGGAGAAACATTGGAAGTTCTCAGTTCACACAAAGATTGCATATAAGCTAAGGGTTCGTCATGACCTTGACCCAAGGTCATTTGGGCAAGGCCAAGGTCACTTGCAGAAAAGTATAAAACTCGTGTCCAGTCCATATCTTTCTAATGGACAAATATTGGAAGTTCTTAATTCACATCTAGAATGCTTATATCCTGAGAGTATGTCATGACCTTGACCATAGGTCAATTGAGGAAGCTCAAGGTCATTGTTAAAAAAATCGGGCTCAGTATACCAATAATTCAAAATGTTTATATTAAGTGGCTGCTTGACATGTGGAATTTCGTTTGATTCCAGTCATGTTTGTTAACATTAGGATGCAAATGTCCTCATGCATTAACAGTTAACTTGAACTAAAATGGAATTTAAAGAATAGAAATTGGTTTGTGTACTCATATAAGCATTAACAGTTTTAAAAAATAGAGCAGTTGTTATTTATAGAAAATGGACGATGAAATAGATTCATCCAATATTTTCTATAATAGAAAAAATACATGAGTTATGATTTTTCTTAGCGGGGGGTATCAATTGTGAGCTTGCTCACAGTACCTCTACTTCTGCTATGTTTGATTTAAACCCCTTAGCAATTAAATTGATTAACATTCTGTTTGGTATGTCGTCATCACAAACCATTTGTTGAATTCGAGTAATACATTTCTCTGCAGACTCATCTGCTTGTTGACGTATTTTAGGACGTCAATTTCAAAACTGTTTTTGGTCTTCCCAAATCGAACAAAAAATGATTCTTTCAGGTTTGTAAGGATTGTTTCTGCTGCGGAGGGGAGTGCCAAGTACCATTGTTGCGCCATTTCACTGAGATGAAACACAAAACGGTTTAAAATTTGTGCCTCTGTGAAAGAGTGCAGGGTGCACCACTGCATGAATAAGGTCCATCACTGGCTAGCACTTACTTTTGACACTTTTCCTGTGAATGTTGGCAATTGTGCCGTGTTGTCAGAGATGGTAGCACACTGATGCGCAGGATTAGGGGTACTGTTTACAGACATGATTGAGTCAATCGCAACTTCTCGGTCCTTTCCGGCAGGCTCGGAAAAACACCTCGAATGTATTACCTAAGCGTCAATGACAACCCCTCTTTTTATAAAACTTGACATAAATACAACCCATTTTACGACCTGTTGAGATGTGAGCTATACTTCATTAAAGTAAACGATATACCCTAAAATATAACACAGAAGCGACAAATAAGACTGTCTAGTCAATACTTATTTTAATGGGAAGCGACTCCATTTTGTATAAAATTCTAACATCCGGTGATGTTAATACATTCGAGGTGTTTTTCCGAGCCTGCCAGAAAGGCCCAAGAGGTTGCGATTGATGATTGAGTTGCTTGACACTGTACTGGTACAACTGTTTTGAACCACTGGTGCTGCTGTTGTGTATATGTTACTGCTCACACTACTTGACACAGTTGTCAGGGTGCTCGCATTAGGAGTAGGAAAGGTTGAACAAGAACTGTTACCTGAAGGTGTGCTGGTAGTTTCTGTTGTAGACACAGTTGTATTAAATGCAGCTTCACAACACTATTTAGGTCTTGAGTTGTGTTTGTTGTTGACACATTAGGTTCAGTGAAGTTTATTAAATTGCTGCTTATTTCCTCATCCAAAACTTGGTTTGAACTTGATCCAGTCAGAAAAAAAGTTGCTTCCAAAATTTAATCATTTATATCTGTTTCTCATTTATTGTGTTCAATTTTATTAATGATACCAAAAAAAAAAAAGAATTCATAAAAGTATAAAAACGTGTACACCAGTCTGAATTTTACAAGAATGCGCAAAAACATGCCCAATGAAAATTTCAGTTGGCCTCCTTAACAAGAGACTGCTGAATCTCTAGTCAGGAGCTCTACCATATAAGCTATCTGGCGCTGGTTTTCAAACCAGCAGGACTATTGAATTTGTAACATTATATAAATAGTGCCTGTCTAGGAGGGTAAGAGTTGAATTTGACACCCCGAGAAAACCATTGTCAACTGACGCGAAGCGGAGGTTGACAATGGTTTTTTTAGGGGTGTCAATTTCAATTATGTAACAATTTGTTGTGTTACCCGTTGCCAAGTGTGTTGCTAACGCTGAGGGTAATAGAAAGGATAATCAACTGCGTCTTAACCAATCAAATTTCAGTATTTAACATGAAAATAAAATAAAATAAGTTGGGGGTTATTTTTATGAAATTGTACAGGTTATCACACACATGCACATTTACATATGTAACTTTCTTTTAATTACTGGTAGTGGCTGGGCAAATGATAATTATATTTGGTTCTCAATATTATACGAAAAATAAGTGACCAGTATATATTACTTACTGACAAAATCGAAGTGCCCTGTACATATGGTTTCGTATGTCTTTGTTTGTCGGATAGTATCTTCTGTTCAACTCTGAAATTATGGTATCCTCTGTTTGAATGTGCTCTTGGACAAAGAGACGCAAGTGTCTCTTCATCTCATCAATACTTTTAACACCATCATGTACCGAGCCATGCATTTTAGAGATAACAGCTTCATCTTAAGGTTGGCTTAGTCCTGAAATCTACTCACATTTTATACTATACATTATAAAGATTGAGTTAAAAAAAGTCCATATGAGATTATTCAGGTAACAACTTTGATTATATACCCATGAATTTTTCTTTCTTGATGTCAATTTTACAGAAAGCGATCCAATTTTCTGGATTCCATGCTATGCCAGTATGAGTTTCTGATTCCGTATCACCACTCTTTTAAACTTTAAACTCTTAAACTTAATCTCTCTTAATCTTATCAGAACAAACTTGATTCTTCGCATCTACTTTGATCTGATCTGATCCACGCCTGGCATCTCGACGTGATCCAACCCTTTGCATCAAGTTACTGTTATATAACAATATCTATCTATATATATTATTGATGCACCATTACTGTAAATTCCTTATATTACGCGAGTACTTAATTCCGCGATCTTGCGGTTTCGGATCAAATCGCGAGAATATAAAATCGCGAACACGGAATTTCCATTCTTATTTCTTATAGTTTTGAACTCTTTGAAAATAATAGCGAGGTTTTAAAATCCGCGAAGGGTGCTTCTCGCGATTTTACGCGGATATTAATTCCTCGCGGTTAATTAGGAATCTACAGTATTAAGTGAGTAAAATAATAAAGTGCATACTAGATGGATTACATATAGTTACACTCAATACAGTCAAGGTGAGCTGGAATGAGTTACAGTATATACCCGGTAGTTATTTAACATAATATATATATAGTTAAAGGAAAAATTACAATATTTCTATTTTTTCAACCTTGCAGGAATTAGCCAATATTTTGCCGACATTTTATCAAAGAATTATTGGACAATAACAACTAATTGCACAATGAATGTGATAGACATCCTGTGCATTGATTCATGAACTTTTTATTTTGATACGATGCTATTTATTATTAAGTTAAAATGGCCAAGGGGAGGGGGTATATCAAACAGTCTTTAAACAAAATTAATGTTTAAGTGATGAACAGACTTTAACCTCTCAAGTTAAATGATTTCTATGATCTCCTGGGTCAGGTAAGGTGATGTGAGTTTCCAGGTTTTTCACAAGAGGTCCTTCCTCAGACAGCCTCTGGCGGAGGAGTTTTGATAGCTGTTTTCTCCTCCAAGCTGAATCATTTCCTTCAATCTGGAAAATATAAATGTTACCAATTATTTCAGATTCATTTAAATCTACAAGTCATAGTGATGCTTTTCTTTTTTTACAAGTTTGTTTTACAAACCTGTGTTACCAACATAGGTAGCTCATTTAGAAGCACCTAATTAGAAATTCAGGTGGTTTGGGATCTACCATAGTAAATATTTACCAGTAAGAAAGAACACATTACAAAACTTATCAATTTGCATGATACACAACTGATCATGAGAAATATTTTACATTAATACATACCTTAAACTCAGGAAATTTCAGAACAGCCTTTACATGAACAGAGCATGGCAATTCATTTTCTTGGTGGGCTGCAACAATTGTCTCACAGCAGAGGTTTCCTAAAAATTATTTTAAAAAATATTGCCTACCTATTTCTTCATACACATTTCAGACTGCCTATTTTACTCAACATGATTTCTATTGTATCTGTATCAAAAAGGGAAATTAAGCCTGACCTGTATAGACTTTTTTAGTGACGATCTGGTCCGTGCATGCACTGTCTTACTTGGAACCCCAAGATGGTAAAAGGGGTTCCATCAAAAGGCAGTGCATGGCCTCAGCTTGAGTCCACCTCTTCCCAACAGATTTTGACGCTATATTTTGTATTGTGATCTTTTGGGAAATTTTTTTGACATTATCAAAAATATCATAACTATTAATTTCCTACATGTATATAAAAAGACAGACATGCCAATCTTCATGTTCTTTTCATTAATTAAAGTACAATTCTCCTGATTCATTGTATAACATATCTTTAAAAATTGTATTTTATATCAGAAAGTTATTGATTTTCTATTGTTCACTCCCATTTATAAGTAATATTATACTTCCTGGTTAAGTAAATATTAAAACCTTTGAAAAACAGGAAAACGTTGACTATTAACAAATTACTCATAACTTCATGTACAAACAATCGCACAGTTAATTATAACTTACTATTAAGTTGTAAACACAAAACGTATTTAACTATCTGTAGCCAAAGACAACGTGTAGGCCATAATGCCCCCTATGCCTTGTACTTAAAGGCCTATAGAATACTGTACTTACCGATCTTACTAAAACCTTTAGTTCACGAGCTATACAAAAGCGGGACTGGCTATCCATTTCATATTTAGTAATTAGCTGCTTAGAAGCATGCACGCTGCCAACACATTTCACAACCATGCCGGTTTTTTTTACTTTTTTATGATTTCTATCTTCATTTAAAGAAGAGTAAAAAATTTGCGACTAATTCAAGAACGATGGAATATAAATAATCAAGGGCAGATAAATCTATGCGCAAGAGAAGGTAACTCCTGCCTGCCTCCCTGCAGGTGGTACCAAATAGCATTGTCCAGAAGTGTTAGACGGCGCTTGATTCGACACTGGAAAACGAAAACTAGGAAAATGGAGGGGGTACGGAAATTACTATCTCCGTAATTCATCCTTTATATTTTCGGAAGTTTGATACTACAGTTTAGAGGGAAAGAGAAACGTGATTAAAAAATAGAAACATTTGGAATTCCAATAATAATAGTCGCATGCACGACGAAACCGCATACTGATTCGTTACCGGTAAAACGACTGTACGAGTTAAGGAGCGGCTCCTCAACACCAATATGGCGAACAAATGCTTTTATGAATTCATGTCGGCTTTAACGCATTTTAGTTGACAATCGACCCACAGGTTCTATTTAAATTTCTTTATAAATGTATTATAAAACCAATCATAAACACCTAAATTATGTATTTAACCACAATGCAAATCAGTGTTTTTTTTTCAAAATATCTCCAGTTTTGCGGATGAAAGTTTAAGGATTTTTGAAAAGTAACCTTCTAATTCTGGTTTTATAATGTTTGTCATCACTTCTAGTGTTTGTTTGAATTCTTCGATAACTAAATCATTCATAGTCGTTGGTTGTTATCAAAAATACACTTGATCTAATGCACTTTACTATCATGATTATTAGTGTGTGGTTCTAGCAGGCACGTTGCATCAGGGGGGGCCTGACCCCCCACTTTTTCTCGCAGCAACAAATTTTTTAAAATTTACATATAAAAAATTGAATTATCATGGAGTTGCCCCCCCCCCCCCCCCCCGTTTTTTTGGGAGAATGTAAAAAAAATTGATATGAAAATGAGGATTGAAATTGAAGTAATATACTACCCCCCCCCCCCCCCCCCCCCCCCCGGATTAGGATTTTGAAGATTTTGGAAAAGATGATATTTCCTTTTTTTTTTTTTTTGGTTGCTTGTCAAGATTTTTTGCATGAGTCTGCCCCCCCCCCCCCCCACTTTCAAAAACGATGCTACGTGCCTGTCTAGGCTCGACAGCCAGCTCTGCATAGAGGCCCCAACTTAAATTGTAAACTTCTTGTCTCCTGGAGTATGTGTTTTATCTCAAAAGTGGGGCCAAGGATGTATTCATATAATGTTTTATCATTATTTTCTCAACTCCCACACACTTTAAAGGAAACTTGAATTCATAACTTTGTAGACCAGGGAGCCCTCTAACAAAGTTGTAAACATGTTCCCCGAGGTAGGGGTTCTGACTCTAGGGTGAAACCAAAATAATCATAGTTAATGCATTTATTGTTTACCAAAAAAAGTCTTCTTTACTTCTGCCACAGGCCTCTGAATTTTGAAGAGAGATATATACCCTATCTATATAATAAATACACCAGATATGCAACGACTTTTTAACCCCTCACCGATTCGGGGACGATTTTTTGGTTGAAAAGTGCTTTTTTGTGGTTGCTGTGAAATAATGGCATAGCGGGCCATTTTGGCCCTAGTCTTTGGAGTGTATGACCCATACTCACTACGTTTCCTTTTTCTGGGGGTAGTAACATTCTCCACCTCAGCATTACCCACTGCTGTAATCTGAGCTTCTTCGGTGTTTTCAATGTCTGTGGGGTCGGAAAGCGTCGGCGAATTGGGGGTGTTATTTCCCAAGGTACCACGTCTTACCCAGTTCAATATAGACATATTTGCACCGACTTTCGGATTAAGATAGAATGTGAGTTTTATTCACAGCCGATACTCATTTATGGGAACTAACTCTATCTGAGCATTTGTTTTTTCTGATACAGATCATGTCTCCCAATGAAGGGATTCCAATCAAGGGCGCGAAATCATTTAACCTTATTTTGCTAAATATGCAAAAATAGCTATGTTTTTTAATCATATCGCCAAAAAAAATATGCATGGTTTCGATGTTGATGAAGCCCTTTAAAATGTGAAATTTGGGTCCTTTAGTTCAGTGGGTTCGGGCTCTATATAGGGCGGGGCCAATATGGCCATATTGCGAAAAAGTATTAAATCTTCCAAAATTTTCTTTTTTTTTACTCCCATACCGGTGAAGAAGAAAACCGAAATGTGTGATGTTTATGTATATGAAGCACTGTACAAAAGTTGGGAAAATTCAGGGCTCAGTCCTAGGTGGGGCCAATATGACCATTTGTTTTCCATGGACTGAAATGTCACACTTTCATTGGTTTACACAAAGCACGTGATTGCCTCATATATCTCTATATTTGTTCTGTGAGAAATAATATTAGGCAATATGGCCGTCATTGGCCGACGCTTCGCTTACTCATTTCGACATTTCATAGTATTTAATACATAAACCGCATGCCGTACGTTCTTAAAGTATTTAAAGTAGTTGCCCTTTGAAATTCTTTAAAATTAAAGTAGATGCCATAAGAATATTGACGTTACATTGTTTTGTCTGGAGCAGAACAAAATGGCAGAGTCGAAATTTGCTCAAATCTCTGCAGAAGAGAGAGAGAAAACATTTAAAATGAAATAGCAACAAAACATTGTAAGTATACATGGGTGAAGCAAAGATTTTTAAAGAGTATTTGAAAGGTGAGATTGAAATTTTTGAAGAGTTTAAATGAGTTAATTGGACGAGATATTAGGCATTTTGTACGTGGCTTTGCGTAAATCATCGCTGTTTGTGAATAAATATGTCGCTTGATAGACCTCGGGAAAACAAAACACTTATTAGGTTAGTTACTGACTCACTACGGAAATATATTGGGTTGATCAATACCCATAGAAGGCTCGGCTTCGCCTCGCCATCTATGAGATTGATCAACCCAATATATTTCCGTAGTGAGTCAGTAACTAACCTAATAAGTAATAATAGCGAAAATGGATTACCTGAATTGAAAAAAAAAATCATGACCTCTTGTTAGTACGGCAAATATGGCCACATAGTGAAATGTTTAACGATTTATATAATATTTTTTCTGTACATTCATAGTCAAGGAATTATAATGCCCATGGTGTTCTGTTGAATTATGAAATTCTCTGTCCATGGGGCAGGGGTTCAGGTTTTGTTTTGGGAAGGGGGTATGGCCATATAGTAGACATGTATTTTTAGGTCCCCTGAATATACTCAGGTGACCTGTTTCTATCCGTTTTCGTCTGTCGTCGTTAACAATTTTACATTTTTATAACTTCCTCTTGAAAACTACAATGCCAATTGTTACCATCTATAGTCTGTCCCAAGATATCTTGAATTCAGAGTTTGCTTAATTGCTTGATAATTATAAATACCTCAGGGTTCAAACGTTGTTCATTCAAAAGTATTTAAACAATTCAAGATTTCTCAGTCGAAACGCCCCTTTTACCTTATCAGGTTTCAATACAATGTTTAAAAATGTGATTTTTACGGGGATTTTGTACTGCAGCAAGCCCGGTTGAAAAATTGCGCGATGTACATGTATTCCGAGTGTATTCCGAATGGCGAAAAGATGTAAACATTCCCCATTATAAATCTCCGTAAGGAATTTGTTTTTGTTCCTGTCAATTTTTCCGAGTGAAAGATAATAATGTGTCAATGAAATTATCTTGGAAATTATCCCTTTCAACTATTTCAATTGCACTTCTTTGACAGGTTTGTGTATTTTTATTAAAAATCGTCCAAATGTGCTTCATAGACCTTAAATTGTTAAATTCATGGCTTTACCACCCCGGGGCGCCACAAGCGGGGTCAAATATGCAAAAAGAGCCAAATTTTCAAAAATCTTCTCTACTCTCACTTATTTGAGGAAAAACTGAATGCATGAGTCCTTTCTGATATATTATTTTATCAAATAAAATATACAACATGACTACTTATATCAGAAAGGACACATGGTTATATGTCCATGAAGCCCTCTACCAAAATTGTGAAATTCATGGCCCCTGGGTCAGGGGTTCAGGCTCTAGGATAAAGCCAATATGGCCATATAGTAAAGAAACTAAAGATGTATTAACACGTAGAACATCTTCTTTACCCCCATATTATATTTGAGAAAAAGTAAATGCATGGGTATGATGTCCATGGAATTCTCTACCTAAATTGTGAAATTCTTGACCCCTAGATTCTTGACCTTGGTCAGGGGTTTAGGCTCTAAGGCGGGGCCAATATAGCCATATAGTGAAAATTTATTAAATCATAAAAAATTCTTCTTTACTCCCACACACTTGGGGAAAAGCTGAATGCATGGTTATGATGTCCACGAGCTCCTCTACTTAATGCATATAATGTCTCATTTCTCATGCATCTGTAAGACAAACTGATTCATTATTATGTTAACCAGGAAGTCTTCTACTAAAATTGTAAATTTCATGTCTCCTGGCGTATGGGATTTGACTCTAGCGTGAGGCCAAAATGGATGCATAGTGTTAATGCATATAATGTTTTTAAAAAAAATTATATTCTCTACTCCCACACACCTTCATAAATACTATTATCAACAAAAGAAAGATGCATTTGATTGAAACTTACACAAATGCAACACATACATGTATGTTAAAATGACAATACTCGAGCTTAGTTTACAAAACAAAGAATTATGAACTCTGTATCTTGCTTATAACATGATAATTGACATAGCATTAAAAACTTCTTTATTTATCAGTATAAATATTCAAAATGGAAAAATAAAGTTTGAAAATTTTAAGTCAAATCTTGTCCAAGCTTAAGTCCCTTTTTTTTCTTTTATTAATTTTATATAAAACAATTAACAAGATTGTGGTCAAAGATAGCTTATATGTAACCGAGCAGTCAAGCAAAACGAAGATGGTGTACTGTGTATCTGATGACTTTTTATTTTGAATATATAGAGGCATTGACCTACAAAATAATACATAATATGAGAAAACTGACAAAATGAAAGAAAATACATTAGCTATAAGTTACCACAAATACATTATACGTTTCATAAAAAATCAATTACAGTGTGTACTGTAAAGAAAGCTAACCTTTGAACTTTACAGACACAATTTAAGTATTATAACTTTAATTACAAAAATACTCTTTAGTATTGACAATGCAATTAAAATAAAACCAGAGACTAAACATTTACACTGATAAGTAAAACATAAGTTAATATGAAATTTACATACCATAAGATGCAACAGATATCAACCGGATGGTATTTTCTTGAAACTGTATACTGCTCTAACTTAATTAGAATTATTGGTAACTTATTTATACACCTAGCTTCAAAATAATTGGTTAATATTATGAACCAATGAAATTACAGATAGGAAGAACTCAATTTACTTGCGCAGTTAAACTTTGGCTGATATAATTTTGAGATTCTATTGAACAAAACGAAAAATAGAAAATACAAAACGAATAAATACACATAGACATATTACTCTACTATCACATATACATAGATATGAATTTCAATTGAAATCATTATTCATTTTCTAGTATATAGGTACATGAAAACAATATTATGCACACAGTGATAAATATAATAAAACATACATACTAACACATAATGTATCGTACGAAAACATAATATTTACATTTTCCAGTGTCTTTGCCTGTGATAACACTACGTATCGATTTTTAACTATATAACCCATAAAACAAATGACGCAAAATCGAGGCGCCAGCGGGGTTTGCTTATTAATATTTAAATATATAATCGTACGATGGCTTAAAATTATATAAATATAAGTAATAAGGAATCATTCTTTGAATATTATGAGATGATAATTTTGGTCAGGGTGTGATCAAATCTATCTTAAAGCCCTTCGGGCTTTATTGGATTTGATCACGCCCCGACCGAAATTATCACCTCATAATACTCAAAAAATGATTCCTTATTCCTTATATAATACATGCATATATTGGAATGTTACATTCATTGGTTTACGTAGTAAAATAAGTTTAACCCCTCGCTTACCCGGTGGACATAACACATACATATGCATACAGTCCATCACTACGTCCCCGGGTAAAGCGCTAATACACATAGACAGTCCCTATGTGTATCGGGTATATTATTGTTTTGAAAAAAATTACAAATATCAAAGTTTAGATATCAAAAGTTGAAAAAGCTCATTTTCTTTTGTATTTTTATTTAGCATTTTCAGAAGTGCACAGTGTGTCGTTAAATACTCTTTGAATGAGTTTTTTATCAATAAATTTGATGCGGGTAAATTTTCAAGTCTACAAAACATCTTACATTTGTATATTCTATATGCAATAAATGACAAAAAATAATTATATAATTTGGCGACCTGTGTTTCTTCCAGGTAGAACCCCAAAACAATATGTTTCCAATAGACCAATCCACACTTTACAAAAGTTATGTCCCTTGGCCGCCATCTTTGGGGAAAAACCCATATAGTTCTCCAGTAGCCTTTGTAGTTTAGAGGGTTGTAACTTCGTCATTTGACATTAAAAATCCGTTTCCGCTGTGAATTTTAATTGCCCCAAGTTGGGGCAACCCACCCATCGAAGGAATAAATCATATCCCAAGAGATTTCTTCAGGGGACACCCATATATTTGGTTGCTTAAAGGAGAAAAATGTTGCTTTTTCCCTTTTTACCTTTGGGTTGACCCCGCAAAGGGGAACAACTTTTGCTGAGTGTGGATTGGACTATTTTTATCAAAATTTAAGCACTCGCTTGCCGCTTTCTAAATTTTTACTACATTAACACAATCAAAAGTAAGATGTTTTGAATTTTCAATTTCGTTACATTGTTTGCATTTAGCAGTGATATTTTTATTCCATTTGCTCACTAAAAGATTGTTACATAACAGATTGCTCAGTAGTTTGTAATTAAACTCAGCTAAGGCTTTGCTTTTGGTATTTATAATTTTCTGTGTGTATATTGATCTCCATAGATTTTTGCTTTCCAACTTAAATTCTTTTTCTAATTTAGATTGTGTACAAGGTGCTTGAAATTTATGTTTTATCAATCTTGAATAAAAAGTTTTGGTGTTGTGTTGATCGGAAGTTTTTGTAAGTATGGAATTTTTGAAAAATCATATTTGAGTTCAAATTTGGTAAAAATTTGTTTTATTATTTTGTATTCACATAGCCAATTTCTTCTTTTGCGTAATGCATCGAATATATCCGACGAACTTTTTAAAGTTCCATTCTATTCAAAAAAATCTTTTTCATATAGAATTCCGCTTTTAATCCAATTTTCAAAGCAGTGTTTCTTTGTTTTGTTTGTAAGTATGGCATTTTTGAAAAATCATATTTGAGTTCAAAGAAAGTGAGCGCACAAGATAGTAAGTTTGCAGGAATCCTCGACACGAATCAATTGGGATTTAAATGTCTATAACCTCGAAAGGCTATGTACAGGTTTCAACAAAAATATATTATTTGAGAGTCGAATTTCATGGCTATTCCGGTTATTAAAAAACTCACAAGCTTTCAAAAAATGGCAATGAGAGTTAAACCGATAACTAGTTGGAAATGTTAATGCAAACATATTTTAATGAAGTTATATTGTGTATATCCTAAATAACTAGTAATAAGAAAAGAAAATAATGTTCATACAACAGATCTAGAAATCAATAACAAATTTAAATATACCGGTATATTATAATTCAACATCATGGTATAATAACAAACATTTAAAACAAAAAAGTTTAATTTAAAAAAAAAAGACCACCAGCTGGATTTGAACCCAAAACACTGAATGTTTGTATTCACTGATCCAGGACGAAACCACTGAGCCATGCGAGACTTGTCAATATATGCTCTATAAAGTACTGTTTCAAACAACATTGACATATAAATGGACTTTGTTTTTTATCCTTCAAAAAATAATTTGAAAAAGTACATAATTAGTCATCTCTGGGTCATCTCTCCATCTTTTTTTTCAAAGCGATATTTTCAATGTTGAAATATGTTATCTTTACACGTTTCAAATTTGTGGAGAGAAGACCCAGAGACAACAAAATCATTTAAAAACAGCTGTAAATAAGTAGGATTTTGCATGAATTGCATCGTGTTGCTATATTTAGACCCATATTATGATAAAACCTTTTGCATTTCAAATATTTCCCCACTCATTCCACATCCAACAGAAAGCAAATATCGGTTATAATTCGAAAAATATTCAAAATTAATTGATGAAATTTTACTCTCCTTGTGCGCCCAGATTCCTGCCGAATGTACATCTTAAGCGCCCACTTTCTTTGGAAAAAATTTGTTTTATCATTTTGTATTCACATAGCCAGTTTTATCTTATCTTTATCTTTTACATATAGAATTCCACTTTTAATCCAATATTCAAAGCAGATTGTCTTACCTTTAAAATTAAATATTTTATTTGACCAGATAGGTTGTAATAAAAAAGATTCGGTAGAAAAGGCAGGTATTTTGGTTTGGGTATCATCTTTACATAAATTATAGCATACAAAAGCTTGCTTGTAGAACTCTGGGAAGTTGTTTATTATACCATAGTCTTTTGGCAACCGTCTCATTTGTTTTCATCAGATATTCGATATCAATTTTTGTAGCCTTACAGATATTTAATATTGTGTCCTGTACTAAGTAAACGTGGAATCCACATAGCTTTTAGGGCCGTAAATTTAGATTCTATATCAACAAGGCCTATTCCTCCCTTATATACTTCACCTATGATGGTATTTCTTTTGATCCTATCTGTTTTATTCCACATGAAATTAAATATAAGCTTTTTAGCATTATTTATGAAATCATTGTCGGGTATTTCGAAAATGCTAGCTACTTATATAAGTTTAGAGATTGGTAATGTGTTTATTATTGTGCATTTTCCAAATATTGTTAGTTTTTTTTACCAAGATTCAAATAACGTTTCCAAAATTTCATGAAAGATTTTCATCAAGTTTTTATTGTAACACTCAATTTTATCATGACCAATGTGTATACCTAATCATTTCACTGATTGGTTCGTTACATGTATTCCTTCAGCATTGTTATATTGGTTTTTAAGAGTGCCAAGAAGGATGCATTCTGTTTTAGATAACTTTATTTTTGATCCCGCGAGTTTGCAAAAGATGTCAATGGTTTTAATGGCTTGTTTGAGAGAATCTATATTCTTCAGTGATAATGTCATATCATCTGCATGTTGGATGTTTTTAATTTCTTTTTCTAAGTTTTTAACTGTAAATCCGTTTATTAACCCATTGTTTTTTATTTTATCGGATAAGATTTCAGCGACGAAAAGATATAATAATGCTGAAATAGGACAGCCTTGTCTACTTCCTCTATGCGTTTGACATGTTCTTGAAATCCATCCATTATTTTTCAATCGAAATATTGGGTTTTTATATAAAATTTTAATCCAGTGAATAAAATTGGTTCCGAAATTTAAAGTCTCTAACGTTTTGAATAAAAAATTCCATTCAACAGAATCGAAAGCCTTTTCAAAATCCTAAAAGAGGAGTAGCCCTTCTTGATTATTATTTTCGCAATATTCAAAAATGTCTAGAATTAGTCTAGCATTTGTACCTATAAATCTTCCCTTTATGTAGGCTGTTTGCTCATTACTTATATATTCATCTATCACTTTTTTGCAATCTGCGTGCAAATATAAACGCAATGATTTTATAATCCGTGTTAGTCAAGCTGATAGGTTTGTAATTTTCAATAGATATTTTTCACCTTTTTGTGGATAAGAGAAATGACTGCTAGGCGTTGAGAGAAAGACATTACATTTAACTGGAAAATTTCTTTCAACATATTAAAAAAAAGTGAAGATAGTTGATCCCAAAAACATTGATAGAATTCTGCTGGCAATCCGTCAAGCCCGGGAGCTTTAAATTACGCAGCACGGTTAAGGCTGGAATTTGGAGGCGGGGCTTATTTTGATCAACTTTGAACTCATGAATATTCATTAGATATGTCATTTAACGTAAATAACATTTATTAATAGTAGTTGATTAGTTTTTGGATTTAATTTCTTGTTGAAGAGAGTTAAATCAAATATCAAACCCCTCATTGTGCAATAATGATCATTATTTACTTATTTTCAATGAAAACATTAATTGTCGTTTGGCTCCGATCCGCTCCCTTCCGACGCTTGTATCCATCCGTGACGCGTCGACTATTTTTAGCTGCTAGCAAAATGGCAGGCATGGATGTAAACATGTGCGCCGAGATGTTGTGGATTGATACTATCTGTGTGAATGTCGAACTATGCAGGAAATATGGTAAGTATTGGACAAATCATTCCATAAACTAACGCAAACAGTATGATAAAGAATGTAATCGCAGTACTTAGTGTGTACTGAAACAACAAAGTGATGTACGGATCGAGATGTGTTTTCCAACGACCACATGTAAATAATTATGAAGTTTTATTACTTATCAACACACTAGCATATCATTTTGTTACACAAATGATAATATATCAATACTTTAATTGCATATAACTGATTATTTTAAAAAATATTTTAAGAGTATTTTAATCCCACTTGTTGAAAGAAATGTCGAAGGCGATTTATCAGCTTTTTCCCATCAGACAGAGATTTTACCTGAATGCACAACCTTCCAGTTCCACATTGATTATTTATCAGCGACACCATACATGTATCAATGTAGATGATAAGTAGTGCCACTGTTTTAGACTGTGTTGGTATATTTACATGGACTGGTATATGATCAATATTTTGTTTTTTGCATGTGTACCAATTAATTAAAAGAAATCATTTTTACTCTGACAAATTGCTCTAAAGTATCACTTCTAACTGCTGATCCATGTTGCTTCAAATAAAAATTTCACTGCTCAGCTTGTTTACATTGAAATTAAAGAATCTGAATTAATATTTATTTAGAATTTCAATATAACAGTGTGTCATAATTATATTACCAGTATAATTATGTAAAATATTTTTAAAAAAATGATACAATATAGGTTAATTGCTGGGAGAATTATCATCTCTGAGTCTCTAATATTGTACTGTTTTGCTGACCTGTCTTAACTATCAACATGATCAGGTTTTTTAACATGTTTAATTTATCAGGACAATGTTTAAATGAAATTATTTGTCAGGCGCGTTGACTGTCCTTGCAGACAATTAAAACATTTTTCAAATCAATACAGTTATCCTTATTAGGTAGCATTACATTGTTAATAGCTACAACTACAGTAGTGTAGATTGTCATCACCTTCATTCAACTCGCATCATGCAATTACTGTACACCTTGCATGCTTTCAATGACAGGGGTCAGTCCAAACTTTTTGTTTAAACTTATCTGGAGTTCGGCGGCTATGCCGATTCAAAGTGTTTATGTAGTGCACTATAAAATGTTGACTTTATTTGTTTAAATTGACCGGAATACATAATCTAGAAAGAAAAAGAGTAATATCTTTGAGGTTTCAAAATATGAGGTGCTATTTTTTGTCTTTCACACCTTTATTAGCTGATCACCAGCTTCAAAGACTTCATACTGATCAACCATTACTTGTATCGCTGCATAAAATTTGAGTTCTAAATAACTGGTAATTTTATGATTTTATTTATGCCGTAGCTTATACATGTACTTCATTTGTAGACTCCTATACTACTTGTGTTGTGTAGAAGAGGTGAAGGTGTGGGGTACCCGTGTCATGGTGTTTGATTCCATATGCTGTATGCTCCAGTGACTCATTACAATCAACTGCTTCAGCCCCTTAGTTGAATTTATCCAAATGCATTTAACATGTTTTTGGTAAGATTTAAAAATACAGTGCCTTACATATATATTCTGTGGGTGGAGACTACCCTGCATGTATTTGAGTGTTTTCATTCTGCCGGAAATGTAATTAAACTTGCTCTGAGAGTATACACTATATCGCAAACATTGATTGCTTAGCATTATCCCTTGACGATAAAGATTGTTTTAATAGGGGGGGGGGGGGGGGGGGTTCTTTCTGTTATTGTAAACATTTATACCTAAGTTATCTTGGAGTATTAAATTCTCTTGATTTTCTTCAGTATATTGGGAACATTTGTTAATTGCCACAAGAAAATCTGTAATGTTAATAATAATATATATTTAATAAAGAAATCAACATTTAGGAAGAAAGAACATAAAATACATGTACATGTAAATGCCCAAGTGGCATTTCCAATTATTCTTCTATGTAACTGTGTGCCCATCTTGGCATCTTCTGTGTCCACTCTTGTTTACAAGAACTCTCAGACTGAATAAACATCAGAGGCTAATTCTTTGCTCATAGGGTTGTCTTTTATCACAAAAGGTTTCCCAGGGTGAAAGTTCATTTGACATTGTTTAGTTTATACTGTTGTAAAGTGCTAAAATACATGTATATAATGTTATGTTAAACTTTGTAGGTTTATGCATGAGACCATCTGCATCAATTGGTGAATTGGCTGGTTCTACCCCCCTATGTTCCTGCCTAGCTGTTACCAAGCTTTTCCTATGTGGAGACCATCGACATGATTTTGTACAAGGAAAACAATTATGTGCATTTATAACCTCCAACAGAAATATCAACATGATTATATATCTGTTAATTATAAATATACAAACCTAATCTTAGTACATGTATATGTTGAATCTGAGCTTAGGATTTTGCAATTCTTGTGTGTTTTTTTTAAATTATTAACAATTATATTTAAAACATAAACAGTCAAAATTAATCTTAATATGCAAATATTATTTATTTAAAGCATGATTTATTTGTTAACAGTTTCCTGACAATGAGTTATTTCTTCAATATTCCCTTGAAAAATGAATAATAAATGTTTGAAAATCTATATATTTGTTGTTGTGATAAACACTCAAAATCTAGGAATTTAAATTGTTCATGTATTGTTGTTTGAGTATTTGTTCATTATAGGAAGGGGGTGGGAGTAAGAGTTTTCTGCTTGTACTTTCTTAAAAATAAACAGCAATGTTGAGGAATCCTTTCAAAGAAATAAACAGCAATTTTGAGGAATAATGTGTCTTAAAATATATTTTCATTCACCAATGATTGATTTAATTGGCAAAGAAGGTAAAAAATAAAATGAAAAAAATGCAGGGCTTTGATTGTCGCTGAATACATGCACGGATCTAGGGGGGGGGGGGGGGGGGGTCTTCCCCCCCCCCCTCTTCTGAACCCCCTGCAAAATTCAAATATATTTAAATTACATTACAAAATTACCAAAACAAATATAACTGTCGCCCCCCCCCTCCCCCGGAAAAACTCTCTGGATCCGCGCATGGATTATAACGTTATAAGAGGTAATGCATGTCGTAGTTATCTCTCATGTTTTTTTTCTGTTGATGAATTACTGACCTACGCTGTCACTTGAAATTTATAAATGAATGATATTTATTTAAACTTAAGTTACAATTTTGGCTCCAGCAATACAACCAAGGGAAAATGTCGCAAAATGCTCGTAATGTAATTCAAATTTCCCGCAACACTATATCTACAGAGTTATTTCCCTTAGCCGAAATCAAGATCGGCATTGCGTTTGAAAAGGGGGTTAAGTTAAGGAAAATACATGTATGTCATCTTCAACGCACTTTCGCAAGGGCATAACCTGCATGGGTACTTTCGATATTTCACACAGTGATCAAAAAGGTGTTGAAGTAACTGAAAAGTGCTGCTGCTTTGTTTTATTCTCCAGTTTGTCTTATTCGTTGATGAAAAATGACGTGATACCCCCGTGAATGATGGATTTTCGAGTGTATTTTTGGATATGGCGTTGTAATTAACTCGATTCCATTAAAGCAGCAGTGATTTTTTGGGTGAAGGAGATCACATTTAAATTATACATGCAAAACAAATAAATGTGCAACGGGGGTATGCCCTTGCGATATTGAAAAATATGTGTGACATAGAAAAATGTTTATAAATATCGATGTCACGTGATAGGCACGTGATGACGCTAAATGCACATGTGTGTCGTAACACATGGATCACTAGAGTTAAGATAATAGTATTTTGGGAAAAGTTGTATGCGAGTTTTGATTAATACGACCATCACATTTGTAGTTCGTTTTTGATGACATATTTCTTAGTAATTTAAGCATATGCAACCTTAACAGTGCTGCGTATTACTTTTCATACTCATTACTGTATCTTTACATTCATCTAAGGTTGGAAATTTATCACAATTGTCTTTAGCTGTAGTAGAAAGCGTTTTAATATTACTAGATTCTAAATAATTTTCAATGTCTAAGTCTTTTACATTTTTGTATCGTATGAATTCTCATAGAAATGACACATTTCACCTTAAATTTCGTCATCTGTTGTTAAGTTTTCCTGTTTTTCATTCTGTAGTTCGTAAATTACGTTTTGTGAAGGTGAAAAGAACAAGAACTATTTTTTATGTCTAGAAAAAAAAAACATCAAACACAAAACGGAAGCTTAAGTCCCTTTAAAAGGTTCTAACTCTAGGGCGGACCCAAAATCATCATATAATAATGCATTTATTGTTTTTAAAATATCGTCTTTTTACTTCTACTGATACTGAATAAAAACCGACTGCATATAAAGCCATCTATCAAAATTTAGAATTTCATGTCTCCGAATTTAGGGATTTGAATCTAGGGCGGAGCCAAATCACTCATATACATTGTAGTGTATAGGGTAGGGGTTCTTAATGCAAGGTGTGGCCAAAATGGTCATTTAGTGTTAATGTATACGATGTTTAAACAACGTATATTGACACAGAATAAAAACTGACTGCATATGTAGAAAAAAAAACCATTGAGCCGTCATCTTTAATAATATTTTTTATTAAACTTTCATGTTAAATACTAGTACTGAAATCTGATTGGTTTAGACGCAGTTGGTAATCCGTTCTATTACCCTCAGTGTTAGCAACACATTTGGCAACGGGTAACAAAACGAATTGTTACATGCGCGTAAATTACGCGCGTACGGTTCGCCGTAGAATTAACTACATTTCTATATAAAAGCAGTAAAATTTTCTTTTAAAATTAGAATAACCAGTAAAATTTTCTTTAAAATAAGACATTCAGTATAATAAAATAAATAGTGCCTGTTTGGGAGGGTAACTGTTGAAATTGACACCCCGGGAAAACCATTGTCAACCGACGCCACGCTTCGCGTCGGTTGACAATGGTTTTCCCGGGGTGTCAATTTTAACAGTTACCCTCCCAAACAAGCACTTTTTATATAATGTCACCTACATGCAAGGCAAGGGTTATGGCGGGGGGGGGGGGGGGGGAGTATATATTTGTATATAATGTAATTAAGAGGTGTTGCTGAACCGCGGAACGGAAACGGAAGGAAAAACGGAAAAATAGTATGGCTTTTAATGCTTAAATATTGTATACATTGGACACAAATATGTACTTTGTATCTTTTATTCAAATTTTTATATCATTCTCACGAATGTCTATCAACTATATCATTGCATTCAATTTGCTTAATAAAGTACGAAACGGAAAAATGAAAATGTACGCACATTGTGATTAAATAAGCTATTAAAATAACTTTTTAGTTATTTTCCATTTGTAATACTGTTGGAATAATAGTAAAGGGCATTTAGTTGAGCGTTTGGTTGTGTTTTTCATGACTTCGAACCTTGCTTTGGATTTTAAACTTGTTTTAAAAAAATTCACACATTGAATTTTTAGTGATCCATACTATTTAAAAAATTCATTAATAGATATTAATATCAAAAACGTGACCAACGAATAACATTCACAATCATTGTCAAGAGGTTTTGCTGCAACATTTGTTTGCTAACCTTTTCGTCTCGCTATTTTAAAGATCATTTAATCGAAAACAGAATCATTTTATTGGGTCACTAACGCTCAAGACGTCATGCAAAGTCTCTTTTCTTTCTTCAGATATCGCCGTTCGTTGTTTACATCTTCTACCGTTTAAGATTACTTATTCCTAGTATTTTAGGTATGACAGTTTCTTTACGTTTACCTACGTGATTGTACAGTCCTGCAACTTAATCCGAATAGAGCGCTGGATATGTTGTTTAGTTTAAGATGTAATGTTAATCGAGAGAAAATCACACATTTTCTAAATAAATAAAATTGATTATGAATAACAGTTTTAACGATATTAAAAATTCACAGTAAGTATATCGTTTATAGCTTATTTAACAAATATATCAAGTAAATAACATTACATAACATTTTCTGTATTCCATTCCGTTCCGTTTTCCGTTCTGCGTTTTATTTTTATCATTCAAAACAAAAACAGTTTTTGAACTTTCTAAATAAACAAATAGACGGTTAATAGTAAAGTAATAATTGGCTTACCAAAATCACCGATAAGCAGTACATGTGAAATGATTTTGGTATAAATACCAGATGTTGGAGGAAGATTTTCTAAACAGAAGTTAGTAACAAATAGCTTTTTTTGTTTGTTAAGATGCTCACATGGAAAGTTTCTGGTCTGCCCCTAGTAATGGGGGATGGAAGGTTTTTAAATAAAACATGTATACTAGACACCTTGTTTTAGTTTATCTATGAAAACATATACACATAAAACCTATCTTGAAAGTTGACAATTAAGAAAAATTATTTTGTTTCGAGTTTTGCACCAATATCAGTCATGCCCTCTGTTATGATCTTTGAGTTTTTCACTAAAATTATAGGCTTCATTGTCCTTTTTGAAAGATTTCAGGCTAGAAGGTACGGAAGCGTATTAGTGCCATTCTCTCTCTCTCTCTATATATATATATATATAAATATATATATATATTTTTAAATTCCAACTTTAAAGTTGGAATTTCCAACTTTAATCTTGGAATTTCCAACTTTAAAGTTGGAAAAATCAACTTGATTCATTTTTTGTTTTTAATCATTTTAGAAATAAAGAGCATGCTAAAAAGATCATAAGGATTTGAATACGGTTGGTCACGTGATCACATCCTGTGAAACCGAAGAGCTTCTCAGAAGATTTGATCACGTACCAACCAAGTTCATATCCCGGTGAACTTTTTAATATTGCTGTTTATTACTTTGAGAAGGACAAATCGTTTAAAATTATGAACTTATAACCGTGTTTTTGTTGTGACGGGGTCATCTATCATTTGAATATAATACAACACAAATCCAACCACACCCTACATATACCGGTTCTATTACTCTCACCACCAACAACAATCGATATCTATTAATGTGAAGGGTACCATGGTGTACACACAACTAATTGAAAATCTGCGACCAGTTCGTGCAAGTCCTTGCACTAGTTTTGATTGATCAAGAAATAATCTAGATGTGAAATTGCCTATTATAGCTACTTAAATTAAATCTGACATTTAATTAGCTAATTAAACATTGCATTTGGCAGTTACTGTAGTAAAACAAATGCGCGTACTTTTGTCATTTAGTCGATCGCTTAATTGCACAAATAATGATGGGTTACAAAAATATTTATTTCAAAATAATTTAAGTTATCAATAAACTTTTGTTAAGATAACTAAAAGTGATTAATCATTTCTTCTCTGAGGAAGATGTACAATTCTCGCATCTCATCTGGATGTTGAGGTTGAGCAAGACCGTTCTCTTCCATTATGCAGATGCACAGTTCGTTTATTAATTCGCTACACGGCAAAGGAGGTACCGGTTCAAGTTCTTTTTCGCATACTTGTATGTCATTTTCATTTATTTTGAGCCCGTAATCCACGGTATCAAAATAAATGATGGCATGTAGTGAAGCATGAATGGACGTCCACATCTTGCAATTCGTCCACATCTTGCAATTCTTTGTCTGTATGGTCTTATTCTATGTCGATTCCACATCAAACTTTTATCATCAAGGGTTTCCTGCAAAACCAAGAACGCATGAAATTGATTATAATTAATATTAATCAAATACATCATTATTTATAGTAGAGCGTGAGGCCTTCTCATGGGTCCGAAAGGTTCCATGTATACATGTATGTGAAAATAATGACTATTTCAGAGATTACAAACTATGCCCCAATGAACTTGTATATTGTCGATAGCTATTTACATGTATACCTATTGAATTAAAATTGTGGTTCAATATGGTGATCCATACTCTTTGCCATTTATAATATCAGGCCAAAATCTTATCTTAAGGGAAGTTTTCTGATTTGTTAAAAAACAAGAGTCCCACAGGCCTTGACGGTCACCTGAGTACCATAGCCCTTAGATTGACATGACACATAGAGTCTCATGTTTGCATTTTAAGCTTCATGTTGAAGTCCAATCCCTAATCTGAGACTCCTCTGACTGTTACTCCGCTTTTATTATTTGATGTTTTACAAATATTTATTCATGAAAATGTTTTGGTTTTTTTTTGCGTATTTGGCCCCACCCATGAGACCCCGAGGGTAATAGGGTCATCAATTTCGCAATTTATATTCCTCTTATCCCAGAGATACTTCACACCCAAAATGGAAACAATTGGCCGTGTACTTTTCAAAATGAAGCTAAAAATGTAAAGTTGTTAACGAACAACGCACGACGACGGACGAAGACCAATTGCATGCGTGTTGCTGAACATGATTGTTATGAATACGATAACATTTTACTTCTTTGACATGTAATATGCAATGTAATTCCTAGTTATGACGTCATAATGGAGATGATGTCTCAGGTCTTGCCAACATGTACTATGCTCAGTCTTCAACTAACGTTCACCACAAATACACTGGCTTACATATATAACCACTCCAGCACTGAAACAATAAGTACCAAGTCTAAAACCTATAGACATATTCACTAAATATATACAACGAAAAACAAATACCCAAACAGATTTACTGTATTTCTGGCTACCAGTCTACCAGACTAACTTCTAGAATTCGCCATTAATGCCAAACTCAGCAAGGTGGCCGCACACAAGACAAGCAGCCACGACTCTTTACCTGACCAAACCGGTTATGCTAAAAATAGCCCTACTACGAACACTCTCAATATAGAAGTAAGGAACACAACTTGGACACAAATTACACTATTTACAAAAACAAAAAATAAAACTGAATTCAACTTCATCACACACTGCAAAAACTCTGTATTTTTTTATTTTAATCATTATTTCTTCAGAAAACTATTTTTATCTGCTTGTCTTACCTGTACCATTTCCAAGAAGCAAAATCTTGAAAGTTCCTGATCTAAATATCCCCCATCTTGGAAACCAGATTCAGCTAATTCTTGGAAAAAGTTGATCCAACTCTGCATGCCCTGGCGGCGAACCATTCCCCATAAACATTCTATTCTCTGATTTTGCGTGCTCTTACCATATGCATACGAAAAGCTACGGTTACCAGCATACTCATCTCTGTGATTTCTTCCCGGAGAAGTTTTTGTATAGTCTCAACATGGACGTTCTCGGTTCCTAAGTCTGCGCGTAACCTTCGTGGGTACGTGTTGTTTTCAGATACTTTCTATGTAGTAAGTTGCAATGATGTTTGGGTTTTTGTGAGATACACCAGCATTTAACCAAATTATTTGCCGAGAAAATTCATCAACACATCCATGAATTGTTATACCATATCGTGAGAGCTTATCATACCCGTCAATAAGCCATACCGCATTTGGACCAGGAACAGAGTAGACCCGTCGTCTTAAGTCTTCTTCTTTTTTTGTACTCTCTGCAATCAGGGTCTAAAATGTGCAGCAATACACGTATTGTTCCCTGATCTACAACAAATCCTTCCTCCAAACATTTCAAATGAAGCCACCGATAACCATGCATCTGGCCATGTTTTCCACATTGATCCATAATAAACAATGCAATATCTACAATATCACTTTTGTGTTTTCTACGATAGAGCCCTAAATTGCGAGTAATTCTTTTCAAAGTGCGGAGGCTTATGACATATCCTTGAAGTGTTTCCAGGCATTTTAGAATTTCACTATATTTTAAACCCTGTTTAAAATATTCTTCTATTAAAACAGTTCTTGGATTACAAATGACGTTTAAAAGAAAAGATGTCTGAAAATCTAAATTTAAGTTGGAAATTCCAACTTTAAAGTTGGAAAAATCAACTTTAAAGTTGGAAATTCCAAGATAAAAGTTGGAAATTCCAACTTTAAAGTTGGAAAAATCAACTATTAAGTTGGAAATTCCAACTTTAAAGTTGGAATTTTAAAGAAAAAAATACAAAGTGGCACTAATACGCTTCCGTAGGAAGGTGGTCATCATTACAATATTATATTTTTTTTAATCCAGAATGAAACTTAATGAAATGCATATATGGGACTCTTCGACAATTAATGCTGGCCTAAATCTAAAGAAAGTCCTCACTACTCTTGTGTATAAGGTATAACAATATTTCATATCTTCAATTTTTTGAAACTGTATTCCCTGTGTATTCAAATGATGTTTAATGATTAAATCGTAATGTTTAACTGCATTTTAATCAATATACAGTGTAGTATTAGCAATAGTTTTATTGATCCCAATGTACACGCTTTCAGATCTTTAAACTAGTCTCTTTTCAATTTATCATCATAAATTTATGAAGTTTATGAATTTCTTTTGATATCGGTACCTGATGATCAATTTCTCCGTTTTCCTGATATAAGTATGAATTGCACATCCAGATTTGAGTGCGCTATTCATCATATAAGTTATGTAAGCAATTGCTAATGAAAAATGAAAACAAAAAACAAAATATTTTAATGTTTGATGATTTTACTGAAATATTCGACCTATTCAATTCTGTAGTCTGCTGATTTTTTTTTATTGATGTATAGCTATCCTGTCAAAACCCGAAGGAAACAGCATTGTAAAGAAGCTACCATAAAAAATCCACAGTAAAAAATATATGCTCTCATTTTTTAATGTCAAGTATTTGAAAAAAAAAATCTTTTAGATGCCGTAAAAAATGTTTTCATGCAAAATTTCAAGGAAGGTAGTACGCGACATCTGTCTGTATTAATGTGGATAAAAGAATATAATAATCGAAATACTTAACCGTCTTAGAATTTTCAAATCTTACAATATTTGACCATTTTTGACATAGGAAAAATTTCAAAAAACCCAGCGGAATACGGACGTATTCGAAATTTAACGCTCTATAACCCATTACGCTACGCTGTTAGGTAACAATTTTAGGAAAAATTATTATTTTTTAAATTATACCGGATTTAATTAATTATTTCGATACGAAGAACGTCTACTTCTCGATGAGAGATGCTCCCCACTACCAGGAGAAATAACTCTTAACGATTTTGCCAAATCAAAAAAATAAATAAAGAGTTGTCTATCTTTTATCGTATATGTTCCTCGGGACACATCAGATTTTAAAATTCTACAATATTCGACAATAACATTTTAAATTTAAAAAATTCCTAAAAAGTCTGCAGGTCAGCAGCTATTTCAAAACATCAGCAACTGATTCTTAAACACAATTAAAGACCAAAATCGTGAAAGGCATGTTTAATTTTATTGTTTATCTCGAAAAAAGAAGTACGTCAAAATATCTAGTAAATGATTTCAGAGAGTACATATCTTTTTCCCTTATTTTATGACAATAGGCATAAGGGGATCTTGTAGTAGATGAAACATTTTCTTTGCATTCCATCTAGAAATCCTACAAAAGGCAATCCCGATACCTATGCTCAATGTAATATCATTTTAAAGTAGCGTTCAAGAACATTCTATATGCCGTTTTTAGAGAGACTGTATGAATTCTGGCTCCTGATATATATTTCATTCGTCATAAAATGGAGAGAAAAAAATTTCCATAATTTGTAGCTAGATGCCTACATATTTCATTAAAAATGACAGATTGAAATACAACTGTTCAAAGTGTTTACCTTAGAATTATATATACTCCGGTACACCTTTCAAGAACCAAGCTACTGTAACGTGTCGCGGCCTCGACCAGGCGTCTCGGTCCGTACACGGTTCACCCGAGTTTAATAGGGAATGCAGACACTTGCCAAGTGCCTCTATGATGTGCAGAAAAGCTTTAATTCAAAATATACAGATATAGGTTAACCACTGCCTTGTGGTAATTCTCAATATATACAGATATATATAAGCCACTGCCTTGTGGCTATTTCTATGTTTGTCAACTGCCCTTGCCACCTGGCAAGGCAACTTGTCGCTCAGCCACTTGGTAATGCAAGTTGGTAAATCAATCTGGCTATGCCACTTGGCCTATCAATTTGTCATTCGGAGAACCTGACTTAATCCACTTTAATTAACCAATATTTCCTACTTTATAGAATTCACGGCTGTGAAACTCTACAACACAGTAATTCGCACTCAGGGATTACTTTACGTATGAGTCTTCTATACAGACTATACAACATCAACCAAACAAACTAGCGACACCATCTGGCTCTTAAACCAATTGCATTATCTCTAACACAAGTGTTTAAGATACATCCAAACATATTCTCTCGATTTATAAGTCTATCTGACTAATAAGAAACTACAATACCTGTTTTTGTTGTTTTGTTTTTATATAATAAAAATACTTGAATCACTCTTTTAATCATTTGACATTTTAATAACACTACTTACAATAATTACTGATAATAAAAATACAAACAAGGGAAGATAACTCTTTCAACCGTTTCACTTCCCTCCCCTTAAGAATATGCGTCCCGCATGATTCTACTGTCAGAACAAACAATAAGTAAGTAAAAATTAACAAGTCAATATGCCGATGATCTACAGCATCTTTTCCCTCTTCACAGTGATTGTCTTGCGTCCGTGCTCCCGGACAATGGTTGTTGTCTTGATCGACTTGGTATATACAACTGGATCTGTCTGAACAGCCTTATCTGCAACTTTGCATGTGGGGTCATTTGTCTTGTCATCCAGCCTCGGTGTCTTACAACGGTCAGGTGTATACACGGGCATGGGTTGAGTCCTCTTTCTAACAGTAGGGTCGACGGCTTTCTCACAGGGTGAAGGTCCACTGGTACCCGGTTCTTCGTCAATGGTTATGTCGGGTTCCTGTGAGAGCCACTCCTCTTCATCTGAAGACTCGTCCTCGTGGAGATCTCTAGATAAACTATCTTCACTGGATTTAATACCCTCTGCATTATCAGACTGTTGGCTGCCTTGACCTTTCTCAACTTCGTGTGGATGGTTTCTCTTTAGATGCCGGATGTAGTTGACTTTCTTGTCCGTCGAATAATCACATCGTCTACAAAAGTGTCTGGTTTCATAACAATCGGCCATGTGGTCTTTCCATTCCGAGTGACTTCTACTTTTAAAGGAACAGAATGGACATTTCTTCAGCTGTTCTGCACTGGTAGTCTTCGTCTTCGCCATTTATCTACAACAGAAAAAAAACTTGTTGTAAAGACAATTTACCACTGGACATAATCTTGCAGCCATTTAGGCTGTCTTCTAATTCTAGAACCACCCGTTGCACCCAAGTTAACATCATTGTCAACCTCATCTGTTTCAGACCCTTCATCGCTTATAACATCCGCCTTGACGTTGCTTGTAGCAGATTGGTTAGTTTCTACCTGAGAACTAGCCTCTTCAACAACCTCTTCTCTTAATACCTGATCACGCTTTAGTCGTAACCTGTCAACATGCACAACCTGTGGTTTGCCACGTTGTCCACAATCAACCTTGTAGGTTAAGTCTGTCAGTTTTCTGAGTACTTTAAATGGACCTTGCCAGTAACTAGTGAACTTCGGGGATCTTCCGACCTTTCTGATAGGAAAGTAAACATAAACTTGATCGTCTGGCTTGAACTTTTGCCATGATAGTTTCTGGTCGTGGTACCTTTTCTGTCTCACCATAGCTGTGTTTATATTCTCTCTGACATACTTGTGAGCCTCCTCCATTGTCTCTTTGAGTTGCCATGCCCACTTGTTGCTTGGAATATATTTAACTTCCGCTGGCATCTCGTACATAATGTCCAGCGGTGTAGTCACCTCTCTACCAAGCATCATGAGGTTTGGTGTGAACCCTGTGGTCTCATGTACTGATGATCTGTATGCCATCAAGACATAAGGTAAAAACCTATCCCAGTCAGAATGGTGATCATTTACGTAGGCACTAAGCATCGTCACAAGTGTCTTATTAAAACGTTCCACCATCCCATCACTTTGTGGGTGGTAAGGGGTGGTACGTGTCTTCTTTATATGTAAGACATGACACATCTCGGAGAACAGTTCGCTCTCGTACTGGCGACCCTGGTCAGAATGGATGATTGAGGGTGTTCCATATCGTACAACAACTTCCTCAACTATAATTCTAGCAACGGTTGCAGCTTCCATGTTTGGCATGGCAAAACTCTCCGTCCATTTAGTAAAATAGTCGGAAATGACTAGAATATATTTATTGCCGTTTTCAGTCAACGGAAGTTCACCCAAGATGTCAGTCGCAATTCTGTCCATGGTAATCCCACTTTTTACAAGTTTCATTGGTGCTCGCTTCCTCATTTGTGGACTCTTTCTCTTAGAGCACTTTTCACAGCCAGCTATGTAGGTTCTAGTGTCAGCTTGTAAACCTGGCCAATAGTATTTTTGTCGAACTCGGGCTAGTGTCTTGGTAACACCCAAATGTGCAGCAGTCTTCATATCATGGCAATATTGCAAAACAATTCTGCGTTCGCTTCGGGGTATTATTGCTTGTAGACAAGACGCTTTTCCATTGCCAGCATCATACCTCCGGTATAAGATACCATTTTCTACCACAAGGCTATCCCACTGAGACCAAAGAGATCTTAAAACATATCCAAGACCACTTATATCCTCGTATGCAGGTTTGCTTGTACTTTCCAACCAGCTCTTTACTTGCTTCAATTCATGGTCTTTATTTTGTACTTCCCTGATGTTGACACATAAATCTTTGCTTTCAGAAGCTAACTTAACAACATTGACATGACTCTTTGGTGACTTATCTTGTGGTTTGTCTAAGACACTTTGCTTTTGCAATTGATTTGATGGATCATATCCACACTGTCTACATGGTAACCTACTTAATGCATCTGCATTTTTGTGCTGAAGCCCCGGCCTATGTTGTATCTTGAAATCAAAGGCACTTAATGTCTCTAGCCATCTGGCAAGCTGACCTTCGGGGTTTTTGAAGTTAAACAACCATCTTAGTGAACCATGGTCACTACGAACCAAAAACTCTTTTCCATACAAGTAGTGCTTGTAATGTTTTATAAAATGAACTACTGCCAAGAGTTCCTTTCGTGTGACACAGTATCTACGCTCGCATTTTGTCAGCGTTCTACTTGCATAGGCTATGACACATTCTTTCCCATCTATGTTCTGTGACAACACCGCTCCTATTGCTTGGTCACTTGCATCAGTATCAAGTATAAATGGGACTTTGAAATCTGGGTGAGCCAATATAGGGGAGTTAATCAAGTGGCTTTTTAACTTTTCAAATGCTTGTTGACATTCCTTTGTCCATGCAAATGATTTTCCTTTCTCAGTCAGGGAGTGAAGACATTTGGCAACAGCAGAGAAGTTTTTGATAAACCTGCGATAATAGCCACACAAACCCAAGAATGACCTTATCTCAGTGACGTTTGATGGTACGGGCCACTCTTTCACTGCAGCTATTTTGCTTGGATCTGTGGCGACACCTTTTTTAGAAATGACATGGCCAAGATAAGTAACTTCTTTGGCGAACAGGCAACACTTTTTGGCCTTTAATTTCAAATTGGCTTTCTGTAGCCTTTCAAAAACTTTACCCAGGTTTTCCAACATATTTTCGAAGGTCTTACCAGTGACAATGATATCGTCTAAGTAGACTAAACAAATGTCCCATTGTAAACCCGCTAACACGCTTTCCATGAGGCGTTCGAATGTAGCCGGAGCACAACTCAAGCCAAAAGGCATTACATTAAACTCAAAGAGACCTCGCCTCGTTGCAAATGCCGTTTTGGGTTTGTCTGCACTCTCCATTTCTACTTGCCAGTAGCCCGAACAAAGGTCAAGTGTAGAAAACCAAGTTGACCCAGACAACTGGTCTAAGGATTCATCGATCCTCGGGAGAGGATATGCATCTTGAACGGTGCAGCTGTTGAGGCGTCTATAGTCCACACAGAACCTATATGAGCCATCTTTCTTCTTAACCATGACAATAGGTGAGGACCATGGGCTATTGGATGGTTTGATGACGTCTCTCTCCAGCATGTCATCTAATGTTTTATCGGCTTCCTCTGTCAAGTGAGCCGGTACCCTCCTTGGATGCTGTTTGATAGGACGACTATCACCAGTATTGATGTGATGCTTGACAACACCTGTTCTGCCCAAGTCAAAATTGTTTTCTGCAAACAAAGAGGTGTACTGTAATAAAAATGCTTTTGCCTCTTTATGTTGTTCGGGAGTTAGAGTGTCTACTGTCTTCTGCAACATTTCTGCCAGATCCTTCCGTAGCATGGTTGCACTCTGGGGATCTTCATCTGACAACATATTCTGTACTGTATTCACTTCAGAAAGCTGTCCTACTGTGGTTCCTGAATAAATGGTTTTTGATTCTTGTTCCGTATTCATGAGTCTTACGGGAACAGTTTCTCCAGGAGAAACAACTGACCTTGCAGTCAAAGCACATTGCTTTCCGACAATGTGGTCAACTGGTTCCACTATACTTTCACCTGATGGAATATGGGAACCTATTGGCACACAAACTTTGCCGGGTATTATGACCTCACTTCTTGGCGGAATGCTAACTGTTTTGGCAGCTGTTATCCTAAAACAGCCAAGGAACCCTTCTATCGCCATTTGCTTCTCATGCCCCTTGATGATGAGTGTCTCATTGTTGACATCAACTGAACACTTGTTTTTCTTCATAAAATCAAGGCCTAAAATACCGTCAATCTTCAGATTTGCAATTATAGCATCATTGTAGCATGTCACCTGGTCAACACAAATGTTGAACTCTGCTTTTCCATGCACGGAAAGTGGGGTACTATTAGCTGCCCATATTGTTTGAGATACTTCTCGCAAGTTAGGTCTTATTGCCACTGGTAACTTTTTGTATAGAGTTTCTGATACCAGTGTTACAGTAGCACCAGTGTCCACAAGAAACTTTGCCTTTTCTCCCTGTACCTGAACTTCTACATACAGTCCACATTCCTCAACTGATGAACCAAGGCCAACTGACACATTTGGTCTTCTCGCTGCATTCTTATCACCTTGTGTGTCATCTTTCTGGCCTTTATCAAGACTGTCATGTTGTTTCCGTCTTCTGCGTAGCTCAGGGCAGTTACGTCTAAAATGTCCTGTCTGCTTGCATTCATAGCACCTGCGCTCTTGATTGCTGTTATTTGCACGGTCACTTCGAAACCATCTGTCATCATTATTCTTTTGCCTAGAGCTTCTTAATTCTTTCAGTTCTTCTGTAATGCACTTCATTCCTTCTTCTACTGACTTCATCCAGGTTTCCAGCTTGTTATCAACATTGATACCATTTAGCTGGGGTTGTTCATCTGCAATAGCTGTCCTCAAGTGTCCTCTGAGTTCTCTATCTCGTTTTTCAACTTTGTTATATGCCTCCAGTTCTACAGCAAGGCTAATGGCTTCATTCAGATTGGCAGGACGAGATTGCTTGATTCGAATACGAATGTCTGAATCAATTAAGGCATCAATAAATTGATCCTTAGCCAATGTTTCACGAACTTCGCCAGGTGCAGTTGGGTATGCCAAGTTAGTCAACCGTCTGATAGCCTGGCCTAATTCCGAAAGAGTCTCTAATGGCCTTTGTCTTCTTTCTTTAAGTTGCACTCTGTACAGGTCGGTTTGGTTAGGAGGTGAAAACCTTTCTTGTAAAGACCTGACAAGTGTCTCATAGTGTTGTCCCCTGTCCTTAGGCAAGTCACCTAATACTGCTTGAGCTTGACCTCGTAGGGATAATGCTAAAAACAAGCCTTTCTTTTCTTCGTTCCAACCATTGACACTGGCACATGCTTCAAAGTGACACTTATAATCTAGCCAGGAACTAGAGCCATCATATGTAGCTGGCTTAACTGTCAATTTGCTGTCCCTTTCGTCTCTATATGTTTCATTCAATGTTCTGTTGACATCAGATTTAAGGGAAGGCTGGTGTACATTGGATCTATAAGGCAAATTGTCTCTTGGCAAATACTCCTTCTCCTTGTCAAACTGGTCTGCTTCAAAGCGAACTTTCGGTCTTGCACCTTGATATTGGTGGGGAGAGTTGGTTCCTTTGCCTTGGTAGATACAATCATACATATAATCTGTCCCTCTGTCAGAATACCCACGTCTCCTACTATCTGTCAGGGTGATGTCTCTTGGTGCCCTTTCATAGTCATATGTATCATCTAACCGACCAGTGGCAAGACCACTGTCCCTTGATGACACTTTGTCATATTGGCTACCAATTGGCGTAGATTGATCAATGCGGTACCTCTTCAACTTTTCTTCCATTTTGTCAAGTGTTTCACGCAAACTGGTCTCAATGTCACCTGACTCCTTTTCTCTGTCCGTCATAATTCCCTACAAAATCCCGCAGCTGCCACCAAATTTGTAACGTGTCGCGGCCTCGACCAGGCGTCTCGGTCCGTACACGGTTCACCCGAGTTTAATAGGGAATGCAGACACTTGCCAAGTGCCTCTATGATGTACAGAAAAGCTTTAATTCAAAATATACAGATATAGGTTAACCACTGCCTTGTGGTAATTCTCAATATATACAGATATATATAAGCCACTGCCTTGTGGCTATTTCTATGTTTGTCAACTGCCCTTGCCACCTGGCAAGGCAACTTGTCGCTCAGCCACTTGGTAATGCAAGTTGGTAAATCAATCTGGCTATGCCACTTGGCCTATCAATTTGTCATTCGGAGAACCTGACTTAATCCACTTTAATTAACCAATATTTCCTACTTTATAGAATTCACGGCTGTGAAACTCTACAACACAGTAATTCGCACTCAGGGATTACTTTACGTATGAGTCTTCTATACAGACTATACAACATCAACCAAACAAACTAGCGACACCATCTGGCTCTTAAACCAATTGCATTATCTCTAACACAAGTGTTTAAGATACATCCAAACATATTCTCTCGATTTATAAGTCTATCTGACTAATAAGAAACTACAATACCTGTTTTTGTTGTTTTGTTTTTATATAATAAAAATACTTGAATCACTCTTTTAATCATTTGACATTTTAATAACACTACTTACAATAATTACTGATAATAAAAATACAAACAAGGGAAGATAACTCTTTCAACCGTTTCACTACATTTATTGTTATAAAGCATTACTGGAAGATTTCATATAGGAAATTTCAAAAATCTGAAGGCTCCTTTCATTAACTTACCAGATCTTGATCTTATAATTGCAGCAATAACCAATCCGCTGCTATTCATCACCTTATTACCAAACTTTTAATCTAACAACGCAATAGGTTGGAGCGTTAACTATGAATCTGTTTATAGACACAAGTTCGAATCCTGCTGGGACATTTATAATTTTTACCTTTCCAAAATATTTTTAAGACATTTTTTGATCAAATATTATGAAATTTGAAAAACTCTAGACCAGTGAAGATATTTTGATTATCCACATTAATACTGGCAGATAGAAGGATAGATAGATAGATAGACAGACAGACAGATAGATAGATAGATGATATCTCTCTCTCTCTCTCTCTCTCTCTCTCTCTCTCTCTCTCTCTCTCTCTCTCATAACCCCTTTTTGGGAGTTGATTTTTAATCAACTCTCCTATGCAGTCACTCGGGCAAACCGGAAGTGAAACAGTGTTTGCACCTCAGCACAAATCATTGCTCCTGACAAGACTTAGTTCTTGAAAATAATTGATGAATTCGATGTAATGTATGCTAAAGCATTGTTTTTCAAGGAAACTTATTTACAAATACCTTAAAAATAGTCAGATTTTAAATGGCACGAACAATTTAAATATTTTTTGTAGTCGTATGTATTCCTACGCCAGAGTTCAATATAGTCTCGTTCAAGTCGACGCTCGGCTGTCTCCGTAAACCCTTGTCGGAGATTTACGGTGTCAGCCGAGCGTTTGGTTGAACGAGACTAGAGTTCAATATTGCTTGGATCCATACAATTTTCGAGAAATATTTTTAACAATGATACATAGTTTGATTGAATTAATTTTATCTTTAGATATTATTTAACATGATTCATGTGAAGGTTTCTCGACATTCTAGTCGAAAAAGTTCAAAAATTCATATTATAAAAATATGCGTAATTCAAATCAGAAACTACGTATACATGTACTTGTCATGCAAAATAACATATCATTGATTTTAAAATAAATAAACATCGACAAAATCAACTCCCGTCAGTCCTTCAGTACTTTGATCGAGTATTTGCAATGAGTTTATAGAGGACTCTTTTTTAAGACTTGGCAATAAAACAGGAAACAAACAATTCAAACACAGTATTATTTATTCATACTTTTTTATTTTTTCTTGAAAAAATTTATGTTTATTTTGTTTCATATATAGATATGATAAGAAATTAATTTCTCAATACAATATAATATGATAATGAAGCAAAGCCTACAGTTTGAGAAATGACAATATTTTACATATAATACAACAAACTCTAATATGTACAAAATATACATACGACTTAACAATATGCACTTGGTAATTCCAAAACACAAAAGAAAATCCAGAACTGATAAAACTTGGCAAAGGCCAAAAAAAAAATTCTAATCTATTTTCGATCAAAAATCAGCCAATTTTTTTTTAGTTCTGGTATTTCTTTTTTTTGTCAAACCAAGGCATTTTGAGATCAAATTTGACGAAAAACAACCATGGCAGTTAAAGATTAGGATAACATGTAAAAATGTCAAATGTAACAAAATGCCATAAAAAAGAATTTGTTTTAAAATATATTCTGATCAAGGATAAAAATTTGTAGAATATAACACTTATATAAAATTCATATGTGATGTTTAAAACATATTTTGTTGTTGTTTCATTTCAATATTTGGATATACAAAAATAAGATGTATTTTTAGAATTGGTTTAAGCTTAGTGTTATTTTATTACAAAAATGATTTTAAATGGACGGAATCCATTGCATAATTTCAAATTTGATTTTGCCGGCCGGAAAATTTATTTTTCGGTCCAATTTTTTTCTTTCAAGTCAAAAGACATTGGAATGTTGAAGTTGCATATGATATATGATCTCTTTGACTAGTCAAACTCCAACTCAGTCTGAAGTAAGTATTTAGGGGTGGGGGTAAGGAAACTTTGCTGCTTTTTAACAAAATAGTCTAATAATCATCACATTTCAAAATATAATACAAAAAAAAATAAATGTATGCGAGACAGATAGCTTTGCTGCGGATTTTCTGGTTTGGCAGTTTGCTAGCTTGTGCGACTCAACAAAAACACAATGTAACAGTTAATTTCACCCCATCACTAACAATATAACAATATGCAGACAGTTATCTACAAAGCATAGAAAAAAGTTTTATTGCCAAAAAGGGCAAATAAAATATAGCACAATATCAATCATCTGTAGGGGCTATTGCCCCTACTTGCAGGGGTTATTGCCCCTTAATCACTATGCTTGAGACTGAAATTGTCTCATGTAGAGCTGACATTGAGAACACATTGACTGTCCGGGAATGACCCCCCTTTTACTACAGAGACTACATGCTTCCTCTCCTAGGTAGATTTCTACCGGAGAATCGGAACTGTCCCCCTCCTCAAGGTCGTTATCCGAAAATGCACTTCTGGAAAACCCGCGGTCTTCCTCATCACTCACATACCCAGCATGCAGTTCCTCAGAGTTCCGAACAAAGCCAAACTCATCTAAGTCGGCTGCCGAGATGAGAGCGATATTGTCACAAAATGTCACAGATTTTCTGGGCCCACTTCCTCTATGCTTCTTTTTCTTGGAAAGAACTGACTTCGGTCTGTCTGCCTGTATGTTGCGAAAATCAGACTCGGATTTGCTTCTTTGTCTGTTGGCTAGACCTTGCTGAGGAGGGGCATTGGGGGGTCTGCTGATGGGGTGAGAGTTCATTGGCTGGCTGTTATTGACCGTCACACTGCCGAATCTGGATGCCAAATCTCGCACGCTTGGTCGAGCCTCATTGCCCTCTGAGGATTCATCTGGGGCGGATCCATTGGGAGAGGTTGACTCACCAGTTGAACACAAAGGTACTGCCTCTTTAGAATAGTGTCCCTGAAAGGATTGCTGTCCCTATAAGGTAAACAAAAAACATAATTAGTAACAAGTAATAATTTTTTCATTATCAAATATTGAAATTAGTACATCATTGTTTTATAATCAAAATTAAATACATGTACTACTTAATTCTATGATATTAATCTTATTATCTATAAAAAACAATTAAGCATTAGGTATGTATTAAATTACACCATATTCACTAGTAAATTACTTTATTATTAATCAGTTAAAATTTAATAACAAAAACCATAGTTGCATGTTTGCAAATTGCAGATTAAAGCTACAAAGGCTAAACCAGTGCCACACCACACATTCTAAGGTGAGAGTGTTTGCTGATGATCTGTCAATGAATGATGATGTCACATCCTGTCCAGAAAACTGACCAATCATTGCCTTTGTCCATTCATTCTGCTTTGCAGGGGGGGGGGACCTTGGATATTCACTAAGAGACAGTGATTTCTGCTTGCAAGATAATTTTTTTGATCAGAGCATGAACAGATTATCAAATCCTCTATTGAAGACAACTCAAAAGAAAAAATAATCAGTCCCCACTACCTGACTGATCATTTAATTTCTCTTTCTACCAACCCACCAATGGCAGTCAGATGACATGACACAATAGACAGAGCTCCAGGAGTCCTGATAAAGCCATCATCAATTAGCAGCATTGACACAAGCCTGATCACAGGAAGAGAGATTAACAAAGATTTGGGGGGGGGGGGGGGAGTTCCACCTTTATACAGGTGCCATAGAGTTAATGAAATAGGGGAACCAGCATAACTCTGACAGAACAGCAATTACTAAAAAAAATGTGCACAGGTCCATTGGTTTCTAACATTACTTTTAGTATAGGAACGTTTTTCTTATTAAAACGTTGAACCACCTTTTTTTTTCTTCAATTTGTACAAGCTTTATAACTTAAGAGGACAGTGCTCTTTTTGTGTATACTTTAAGAGAGAGAGCCTCTTTGTTGTTGAAATTGGTGTAACTTAAGACCAGGAGAACAAATTTACAAAGACCCAAATTAACCCCTGCAACAAAGGAACTACTGTGTGTTTTTGTTCCGTTTTCACTGTGTACAGATCAAGGCGTTGCGAGCCCCTCATTTGTCTGGCCTCACAATCTCCGTATTTACACCTCCAAGTAACAAAAATCGACAGGTTTTTGTTTTTTAGGTCACCCAGGCAACGTATTAAGGTGTTGACTGTCAGCGATAACTTTGAGCCTATCATCTAACTCTTAGAGCAACAATCGGGTTCTGAACGGGTTACTAGCTGGGTCGCGTAATACAAGAGTAAATGCAATGTCATGTTTTACCTGGTATCAACAATAATCAATTCAGGTACCGGTAAACAGAAACCGTAATGGCGCCAAAAAGAAAGCATTGAATGTCACTCATGCATGAAGATAGTAAATAACATTTCTAGAAATTTACATAATGCCTTGATTTGTATTCCTGTCGCACATAAATTATACTACACCAACAAGGGGGGTTAAAAAATATGATGGAGGGCTTTTAAATCTAAATGAAATGCAGCTAAAATAAATTAGTTTGTAATGTACAATCATCTATTACTTTTTTTATTTGACAAGCTACTCCTATTAAAAACTTCACTATGAAGTAAATTTAACTTCTAAACAAGTTTCACAATTAAATATTAAAAAAAAAATTATGGTTGCACTTTTGAAGGTGAATTGCTTTGCAACTGAGCAGGAAATGAGTAAATGAAAATACTGAAATAATTTTTTATCCCTTAACCCAAGCAAAAAAAATATAATAAAAAATAAATGTGCGCATGATGAATTTGCTAAAAGCTTAGAGCCACAAAGCAGACACAAGGAAGACAAATTCATATTTCCCAGTTAGGGTAGAAAGCCACAGACAAACAACCAATGAGATCATGTCACAACAGCTACAATGGTTACTTACTGATGATGTCACAGAGTTACCATCTTTCCAAGCCACATTAGCACAGTCTGCTAAAGGCAGGGTTAAATAAAAAAAGTAGATGTTAGTGTTTTGGGATAAAACAAATAAACCCCAGAGACAAATACAAACATATAATCAGCAAAGGAGCAGCATTTTTTATATATGATTGATACATAAAGAAACTGCGGTTATGCCACTACAGAGCAAGTCTTCTACAAACAGACATTTTTTTTTTTTTTATAAAAACTGACACCCTTCTCTGCGAAATTCCAGAGGTATTTTTTTTTTAATAGTACATGTATTAATGTGAAAAATTAGGAATAGTTTTGTTTCATATTAAAAAAAAATTATGAATTAGAATTTGAAGTGAAAGTTAAATTACTGACAAAGTGAAAATGATTTTTTTCTGATATGTTCAGTACGTGTTTATTACTTGTGAATTAGAGACTGAGATTTAGAGATTTATTTTAGTTATAAAATACAGGTAAAAGTGTTCTTAGTCAGAAATAAACATACACATATTAACCTGATCAGACATCTGTTCAAAAAGAAAGAATATACCCTTAACTATTAATAAAACAAAGTTGCTCAATTTAAGTTTAGATTCTCTTTGGATGGGGGTGAATATGGAAGGACCAACAAGTTAATTTTTTGTGCAATTAAGACTTAATTTGAAAAATTTGGAGGCTTTAGTAGGTCCAGACCTATTTAAAAACATATTTTAGAAAATGATAATGTCCATAGTAAACATTTGATTTCATTTGATAATGTACGGTACCTATTCTAATCGCCTAAAAACTACTTTAATAGAATTTCAAAACACTGAAATTGTTATTTTAAAAACTTTTAATACTCTTTTCATGTAAAGTCAAATTTTGTAGCCTCTAGCTGTGATTAAGCTGATTTTTAAATTGAACTACCAGTAATCATGGTGGGGGATTTAGGACCATATTACTATGAAAGTAAAGTTATCAAGAACTTTTAATCTTTTGCTTTTTATCCAATTTCTATACAATTTTTGAACCGTTAACTTTTACAGCAATTTTCAATTAATGCATGTACATTGACTGAAAGGGCCAATTCTAAAGGAAATAAATTTATTTAACAAACTACATGTATTACAAATTAAAACTTTCAATTATAGTTAAGTTATTTGATTGGATATTTAAGATGAATTTATGAAAATTATCATGATTTAAAATAAAATATGCACCAAACTAAGCTTTCTGTACCTAATTTTTTTTAAAAGGATTTCTATTCATGATTTAAATTACTTTTAAAAAAAATTTCAGAACATAAGGGGCCCTACAGGAACAGGAAGGGTGTTAGTACCTGTTGTATCAGATTGTAGAGAAGCGAGATTCTGACAGTCAGGTTGTGAAGCATATCTCTCCAGTGTCCGAGTACCGAACACTGAGTTGCTGCCCCCAGAGGCGGGGCGTGGCTGAGTGAAGCTGGCGTGTCGACTAAGGGGGCGCCTAGAACTACTGATAGTAGCAGAATGGAACTGAATAGAGGATGGCAATGAAGGAGCAAAGACTGGTTTACCAGCCTTATAGGTCGCAGTTTTCTGGTAGGGTCCAGCACTCCCTTCCTTTTTAGGGTAGGGAAGAGTAGACACTGCTCTCTCTATTGCCTGGTTGGGTTTTGGTGGCAGCACTGGTTGAGCCTTAGCAGTCATCTGCTGTGAGGCAGGGGAACTACAAACCTCGGGGGCGGAACTAGGGGTTGTCGTCTTTGACTTGTTGTACTGGGGGTGCATATTGGGTTGGGAGTGTACTGCTCTCAGCGGGCCAGAATTGTTGTGAAGTGGCCTGATTTCTGCTACATTTGTAACAATTTGGGGTTTTGCAGGCTTCTGCATCTGGTACTGAGATTCAGAGTCTGTGGAACTACTGTCAAAAGGGGTGGGAGTGGTCGACCTTGAACTTCGACCTCCATTCACCCCTCTCTGTTGTTGGTTCAGATTGCTGGGAACACTTTGTGACTTGTTGCATGTCTTCCCTTTCCTGGGCAGTGTCCCATACACATCCAAACTGTTCAAGTTACTATTTGATGTTGTCCTATCACTATTTAGTGTCCGGGAGTTTTGACTAGAATTACAGGTCACTTGTTTCTGAGAACTAGTAGAGCTTCCACTACTGGGTCTCTCTCCCCTATAGTTCTTGTTCTCTATCACACTGTCCACTGAATCTCGTGAGCTAGACCTGGAGTGAATGGCCGTCTGCTGCAACATGGCCACATTCTGGTTGACACAGGGTTCACTGGGTTTGACAGTCTGGTTTCGACTGTAGCTGTCTTCACCATAATTGTTACTGAAAAGTGGAAGAATTAAATGACTGAGAGAAATGTTACAAACTTGTGTGTTAAATGTTACATTGTTACTTGATCAGCAAGAAGGACAACAGAAATTGTTTTCTGTAGAAAACATAACTCATCATCAGAAATATCAGGTTACAAAAAAGGGGAGTCTTTAATATAGATGACAAGATAATTCTTTCATGGTTTGATGAAAAGATAAAAAGATACACATGCAAACAGTCTACAGACATGTAAACTTTTAAAAGAAAAGTTAAGATGAAGACAAGATAACTTATACATATATATATATTTATTTGTTTTGGTCTGTCTCTGGTTATGAATAAAGATTGAGGTCAGTTTTGAGGTGTTTCCCTTACCTATTGACAATAAGAGGTGAGGACCGAGCACTGTCGGAGCTGGTGCTGGATGAATTGGATTCCTGCCTCATCATGGCCGCCTTCTTCTGCAGACTTCGCAGCTTCAGGAGACATGAGTTGTGTTTTTTCTGGCCGTAAGTGTAGGACTGGGAGGGGAGGTTGGGAATCTTGATGGCCCTCTTTAAACAGTCTAAAACAGGAACATATTTTCTTTTAGCTTATGTTCCAATAAATACTTAACACACCCTAATGGTAAAAAAATTCTTAGCAGATGCAGTCATTTTACTTAATAACATCTCAGGAAGTGGTCTTTTACATGATAAATTTTCATACAATTCAGTAATGGTATGTATTTTCTAAATGTCATACCTATTGCTTGAGAGCAGTGTCTAATAGCATCTTGGAAATTTCCATTAGTTTCGGCCAAGACACAATGATCCATGAGATCTTCAGATGATTGGTATATGCTGCTGAATTCATTCATATACATTTGGTTTCCTGGAAGAATGAGATCATCCAATATTAGTTAAAAGGACTCATAAATCTGTCATATTCTAATACATGTATCAAGTTTTCTGGGGGGTTTTTTGTTGTTGTAAATTACACTGTTTATTTTGTATTCAACAGATGAATTGTGTAGTGAAAATTTGTTCTCCTTTCTTGGTGATGATTTATTTTTAAAAAATGCAGAACAAAATGAACTTCATAGCTAATTTTTACTTTTTTATCTGATGAAAGGGTATTTGTGTCTTTCGTGTGTGCTTTATGAGGTATGAAATAATTAGAGGCCTGGAGTTCAAAGGGAAAACATAGAACACACTAGCTTAAAGATGCACAAGTCAACCAAAACGTGGCCTCATGGGGTTGATTTTGATTGGCAGTGAAACTCTAAATTTAACTAAGGGGATGGTTCAAATACTGAATACATACATTCCTACATAATTCATCAGAGGAGTCATTCAAATCATTAAATTCCTTGATTGTAATCTATTTCTGAAATATGCTATTTCACCTTCAAGGTTTTTGGCTTGTCCATTTTCAGAGAGGTGGTTATTAGAATTTCCAGGTGATGGGTGGTTTTTGGAGTAGTTATTCTGGCCATCGTAATTGTGATTGTTGATATCTGAAATGAAAATCAAAATTATATCATAATTTTCTCCATTCATTTCGCCCCCTGGGGCCAAGAGCAAACATGTAGGATGACAAGTGGATTTATTTGACATGATAGAGATATTGCAGACTGATTAAGACCTAACCCATGTCTACTACTAATCATCTTACGACCAAACCAAAGAAAGAAGATTTATCTTGGAGGAGACAGAACTCATTAAATTTTCTTGTTTGCATTACATCTGGGTTCTTAGCTCTTATTTCTATACCCCATATAGAAAAGGCTCGGAAATCCTAAGCGCTTCACCGGGTACAACAAAATATTGATCTAACCTAAATCTGTAAATGATATTGGGGCCCCCACGGTGCTACTTATCCTTTTGTGAAGGTTTTATCGGCAATACACTGTGATCGTGTTTGTTGCATTTCGCACAGACCAGGCATATCTCCTGGACGCAGGACACTGGATTCACATGAGTGAACACCAATACTACATGCCTGGACAGCAGCCAAGACCTGACAGTGTCTTTCGCGTGGCACCGTGGTTCAATGCATGGGCATCCCCACAAACCCCCACAAGAGTCATCAATATCCCAGTATCAAATTTTAACACAGCAATTGAATAACAGTGCTTTAAAGACCCACTTTAAATTCAATTTGCGAAAAAGAAAAATGTTTCAGTACATCAAAGAGTGCTATCGTCAATTTTTCAAAGAGGGCAGAATTACAAGCATTTGTTGAAAAGAGTTTTACCTTTGCCCTGGTGTGAACGAACTATGGCTGGGTCGTAAAGCTGCCTTGACTGGTCGATGGGGTTCCCGAAGCCATCCACAACTGGATGATAGAGTTTCCCTTTCTCAGGTGGCACTGAGTGATTAACACTCACTCCACCTTTTGGTCCATTTGAAGGTCCATTAGAATTAGCACTAAAATTTTGATGATGTTCAAATTGGGATTGCGACATCACTGTTTGGGTTGTGTTGGGTTCCTGGTAGTTTGGGTCGATAAACTTCCTCATGTTTTCGGCCACAGCTTGCGGGTTGAAGGTCTTGGGAGGAATCATACTCTTGTTGAGAAAATACTGGGTGTATGGATCCAGTGTTGAACTACCAGTAGAACTTGAACTATTCCTATCACTGCTTCCATATCCAGAGTCTCTGTGAGATTCCAAGGACAAATTGTCAAACTGAGTCTCATGCAAGTTCTTCATGTTGTAGTTGTCCGAGTCAAAGCTTGTGTTGCTGCTCTGACTTGTTTGGCTCATGCTGCTATTGATTGAGCCCTGGCTCATGTTGCTAGCAGTGGAACCCTGGCTGTTTGTAGAACCTTGGCGAGACAACTTGCTCTGGTAGCTCAGAACACTCTCCACCATCCTCCTGTCAATGTATCCAGGTGGAGATGGCTTCTTCTTGTCGGGCAGAGGAGGAGCCTGGTGATCTTGCTGTGAAACATTGTTTTTCTTCTTCAAGACTCCTGGTTTCTTTTCTGGTTTTGCTGGTTTTGGGGGTTTCTCCTTCTTCTGAGGCTCTCCTAACCGACCACCCTGAGTACTGTTCATGATAACTGGTGCAGATTTTTGCCTTTGATACTGTGCAGATGACATCTGATAAATATGGTTGCTGTTGACTTGATTGATGATGTCTGAATGCTGACTGACACTGGAACTCTGACGTGAACTGAGCTCAGACATCTGACCATTGGCGGTCATGGAGTGCGAGTCCAGATGGTCACTAACCAACGAGTTCTGGCGAGAATGATCCGTTAGTGTGTTAGTCGAACTCTGTCTGCTGTGACAGGAATCAGTGAGAGTGTTTGAGGAACTCTGACGGCTATGAGATGATGGAAACTGGTTAGAGTTTGTCACAGAATTCTCTCCATTAATAGAACTCTGCCTGGAATGATGACCTGCGTTTGATCTGGCTCCTTTTTTGTTCCTTGGTAATGTAGCCAGCCCAGACTGCACAGGTGAATGCATCAAATGGTCAATATTCTCATAGTCATGAGCTTTGGCAGCACTGGGTTTGGGTTTCATCACTACATGCTGCCTAACATCAATGTGGTCTGCTGAGAGATTTGCAGGCGACTCGTCATAACTCTGAGAGTGGGTCAGTCTCTTAGGTGGAAGAGAAGGTGGGGTAGAGGCTCCAGTGTCACTATGACCTTGAGAGTCAGAATCAGAGGATGACCTCTGGGTGTTCACCTGATAACGGATCACGTCCACTCCGACTCTCCCCTTGCCTTTCTTCAAACTTTCTTTTCTTTGCACTTCACTGACTCGGTTAAAGTTCAATGCTGCATATTTTCCATTACCATCCTGAGAATTCAAAGATGGACGCCTGTACTGGTCACTCGTAGACAGAGTATATCCATCGACCTGATCCTCCTCTATGATGTCACACTGGACAGCGCCTCTCTGTGACCCAGACCTGTTGTCGTGGTGATAACCCTGATCTGCTTTCACTTGACCTCCTGGAAGAGGCTGTTTGATTGGTGCATTTGTCACTGGCACGGCGTACTCTGAATTGACCTTCTTTCCGTTTTTGCCAGTTATAGCAATGAGGAAACTGGGCTGCCTTCTGTGTTCCGAGCTGGGTTGTTTTGGTCCGTCCGCGTCAGGTGAGTATTGATCTGAACTGTGCCCCCTGGGGTTGTTTGAACTGATCTGGTCACTCGTCCTGGACACTATTGATGATGACTTGGACCGTGACTGTTTGCCTCCGTCCACTCGACTCTCCTTCTCTGCTACACCTGCACAGGTAGAAATGACAAAATTTCAGGTATAATGAAAAAATAATGAAATCTTGGCTAACAAGGCCGCAGGAAGTGGTATATTACTCATCCAGAGTTTTACAGTGTATGATAATTTGTGTGTGTCTCTTTGAAATGCTTGAGTAACTACTATCAGCTAAGACAGGTATTGAGTGGGTCCCTCGATTTCATGAGCCGTTTTTTTTTTTTGTTTGCGATGGATGTGGACCAGTAATCAAAGACATCTAACCTTATCTATCAGTGTTCATCACCAGCAATTCCTGTCTTAACTAATGGGACAAGTTTTGGAAAGGGCAAAAATACACAAAAGAAATTGATGATTTATAAGCACTTCAATCACCATCGAGATTAAAAAAACCCTGTTTTTCTTTTCTCAGTGTTACTCACCAAGAAAATATTTCATTAGTTTATTTTTTTCTGATAAAAACAAATTCATGAAATGAAGTATAAAATAAACAAGGTCAGATCACTAATTAAGCTGATTCTGTCTCATTAAAGAACGTGTCAAAATGAAATAAGACTCGCGTTAATATTATAGATGTGACACCTTGCTAACACAATGAGGTTTACTCCATCATTCTGAGCTACTGTAACTATAATTTCTATCGCAATATCGTGCCGACTGTCAAGATTCAGGGCACACACAAATCATGACGGCTGACAGGTATACAGGTGTTTAAATTACCTGAAGAAATAAACAACAAAAGACGTACACCATTATTCACTCTGTTCACTGCACTCGCTACCTAAATTACGCATCATGGGTTTTTCATTTTGTTTTTCCACTAGGCAAATTATAAGAATTTGAAATGAAAATGGGATTTTAAAGTTCTTTTTATATAATTGGTCGTCTAGAGGTTCTTGCTTGTCATTGTAATAATTTTTAAACTACTGGTAAAATCGTTTTGGTTTTTTTTACTGTTGTTAACAAAAATCCAGAGTTAAAAAGCTTAAAAAATATCTTTAAGAACTGCAATCTTCTTTCATGCAAAGCACTGCTGCACTTATAGCATATCAAGTTCTAATATGGCAGGTGTTGTATACCTTTAAAAAACCTCCTATTTCATGCCTAAATTGACCTTGCAATATATAATTTTACACAATGAAAAATTAAAATGTGTAACACTTTTAATCTGCCAATTTAACATTTTTCCGACTGCCAAAATTGCAATTAATCGGCTGATTTTCAAAAGTATCACTTTCATTCTAGCTTTGAAACATTAATATCTTGGTTGTAAATTTACGCCAGACATCAGGTCTATAATATCAAATTTGGTAATTTAAGATTAAAGCTCAATCGATTAGGAACCCCCTTTATTCCCAAAACCCCTCTGATTTCTAATTAAGCCTCCAGGTATAATTACCCAGACTTAATGAATTATTGATACCAATTACAAATGACACCTTTTGGAGCACATAATCTTGTTAAAAATCTTTTGTTCATTGATTAATACACTACATAATCCTATTAAACCTTTCAAGAATGAAAAAAAAAAAGACAAATCCATTCATACCACATTATTCAGTTTATACAGTGGGCATAACAAAGGAACTTTAAACAAGGTCAATTTGCGTCCCAAACGTTTGTCCATAAAAGACAAATAAAATGAAACTAATGAGCCTAAATGCTCTATAAATCTCATGGAGCCCTGGTTTTTATTACCACAATGTAGACCACAGTCGCAAAAAAAAATTAAGGTTTGCCAAAAGTACAGACCTTTGGAAGGGGTTCCAAAACCAGGGGCCATAACTTTTTTCTTTGGAGCTGTATCAATGTTGATCGGACTGGCGTTGGGGTTTGTGTAGAGTAACAACAGCGGCTGATAGCGCCCACGTGAACATTTATCAACAACGTGTTCCCACTTCGGTCCAATCTGTTGAGAAGAAAAAGACAAAACAATAATAATTAAATCTTTTATTCAAATCAAGCTGTCGCGGCCATGAGAATGTGAGCCAAGTAATGTTCTACAAACAGCCATTAGGACACCTTGATATACATCTTTGGGTGATATTCAGGTGGGCCGATAACTGTGTGTTCCCATTATTTTAGACAAGATATAGCAGTCCTTCTTGCTCTGATGACTGCTTAAGGGATTCTGTCAGGCAAATTGTAACGACAAAGGTGACATTTTCATTTTCTCTTTATGAATACACCGACACCATTATGAACGATAAATTCCCTTATAACGTGGTTGGTTGCAAAACTTCTTTATTATTATCATTTTGTTTTTATTAGTATTGTTTTCTTCAAAACTTAATTTGCATTGTGAATCAATTTAAAATCAGTATGATCTATAATATATACTAAAAAAGAAAATGCATTTCAAAAACACATCTAGCTACATAGAGCTAAAACTGAATAGGTGAGGTTCTGTGAGCTTCCCCCCGGTATAATTATATTTACATAGAATAGATTGAATTTTCTGAGGACATGTAGAAATAAGCTATCCACATATTATCCAGGTGCAAGGAGATTGAGTATACCGAACTAAGTCCCAGGTGTCCTTGCCGTGCGTAGATTAAACGAAATTATTTTCCTATTGCTTTGCACTTTCTACTCTAAGATGACTGGTAAAATTAGGAGAAAGATCATACATAAAGTAGGGCCCTTTTAACCTATCCTAGAGAGATAATTCAATGCCTTCTGAAGTACTGACCCAATATAAAAGTCTATTACTTGTAATCCGATCCTGGGAAGTAATTTTGGGTCTACGTAAATCTGAGCCTTTATAAAAATGCTGCGGATTTCCTTTATCAATCAAATCCACATCAATTACTATTGGAGCCAACTTTTATTTATTTCATATAATTTTTATTTACAACTTGGCCATATTGTATAAGGGTGACCAGCTTACCCCGTATGTAATGATATCACCAAATTAAATATGCATGATTAGGATATTTTTTTACCTGGTCTATTGTAGTACACTTTATCAAATTCATGTTTAAATATCACTTAATGATAGGGAACAAGAAAGGCCCCTTTTCTATAATAAGTGTGGAATTATAGATAATAGCAGAAGAATAGTTGAGGTTTAAACATGGGAAAGGCTTGCGGTCACATAAAATTTCACACAGATGAAATTGAAGAGGTACACATTTTTTATGCATGATTCTCACGATGCATGTCCAATCCTTTTTTTTTATAATCCCGATTATACTTACTTCCATTACAGTGGCATCATCAAAATATTTCCAAATGCTGGACTTGGTGTCGTACACAAATGTAGAATAGTGTTTCCCATAGTAACACACAACTGCAGACAATTGTAACCGTGGCAACTTGGTGACATCTTTGCACATCACAGAATGAAAGAGCTATTCAACAAAATTGTAAGAAATGTTCTTAAGTTTCAAATATATGATCTCAGCCTTTAAAATTTCATTATTACACACCCTTTAAAACTTACTACAAAAACTCTCAAGATTCCTTCATGTATTCTTTGAATGTGATAGTCTTTTGTTTTAAAATGTCATGTGCTTTAAAATATTTATTGAAAAGGAAAAGATAATGAAAAAGTCTAGACCCTCTAGTATAGATTACAACGACAGCACTTGAATATTTATTACTCATGCTTTGACAACACCCAGATTATTATGTAACTTACATCTTGCAGCAGAATGGTGGTTCCAATGCAGCGACAGACATCTGTGATGGTGGAAGTCTCCGGCCGGTCTGAATCCCAGACCAGTCCAATGCTCACTGAAACGGCGCAAAAGCAGCAAAATTAAAACATTGACGTCTTATTAAAGATTAAAACCTCTCAATGAAATGGCATCACCGACAAACAAATTACATAATGGTTAAAACACCTCAATTCATTTCAATCAAAAATAGAAATCTGGATTCATATACAAGTTCAATATAATGCTTAAACAAATAAATCTCAATCAAGCTTTAGTGTGTCTGAGGTATCATCTGGAGATCAGAGTAAGCTCGCAGCAATCTGCTGCTGCTGCATATTGATTTGCATCAGGTGCCTGGATCACTCCAGCCCCAGTTCTCCCGACAGTCTTCATCTTGTACCTGGATGACATTTACAACCTGAGCCCAGACATTAGATGTTCGTGCTTGATGAAGCTGAAGATTTGAACTCACCAACATCAGGGGAATTGAGCAGAGTCTTCCTTATCTGCACTCGCTTTCCACAGTTGTCCTGGAAACAAAGAGACACCCAGTATAATTATACGGAGATTAAGCCATATATTCAAGCTACCTGAAAATCCTTTCAATCATGAAACGCCAAAAAAAGCATCATTTAAGGACTCTTATCAGAGACAGTTAAATACTGTCCATGCACTTATCTGTTGCAATTCTTTCCCATTTACCTGCAGGCTTTTAATTAGTTTTGGGAAGATTTATTAATATTATCAGGGTTCTTCTTTATCGGGGACTCTTGCTTTTTTCCCTATACTTTCAGGGAGGATATTGGGGTCATTTGATATTTTCCAATTTTCTACCAGCATTAACTAGCCTTGTCATAAAATTTTCCCTCCTTGTCATAAAATGCCCATGCATGCTTGGTTGGATTGCTGAAGGATTAGCTTATTATCACTTCTTTGGTACATTTCACATATAAGAAGACTCACATTAGGTAAAGCAAGCTAGAGTCAATTTACACTTTTAATTCTAGGGTCTGGAGTTAATCATTTTTCAAACATGTGAATAGAAACAACTCCATCTTGTAAGTTATGGAAGCGTGTCAAAAGAATATGAATTTTGCATGATGCTGTAAATACCCGAGGACAACTTTTGTTTTCCTGCTTGACATGCATGAAAATTTTGCAACTAAATTACCTGACAGATGACATTAAAGAAAAATAAAGTACCACAAAAGAAAATGTTTCATAACATTTTATATGTTGGAACAGGTGAATGATAGCCAACGGTGTAGGTATTCCATTTCAAATTAAAATTTATGGCCATTTAATGCCTCCCTGGAGACAGAGAGCTGCATGAATATCCCATTAGATAAAAAAAATAATATTTAAAATGCCGATCACCGTGAATTTCAGAACTTACCGGACAGTCCCTGATATCACCCTGTGCGCATCCGTTCCGGAGCAGAAGGCCGAATCTGTCGTTGTGGATCAGGTCCCCGGTCTCTTGCATGGATCGATACTGCGACCTAGCATCAATAAAGAGGATAATGTCACACCCTTAGGTATCACAGGCAAGCTGAGCCTCGGACGGCATCAATATACCCCTACTTAGCAATGCAGCAAAATACCGCAATCTAATGGAGATTTCCATAAATGGCTGATTTTCATCTTATTGTAATGGCTGAAGGTGCTTCATGTTTATTGAGTGCTACCTTTGATGTAAATGAACTAATACAGCAGATTATTTGGTTAATTTTGCTTTGCAGTGCATTAATTAGTACCTGTGTATAAAATGAAGGAAAGTTGTATTCCTTTTTGTTTTGCTTAAAAAAAAATCATTTAATCATTTTGCTTAGAAAATCTATTAAAGCTCTCCCATTGGTTTTACCAAACTTGGCCTAATTTTGACTGCAGGAACGTTTCATTCTACACACTGACAAAGTATCAAAATGGTAATCGGAAGAAATACTTTGGGACAAATTTCTCTTGTAAAACTATTGGAAATATGACTCAAAGTATCATTGTGATGGTAAATCTGTTATGTAAAGATTCTATTTATAAAAAAAAATTATTTGCTTCCGACAAAAAAAACTTTTTCGATTTAATATAATGACTGAAATTTAAACCCAGACAGCCCAACAAAAACATCTTCTGATTTCCATACAAGATTTTAACAATTCGTCATTCTGTGAAATTTATAATCCATCAGTTTTGCGGTTGCGTATTTCCTCTCGTGTTTACGCTACTGTTATTGAATAACAAAACTCTTTTCCCACAACTACCGGTGCTGTCTTGCGATACTTACACTAAGGCGTTTGTCGTGATGTAATGAACCATCTCGTGAAATCGGAGGGGCTCCGAACTGGCTCCACAAACACAAACCAACTGAAAGTACACAATCCACAGAATTAGCATTAAACAAAGTTGCCCCTGTTGACCCCAAAAAACTCGGATTATTGTTATCACATTATGCATCAAAATAAGTGTCCCATTGATATCATAATAAATCATATGTTTTGACAGCAGAAAATCTATTTCCATACAGTTCATGTGTTATGTGAATAAACATGTATATGCAATTTGATGATTTCAAGTTATATAATTGCGTGTCTGAGAAAAAACTATGACCTTCATGCATGGAACTTTACAACAATGAAAAGCTTTTCTCCTCATCAATATTTTATGACCTTTTAAAATTGCTTTGTATAGGTAACATATGGTCATGATTCATAATCCACATGTCAGCCGGAATATTCGACATTTTGTTATTTTCTCTACCTGGTCAAAAATGGTCATGGTGAACTTCTGATGGGACAGACAGTGTGGGGCGGAGCAGGAGTCCTCATGGTAGGCATTGGCCACATGAAAGTGGATCCTCCTCAAAATATTTTCCTGAAATATTGGATTCAGATATTGACGCTTTTGTGAAATTAAATTTGTTTGAGCTATCGAAGTCCTGGGTGTTTGCCATGCACTTGAGCCTCGATTGCAAGAACAAGTGCATGTCAACACACTCGCATCTGGTATAAGCCTATATTTTTATTAAAGATTTCCATGTTTCCACAACTTGCTTTTAATGGACAATAATTTGCTAAACTAACATGAAAAAACACAGGTTGAAAAAAAAGTTTCGATCCGATAAAATCAATTATTTAGTGTTAAGCGTGACATATGTTGCATTTTAACTACAGTGCATTCTGATTATTTTCTCTGTTGCTATGGATGCTTGAAAGTGTTTGAGTATATTTTCTTGATCTGAATGAACACTTACAAAACATTCAGCAGCATCGTCCATGTGACCTAATTGGAAGCGCTGCTGGTTGGTGAAGGAATCGGCCAGGGCCCTGCGTAGGGCATCTGGGGGTAGGGAGGCCTGGTCACTGTACTGAAACTGGGTGAAAATGACCTTCGGAAAAAAGAAGAAAACACAAAATAAGTAACTGATATCAAAACTACATATGCAAGAACAAATTTCTTTGGGAGGAAGAAATTGCAACTTTTCATTGATGAATTTCAACATCATCTAAAAGTTGATTTTTTTAATTTCATAACTCTAGAATTAAAGGGTCAACATCATATCAGCTTTTATGGATAAACATGTATTTATACTACAATACATTTACCTTGAAATATTTTTAAAAATTGGGACTGTTGTTATCAAGTTCAAGTATATTATTTAAAATGAATTTAATTGGGCCCTTTTCAAAAATCATGACAATGAAACATTTTTTAAATCCGATTTTAAAACCTGTTTGCAAAACTCAAAGCAATGGACAGCAACTGACCATCTGTCCGAATTAGTTACACCTGTACGCTTTTGAAAACTCTCACCTGCCCAATAACAAAAGATGTACCTATCTTCTAAAACCAATTGGCGGACTTTTAACACCTATCACAGTGCTCTATTCAAAGGGTCAGTTAGCCTCATAATGGACTTGAAAATTGGATTTCTTTTCCGTTTTAGTTTTGATAAGGATATCCATTACTGCTTGGGTTCAATTAAGAAAATTCATTGATACAAGATTAAAAGTTTACTGCCTTGAATATTCATGTCTACAAAGAAGCCGGCATTGGTTTCCTCAATTAAGGAAATTCTGAGCCATTACTGGGGGTATTTGTTTATCAATTCTGACTATTTTTCTTCTTTTCTCTATTGTTCAAAATGACTTTGGTAAATTTGTGGATATCATTGGGACTTCTATATCAATCATTATTTTGCATGCCCAAACAACCAACACATTTTAATTAACTCCTCAAGATAGCATTTGATAGATTTTGTTACCCGATTTCAAACCAAGACTACCATAGTGGTAGCCCTCTTTCTGGGCCTGTTTCAGATACTAGGTCAGGTTTGAGTATTATCTTTAGGACCAATCTTGAGATTTCAAGGGAGATAACTGAACTTTTACTGCACAAATGTGGAACACCTGATGTTGTTTTTTCTTTAAACAACGATCAAAGACAAAAAATCCCTCTTATCTAATTCTGAATCTCACTGAGACCGGTAGTTAAGGAAAACTTAATCAAGTTGTTAGCCTCTTAAAGTGCCATTTTACATTTAAGGCACTCAACAGAGTCAAAACAACAGTAAATATTGACCATTTAATAGTGAACAAAAACATAGCTCTTGTCTTTTTGTACTCAAGGAGAACTGATTTTCAGATTTTTTATGTAACTCTCTTTTGTGGAAGTGTGGCGTTTATTGTTAAAAATCATAAGGGAGCATTGATTCGAAATTGATTCTCTAATCAAACATGTAATGTGGCTTTGTCTGAGGGTTGTGGTTTGTAATTGATTCCCACCCCCCATTTCTATGACAAAAAGAACAAGAGGTCTTACTAATGGCCAGCATGAGTCAGGTGTGAGTCTCAGAACTTCACAAAGAAGTTAATGTAATGTTACGTGGGATTACAACACACCTACGTGCACACTGTACTTATGTCTACCCATGTTTACCAACGACAGGTAAGCTAGAGAATAGAGTACCCAGGTTGTTTATAAAATACAAATTAAACAACTTCAGCCTGTCAAAGATAATATCTTTGACATGTTCCATTGTTTAGAATTGACAAGTGGAAAGGGAAATTTAATTTCTTTTTTTCAAGCTTGTTCGATGAATGATCAAACCCAATTTACCTGTTTGGGTTTCGGGCTTAGTTTAGCAATCATTACACAGACCTGCAAATTGATTTTGAATGTTTACTTTTCTTGTGAGTTTTGTCTGTTGGTTTTTTGCTTTTATTTGGGTTTCCCAATGGCTCCTTTTTATTCTGAAGTGGTTGTGTGTTCCTGATCACCTTGGGCAAGTTTACACTTGCGTGTGTCTTTCCAATGAAGGCCAAAACGAACCCTAAAACCTTAAAACATGGTCGGTCTTGGGATCTTGGGATTATAACTGCCATAAACTGGGGCTTAGCAGCATTAGATCGAAAATAAAAAAGTCTGTTGTACACCCACAAACTATCCATTCAGACGAGGCAATGACCGTTACTTTTGTCTGCTGTGGTCTTGCTTGTATTTGTAATGACTAAAACTCTTACTAATGGTCTCTGGCATTGTAAAAGATAGGAAATTCACTCAAGGTAATTGCATGTCACGCCTAATCTTGTGGTAAATGGATGAACGGCTGTATAATTACCCTAGCCAAGAAATAAGACCCTTATTCTTTTGTCTCTGTTTTTTGATGATCCACACGGTGATTTACCTATTAAACTGCAGACAAAAGCTTCCAATTTGGAGGAGTACCTATAAATCTTTAAATTAATCATGACTTTGCGCTGGGTTTTCTATAACCACCTGCACATTGAATTGCATGCATGCACCGGGCATGCGCATTCACCGGGAGACTTCATTAATATTAAAGTTTACAAGAACAAACTAATTAATTAAACCTACCTTCAATGCGCAGAAAATGCAGGAGTTTCCCATGCACAAATGGCCTGATAATCTTCTGTAGCTGCGGCGAAACACATCTAAATGCCAAAAGACCTGCAAAACACAAAATTTCCTTGCTTTAAAATAATTTTCTAGGTACAATCTATTTTTTCACATAAACACAATCTTATTGAATACATGTCTACTAATTCTTCATTAGAAAAATTCTAGCTGATCGATTTATAAATCATCAAGCAACATGATATGGCTATTGGCATGAAGAAAAGAAAGACAAAATTGTTGATCAGTCTTCATTTTATGCTTTTTTAATATGCTTATCTCCCTTAAAGTGTCTAATGCTCTAATGCCAGCGCATTTGCATGCAGACATACGTGATTCCTCAATAATTGATGAAATGATCGTTTTGCCCATCAAAAGTCTTTGTCATTCAGGTAAAATGAAAAGACCTCATCAATATCAGACACAAGAGGATAAGCCCCATCTCAAGTCAATGCAAAAATCAATAGCCAGTTCAGTTTATGAAAAGAACATGTGTTGTCTTAAGGCGGCCAAGACAAAACCACTTCTTTTTTTTTTTCCTTAATGATTTTTCTGTACCTTAATATTTACCAACAATTAAGAGCCTAAAAGAAACCCCCACACACAGCCAGAGGTATTATGTTTGTCAACAGACCTTCCCCAAACAAAAATGAGGGAAAATTGTTTTTTTTTTTATTCTCATTCATAAAATATTATTGAAACATCCAATTAACTCTCATTAACTTTGTTTGGCAAATAAGCTTCATACTAATTTACCCCTCAGTCAATAGAAAAGTTGCTCTACAATAAATTATTAAACAAAGGCAGACAGGGTAAATCAAACAGTGAGAGAAGTGTACATTAGGGACCTTAACCCAACAAGATTGCACAAAAACCCTATTCAGCCTAAGCAAACACTCCAGCCAAAGGGCTGGTTTCCTCCTCTTTATGCCCTTATTACTATCAGAAAGCTCCCTATCCCTCGGATATAAGCCCCAGTTAACCAGTTTAACCTTATTTGCCTTTATCATATGTTATTTCTGCAGGTGTCCTTCGATGAGTACACCGGAAATCACCACACCAACACCTTTTTTTTTTGACTTTCGAAAATGGGTCATTTCCAACCTCAAGGACAAACTTTCCATTCACAAATCATCTTAGACTTCCGCTCATTACAACCTTCTTTTTTTTTTGCCCTTTTAATGCCTTGCAATGACACAAAGCTGATGTCATCATTCCAGACACTTAAAACCGCATATAGTAACGGTAGTACGGAGAAGGAGAAATTTTCATTCATATGACAATAGTCAGTTACTAAAATTAGAGTCACTTTATGAATGAATTTTGCAGAGTTTTACTTCCACTTGCTAATTAATATTCAGGCATCCCATTGAAGAAAGCACCGGCTGAATGAAATATGAATTTTTTTGCTGAGACATCAAATTGAGGTCACTTTGGTTCAGAATAACCTAATGCACTGTGAAATCAAAATTGACAAATTTAAGGGAGTGTTTAGGCTAACTTGGCACTTTCAGATTTCAAGGCCAATAATACCCCCACAGTGATTCATGCTAAATTAAATGACTCAGTTTTCCTGTGTACCTTTCCAAAATGACCAGAAAAATGAGCTATTTAACAGTCCTGTATTGCCAGTATTAATGGCACTCGGATGACATGTTGTTCCACTGGAGTATGTACCTAGGACACTTCAGCTCTCTACGGCAGATGATAGAGGAGGTAAAAGTTCCGCTATCTCTGTGCGTGATATGGAATGAAATTGTCCCTTCATTATCAGAGTAAATAAAAGACGAATGTCCTCATGAAACAGTCGTAAATTTTTCCAAAGTTGACAAAAGTTATCTCCCTTCTTTCATGTTATCTTTCTTGGGAAACTCGGAGCAGAGAGAGAGAGAAAGAGAGAGAGAGAGAGAGAAGAGAGAGAAAGAGAGAGACATCATTAGCGAAATAATGGTGATAAAAACTGAAATAAGGGATTATTTTACAGCCACCTTAGAATAAAAGTGACATTCTGCACAGCTTAACAAAGACAACATGAACTTTCTTGGGTGACACAATTTCTCCTGTACCAGAGTCATCGCCCCTCTCAGGGATCCGATTACCACAACTTGAGAGAATCCATATGTAGACACCTGTGGGAATCCGAGGAAACAACCACCTGAATTATCGGTGAAATGTAAGAATTCTATGAGAAAGTTTCACAGCAAACAGCAGTTTTTTTTCTCTTTCCTAAGCATCACTTAAATTCTAAAATATGATAGTGAAATATATACAAGGATCAAAGTCAAGTAAATTACATATCCCTTTAATACATACATATAACCTCAATCACCTAGTACATTTTATATATTCATCTGCAGTGTAGATGAAAAGAAAATCTTGAGGCATTAGGTAGTAAATATTTTAAAGAATATTTTTTTCTTTGTATACTTGTAGCTTGTTCCCTTATTGCATGTTGTACATGTAATCTTCATTACAAGTGTTCCAATAATTAGTTCTTGTCCTTTTTTGTCATATTTATGAGTTTTTAATGACTCAGAGCATGTATCACTGGGAAGTGTTGTCATGTTTTCTTGATAAGGTTGGGGGATGTACCTGTAATCCATAATGTACAATTTGTACTGCTATGTGCCCTTACTGTGACGAGGAGACCACCTCTAGTGCATGCAGATTAAACTCATCATGTCTGCATGCATGCTGTATGCGCTCTGCAATTTTACTTGCAACAACATAGCAATGGTTTTATTTCATTTTTTTTTATTTGCTACCCAATATTCACATTGTTGCTAAATATTGTAAAAAAAAAAACCACTCCCATAAAATATCCATTTTAATTTGTTAAAAACCTCAAAATTTGCAACCTTCCATGTATAGTCATGCATAAGAAAACCCCTAAAAACCGGTAGGAAAACTAGGCCACCAAAACAACAAATCTTGAGTTGCAGCCTCCAGGCAATGATCGAGTGTTAAATGTCCCAGACATAAATGAAGTCCAGAGAGTCTACACTAGACCTGACAACCTGTTAACTATCTCCCCAGGGTCTTCACAGTACAGTTAGAAGTGAAACCTAAGTGATCCTCACAGGGTCTGTTTTTCCTTACCCTATCATCCCAGAGACAATGAAAGGTGCACAGTTCTAGTTGGTTGGGTCCTTTATATAAATCTGCTTTTAACAATAGCAGCCTCTCTTGAAGAGAGAATTCACTGCAATTACATCATTTTCAAATTGCCTCCATCATGTCTACCTAGTTTGAATAATTATATCTTTTCCGATGGGAAAAAAACTGTTTCTCTTAATCATGAGAAAACTTCTGAAGATTGCTGCTTTGAGCAGCGACCCTTCTCTATATAAATATGTCTTTGAATTACCCAGTATGTATATTTTTTCTACATGTCAAAGAAGTGTTTCTTGAACAGTTAGACAATTAAGTCTAAATGTGGATTCACTGGATTGTAAGAAAAACACCTCTGAATTTGGGTCAACTACCAAATGATTGATATGATGTTAGCTAGGAAATCAACCTGAGTTAGGTCTATCAAGTACAAGTACTATGGAGACGGAACATTTTCACCCCACTAACCAGAGACTTCTTGGTAAAGCCAAAGCACTCTGTCACCAGCCTTGACAGTCGTTACAATTTATGACCAAATTTCTTGTAAAGACCCAACATGCACAACAAAATCTTACATAGGAAGACCCTTCATCATGGGTTTTACAATCTGAAGAACTACCCATTAAGTTCAAGGATTTTCCATCAAGTTTGTTCCTGCAAAACATGTACCCTGAATAGCCATTGTTTAAGGTGGTTTCACTCCTTTGTAAAGGGTCACAATGCTTGACACTGCAAGGTGTATGATCTAATTAGCAACTTTCTGTGAAGATGTAAATTCTGTATGGAATTTTCTCACTTAGATCAATGGTAACTAGCTTGAGGTTAGAATATACCTTCTCAAGAGCAGCTAGCCTTTCTTTGACAGAATTCAACAAGTGTTGGTCTTTTGAATGGACCTAGTAACAGGTTTCAACTACGACTCTTGGCTTTGGGGCAAGATATGTGTTATGAGGTGTTGAAACTTAACACTGAAAAATTTGTCATCTAAATACTTAGCATAACTGGATGATCGAAATTCTAGATAATCCTCCATCTCATAATGAACTGTGATCATTCTACCTGGTACCACAATCAGCAACTATTTAAAATATGATATTTTTCATTTTGAAAATTTTTTATAAAATTTTTCTATGCACTCAAGCATTGCAAATTTTTGCATTAATGCCTGCGTAAAACTCCTTCAATCAATACTTTCTATCATTAGAATTCATGTACCAGAGGTATCATTTCATAATATCAAGCAAACATCTCCTCACCTTAATGCATTGTTTGAAATATGACATTATAACCTCCCAATGATCCTAATTACGATTAGAATGAGTCCATCAATGACGAATCAATATCCTACTCACGAAACTTCAAACATATATTTGGAGTAACCTAATACACATGACTAACGGCCACACGACGGCCCTGTAAAACACATCTACGCCCTGCTCTTCATCATCCGGCCGCCAGGTAAACAGTTTTACCAATCCCAGGTAAGGCAGCTGCTGAATCCCAAACAAAAGCTTACAGCAACAGGTGTGACCGTTTACTCGTGTCCCAAAGCCCATCACCATTAACAAAACATGGATCGTCTCCGATTTCCCTATACCTTGGTCTGTGTGCATTCAATGAATAATGCATTTGACCACTGTGTCGGTCAACTTTTCATTTCTTTTGCCTTGCCTATGATCACTGAGCTTGAGACACTCTATTCATATCAGATTTTCATCTTAATTTGATTTTAAGCCCGCCATGAAATTTATGATACATGTAGGCATCCAAATGCACCAATGATAGAAATATGTTTGTTTTACAAAGATACGTTATATATATTTATATGAACAGTATATGCAAGACTTTTGCTTGCAAGACTTTTGGAACTTGAAGAATATTGATTTTTAAAGCTCTCAGTGAAATCAAATCATGAAATTAAATTACAGGACCATAGAAAATGATAAATAGCTTCCACCAAGACCTATATAAATCTGTAATCACCTGTTGTGATTTCCATCTGACAAATGCTAGGTACATAGATAAGAGGGTCAGATGGCACGAGAGGCCCCCTTGGATGTGTTTGTGACACAGAATCTATCACGATTTTATCTACATTTTCTTACCTCTGGTTTTTATCTTCAATCTAAATAAGCGACCAGCACAAGTTTGTTGCTACCTGTGCGAGTCTGTTAGGTATATATATGTAAATTAGCTGCTGTTATATTTATCAAACTTGCGGTACACTTAAAATTGTCTTTGTTATGATTAGGTCTAGTAAAATACCAAAAATTATATCAACTGGTAAAATTTTTAGGTGTAGTGTGTATACTTTATGTAAAAATATCTTTTTACTTCATCAACAGCTCATGTACAAATAAATCAAAAGTAAAAATTATCCGGAACTAAGCTTAGATCATTGACTGATTAGGATGTACCTGTTCTCCATTAGAAATATCAATTAGCTTATACAGATGCTAGAAATTCCATTCCTACTTACTCTGTATTGTGTAATGCTGACAGGAATGTGTCATATCAAACCTAAAGTGAACTTTACTTTATTCGAAATCATGCACCGGCTGAAATCCATCACGGCTAATTGGACCAACATACCAGCTCTTACATTGTACCTCGTTATAAGGCCAAATCTTTAATACTCAAAAGCCCTGCAGTTTTATTCCTGACTCGGGTACAAGTACTTGTGTTTTCATGACAAATTAACCATTATAGTATTACTATATACCTAAAGTAAAATACAGTTCCATAGTGGAATGTCATTGTTAAGTCAGAACCTAAATTTACCAAGAAAATTTCGGCTTTAACAACAATACTTTAAACATTTTTATGTGGAGGAGCCAATTGAGTGTTTTTCCTTTTGTCAAATTAAACCACAAACTACCAACGCAATTTGAATTTTTTGAATCGGCCTGTACAATGTAATTACTATCTGTCTAAACCATCATCTTCAACTCATAAGTTTTGAAAACAACCACATGACAAAAAATCTGTGTGCATTGTTTATTGAAAGAACCTTTGTATTTAAAAGACCTTTAAGCCTCTCTTTTCATTCAATTATAGCAAAAATATTGTATCATAATTGAAAAGCTATGCTAACTGCATTGGAATGTCACGTTTCTGGTAATTACTAAGTACTCTTTCAGCGTCATGAAATTTTCTAAATACCCTTTCTTTTGTTTGGTTATAATGAAATGTTGCTTCTTAAAAACTGACAAAAAAAACCTCAAGTCAAGATCTGCTAGCATTTTTCTTCTTGAATTCTCTCATCTTCTACCCAGTAATTTGAATTCTTAATTTGAATGCTATATGTTGAGCCCCAATACCTTGTTATACACAATAGATACATTTAAGATGATTAGAGCTCAACATCTCCAGTTTCAACAAGAGACAGTTTCGTTCTTTGCAATGAACCTCCAATGTTTGCATACAAATGTCCTCTCTTTTTTTTTTACCTCCATCTGTCTTTGTCTGAGAAAACATTAAAACTTTGAAGAAGTTTACAATGGACTTAACTTAGGCCTATGAACTCTAGCCCCATAGGTTATTAATGTTTTGTCAGATTTCTGAAGCTTTTCATTATTTTAACATCTTTTGTGGCTAATGTTCCTTAGCGAAACCTGAAGCGCAGGTAGTTGAGGGATGTACAAAAGAGCTCCTCCGAGCTTTTCTGTCACTGATCACTCTAACAGGTTCAGCGACGTCTCTGATGGCATTTGTGTTAAAACATCCGAGGGGCCCCATCAATATAGTGCTCAGAGGAAAATGGAATGGAAATCACCGAGCCTGAAACCTAAGCTGGAAGAAGTTGAAAAGTTTGATGACCATCTGCCCATAAAGTTGTAAAATTAAAATTTGGGCCTAACAAGTGTGTCAGATGATTAGCTGCAATTGTAAGGTCTGCTGGAAACGTTTCACCTGTGCACGCGATTAACTGTTGTCCAGCCAAACTTTCCAGTTGTCTGGAACCTCTAAGCATAGGTAACAATACGCTGACTACGATGACCCTGCAGATGGCACAGTTCCAGTTATCCGATTGGACGCAGGGGGTTAAAACCTCGGACTTTGCATTTGCTTGGCAGGGTTTTTGTCAACAAGGCATGGCCAATTCTTAGCTTGGTGTCAGGTGAATTTTGTCTCTGGAAAACCCGTTGAACCTGTTGATTGTTGGTTTTTGGACTTAGGTCTGTTGACTTTTGTTTTTCCTTCTCTTTGCGGTGGTAGTACATACAGATTTGCTTTGACCTAGAGTACTGTTATTAACTTTTGAAATTTATTGACATCTGAATAAATTATGTTGATTTGCAATAAACTTACAAACATGTTCCCTTCTGAGATTACATAACTGCCACACTTTGGAGAGTATAGGATTTATTTGAATAAATAAATGAATCCTTTCAAGCACCTTTCATTGAAACTTTAATGTCTCTATTGACATTGCAAATAGGTATACTCTGTAAGAAAGCTTTCATCTTTAGAAAATCCTCAATTATCTCCCTTACAAGCCCTCTTTTAATTCTATAGATTTGCATCATCACTTCATCAGAAAATCCTACAATTACTCAATATTTTCATAAGATTATCTTACATAATTCTACTGTTAAAGACTGAGCTCCACTGTGATAAAGGGGGCTTAACTCCCCCATTCAGGGGAATTAACCCCTGATTAATCATCTCATCAAACAACCATCAATAGATACCTGCACATTGGTTGGGAGTAAATCCTCCAAACTATGCATGCATGTTTTGTACATTGTTCACCACAGTACTATCTTAATCTAATCTGAAAATAATCCTTTAATCCTTCACAGTTTTTAATAATTAGTCCTCTTTAATAGCTTATATTGTCTGCATATAGAGGAACAACATGGATGGCTATTTCATTGGGTTAAGAGGATAAAAATAAATGGACATTTATAGTTTGAAGGAGGAAAATTTACAATCTGATACTCTGAACTTCCTTGCTCCACCCTCATAGATTGTTGAGTCAACAGTTGTAACCTATATACCAGTCTGCTTGTAGAGATAATAGTTTTACAACAAGATATATAGGTGTACCATTTATCTCTTGACCCTTACTATTTACTATCATACATAAATACATTTAGATATTCACATGCATTCAGAGCTCAATGCTTTGGTCATTCTTGGCCGTATCGATATTATTCCCGATTCCGTTCAACCTTCTCCTGTAATTTTTTGTGGTCTTGACAACCTCTGTTTTGTTCTTTCTCCATTCCTTTGACCTCAGTACATTATGATATGATGAAAAGCTAATAAATGATAAAAATAAAAATAATTTCTCACCTGTACAGCACTATTGAGGAAACAGTTGTTCTCCCCAGGAGCATTGCGAAGACCCTTGGAGTTGAGGGAGATATTGGCATTTCTGTCCAGGGTGTCATACCAGTTGGAGGGTATGGGGTGGTTTTGATGCTGGGGTCGTCCCCCTGGAGGAAACGTCTCGGGGTTTTCCATGGTTAAAAAAAATCACTTCACAATTGATGATCTTTTCCACATCATTTATTGCTAAAAACCTGAAGAAAGAATAGAGTAATTTGAACCAACTATAATTTTTATATTGCAAATGTCAAATACATTTCCTGTATTATACTCATAAAAGGTCATATATGGTCAGAACAGGTTTTTCAATAAATTATAATTTCTTCCTTTCTGCAAGGTGAACAGTTTTATGGGAAACCCCAATTAAAAAACATTTTTTTTCTACTGCCTGAACATGATTTTTATTGAAATTCTATTACTGCATTATATATTTCTTGTGTGTCAAAGGACATAAAAGTTGATTTCCAAAAGTTCCGTAACAGTTCCTGTTTCAATATTGATCCTTTAACTGTCATCTGACTAAATATTGAACTTCTGATTTCATACAAGATTGATTTTGTTTAGAATCATCCACTGCTCCCTAAATTGATTATGCAAGGCAAAACTATACATGTATACCCTTAAGGGGGTAGCTATCCTTAAGATGAACTTGAAGACGCCAAAATAAAATCTATGTAAACAATTCGGTTTAACGGAGTTGAAAACAACAAGGGGAAACAATTTCAAGATTTCAAACAATTCACAATATTACAGCTATTTCTAGCTGAGATTAAAAAGTTTTAGCTTGACGAAATACATTTCTCAAGAAATTAATGGCAAAACAATTCTTTGTCTGTGGCCAGGAAGTCCAGACATTATCAATATAATGACCAATATTCCTGTCTGATTGATTTGATTTTTATTTCCCATGGAGCAATGACGTTTATTGGAGAAATTGATGTCCATTAATGGTTTTCTTTGTGTTTATTGTTGCTATCCTCAAGGTTGTTGCCTTGGCAATTAATTTTCACACAAATTAATTTTTTTATGCAATGACGCAACAGTGGGGTTTGCTAAATGCAATTAATCATGCACAAAAAAATCAATTTATATCTTAAAATAGAAAAAAACAAACTGCAGTGTTAATTTCCCTTTTTCAAGAGCTTCAACCTAGCTATACTTGAATCTTGATTGGGCCACATGCAATGATCAAACTGTTGTGTGCAACATTAAATACATGTACGAGATGATAACGAAGTGCTATTTAAATGTATTCCTTCTGATTTTCATATGGTATAACACATTTATTAAAATGCACCTTTAATTGGTAGCCAAAAGTGATAATATACTACTCTCGATTTCCTCTTTCTCGAGAGGAGTAGTTGGGCCTCCTCAATATGAAGATTGCATGTGTCCTCAACATAAGGGGAAATACTCTTTATCTAGCAATCAAAGAATCCCTGCTCTATTTTTAATTTATTGCTTGACCCTTAAGTAAATAGACAAACAATATTAATTAATACAGGTCAGGGATTGGGTACTGTTTCAATATTTGACCAGGGATTCCTTGCCTTCGCTACCGAAATATTGGTCTTTTTCTTCTCAGTGGAAATTTTGAATGTTATCTCAGTGAAACAAATCCCTCCTGAAAGGTTCAGGTGAGAGGGCAAGATAAGGTGCAGATTTAATAGGGGTACATGGTCCGAAAAACCCTTCATTTATAGATGTGAATTCACCAAATACAACTGAAATTGCAAAATTACACAAAAAAGTTCTGTTGCTTCTGGATTATACTATGTGTTACTTTTCATTGAAATTTGCTTAAATAAACAATGTGGAACACGAACAAGTTTTTTTTTTCTTTTTTATCACTCAAATTACTTCACCAGTCTTTGCATTGCTTTAGATTTTTTTTCATTATACCTGCAGAAGTAGGTCTTGGCTCAAGTAAAGCAAACTTTAGAATTTATTTATCTTCTTTCCTTCTCAATCTACGACTCGGAGTACCTTTGGTAAACACTAAAAAAAAAATACATAGCTCACACGGTCTCGAGACTCAAATTTACCTAGCGGAAGGTGAGGCGGTGCTCCCTAGTGACTCACTTTGATTCTAAAGACTTCCTATCTTTCAGATGTGGGTTTAAATGTCATTCCCTGAAAACCATTTGGTCATCCATGTTGACACTAATGATCGCAAAAAAAAAATTGCTTTTTTTGTAGAAGAAAAAGTTTATTTAAACAGACTACTGATTCTTCATTTCATATATGAAAAAGATTCGAGTTTATTAAATTTATTTGCTCAACATGCTCAGTGTGTGTCATTAGGAAATCATAGAATACTTTAGAGCGATTTGACAAAATGTTTTGCTATGAGTTGTGCAAGATTTGAAGAGCTTTGTTTAAATTCGTTTCATCAGTGTTTTCCTTATCCATCTTGAAGGTGGTGCAACAGGGTCCCCATATGTGTAATAATTCAATTCCCATGTTTTGAATCTTATTCCCAAACTTGGCTTGGTTCGTGTCAATACCCACTGCTAAAAGACTTCAGGAAGCCTCTATTTATTCAAGTTGCAAGAAAACCGCCTATCGCAAACCCCCTCTTTTTATGACTGTGTGATTCGGTGAATTTTAATTTTGTTTATGTATATATTTACGGCCAAAGCCTGGAGATCTTTTATGCTGATGTTGGGAGGAAAACAACCAAAGACGGGCTTTCCACGAAGATTAAGATGCATGATTAATACCCTCCACAAGGGAAAAACCTTGAAAGACCTACCTCCAAGATTTCAGATATAATCTACGTTTTGCAAACAAACATTACATCAGTATATTGAAAAGAATAAATTTGCAATTGAATAAAAGGAAATTTTTTGATACATTTTCCCATTGCAGTGGTCTGTGTGTGGCAGTCATAGACAAATAACCCCCTTCTCTCAAAGACTTTATCTTAGATTCAGCTTCAAAATCAATACATTAATTCACCTGCACTTTTACCTGGTTGCATGTGCACTGTGCATCTGTCACTTTTCTTTTGCCATGACTCACACATTTCGTACTTCCTTCAGATAATTTCTTTGAAGTGGGTTTTTTTTTAATAAATCTAATTCAAGTCATCTAGTGTTTTCTTTTTTCTGTTTGCAAGTTCACAATTTCAACTGCACTTTTTTAAGAGCGCAGTCTTCAAACTTTATTAAACATGTTCTTCTAAGTGCAAAATGCATTGACAATTTCTATACATGCTTAACCTGTATTTGTTCTGTGAGTGTTACAAATTCAAAATAAAAAAAACACATTCCCTGCTGAGTTTTAAGTGAAAAATCATTAACATATGAAAATGTTCAATACATTCTCCCTGTGTAAACAAAAAGAAAAAAAACAACACTGGAGATCCACCATGTTTGGCCGCCCTTTATATACCTGACACCCTGTGAAAGCGTAAAAAAAGCAAACTAAAAACACCCCTTTCCCAACGTGATGAAAAAACCTTTAGGGTTTTTGCATAAAAGGTAATCCTGGTTATGAGAGAGACTTGTACGTTCCGTCGTAATCCCCTCTCATGCTACGCTGGTCCCGATTCTTGGCAGTTTGCCCAAAATAGTAAGGTATATCGTGAATTTGACCTTTTTTTTACGGTCTCTTCCTGGAGAGGTTTTTACTTACTACAGAATATATGTGCACAATGATATACATAATATATATGTGTTTACCGGGTTGTTGAAATGGGATCTGTTAAAAGCGGAGAAATCAACTACTTGGCACCTGTAGGTTGCCTTTTGGTGGTGAAGTTTTTTTTTATCTCTTGTCAAGAGGCCGTAATAAAATACCTGGAAACATTTAGGATGTAGATATAAAATGGTTTTCCTACTCTCCCTTTTTCTCTGAAATTAAAGTATCACTCCGACTATATTTTACATATATTTTATCAAAATTTTCTTGTTTCTTTTCTATTTGTCATCTTTTCTTTAATGAATAGTATTAAGGTAAAAATTTAAAATTACACACTGAATTATCCGGATTTTTTTCAAATTGTGCACTGCCTGAGATATAAATTGTTCTCAAAATTAATGGTACCAAACAAATTAATTCTGAAGTTTATAATAATATTATAGCTGCATTTGAAATGAAATAAATCCATGTTTGTGAGATAATAATTTCATAAGTAAAATTTTTACATGTTTTTAAACTGCTCTTAAACATGAGGGCATAAATGTACAGATGACCTGGTCAGCTAATTAACAGGTTTCCAAGACAGGTGTCACTAGTTAATCTACCTGGCAATTATCAGCAGCAGGTATATCAAGTAGCTATTGTTCTCCTGCCAAAGTTTTCAAGTAGGTGTGAATATACATTAAATCAAACATTTTTGACCCCATATCCCATACTCCCGGACACATAAAGATCTATATCTTAAAATAAAAAAATCCAACATGTTCACTACAACATTTTTCATGCAAAGATTAATATCTTGTAATGTGAAGCAATAAAACTATTTGAGGGATTATCATCAAGAAAGGTTTAACAAATATTGGGCCTTGGGATATAATAATAATCTGTAGCTTGTCTTTTTTATTGGATTATCAAAGTGATCCGCCCACATGAAAGAGAAAGGGTCATCCCTTTCTTTTTATCTCTTTCTAATCAATGCTTACATCATTACGAATAAGCTGACTTCAAAAGAGATAAATTCTTTTTCGTATTTACACTTCTTCCTGTTCTTATATAAACTATAGGACCTATCATAACACCAAGCGTAGAATTAAAATCAAATTATGTCACGTCTGTCAATGAAACCGCGGCCTCATCAAAGGCTAATTAAATTAGCTTCAACACCTTGTGTCAACATACGCAACGCGGACCGTTAACAAGGTCGAGTCGTCTGGTCCGTAATTTTACGGTACAAACATAAATCCACTGTCTCATATAAATTGACCTATCTAGTTTGTATAAACCTCCTGTTTAACCATTTGCTAAATGCTTGAAAAATCTTAACATGTCGAAATGAGTCAGACGGCAAGTGCAAACACATGCATGTACGCATTGTGTTTACAATCAGGTAAAAAACGTCGACGAAAACTTTATAAAGTTTGCCAATATTTAGCTATACACGGAAATGACTTTTTATATACATTTCTTTACAGCACCATGTTAAAAAACTGCAAAATGACAGGGTTTTGTTGTAGTATTCGTAAGTTTTCCCTGGGTGTGACGTCACTACTGTTTACTCACCTGTGATTAGGCCGTGTCGCTTGTCGGTTTACCTGCATATATACCCTTATTTCTAATAATCAAGAATAGTGAAATAAAGTAAAACATACCTAATAAAGTCAAATAGTCCTCTTCGAACAAGTAAAAAGTTTAAAATATTCACACAGGTATAAAATCCAAACACAGGTAAAAATCCACGGGGAAAAACACAAGCGGCACTATCACGTCGCCATATTCTTGTCAATAGTAGCGGAGTGATTCACTGCCATTGACACGATAGAAAGAAGTGCCCAATTAACAATAGGTGAAACGGCTTGTCAATCCGCCAGGTATAAAAAATATAGTTCCAAAATGAAGAAAGCCGTATGCGTGGAAAATGATCCATATCAATGACATCTTTAGTTTAAATGTTCTGTTAATTGCATGTTGTTTTATTTTATTCATTATATTTATGGACATTAATGACAATAAAAAAAATAATTTTTTTTTATCAAATGATATATGAAAAATTAAACAATTTATAGAAAAAATAGCAAATTACATGTAGAAACTAAACTTCACATGAAATTAATTCATGTTTAAAATCATGCAATCAAATTTTACGATTGATAAATGAAATAACATAATTACATGTATATTAATTAAGATTACAAAATGTTGGGACAAAAAAAAGAGAAAAAAATTTGAGACTATTTAGAGACACTTTGAGAGGTGCAATGAGTTGTATTTATATGAAAAAATCGGGATCTGAAGAGTTTTTAGAGGATGTTTCCATCCATAGATGTCACAAAACACCATAATCGTTTTTATATGACGTACATGTGTTTTCAAGTTATAAACTGTCAGATCTGATAAGGAACGTACAACTGAATCCTATCGTCATCAAAATAACTACATGCAAATCAAGGGACCTATATACAACTGTACGACCCTGCTTTTTTTTTTTTTAAAATAATGTACATGTCATTTTTTGAACCGTTTTTTTGTACAAATATACATCTACGAGTACATTTAAGACAAATTAAATATTGAGTAATTTATTCAATTACAGTTCTATCAAACATTATCTTAAAAATATAAAAATTACTACAGGCATATCTTCCTGGGTGACATTTCCAATTAACGCTACGCGAGAAACTCATGACACATAAATTACGGCAGCCACTCTACGGGAGGTAACTCTACCATTGACTAATAGAATTCACGTAATTAGTATTGATTAGACTCATTGCAACAGAATCAAATGATAAAAGAGAAAAAAAGAAGATAAATCAAATACAATATTAATTCATTCTCTCTTTATTTTCTCCTTAAGGCGATTTAATAATGCACAACATATCTACAATTATAGTGTAATTTACATGTACTGTAACACATAACGTTAGTGAAAATAGTTATATACAAAATAAAGAAGTAATTAAAACATGTAAAAATGTCTGTGCATAATGGGGCAGATCCTACTGAAATAGGCTAATACACAGCAGTGTCTCTCACAAACGGATAATACACAGCAGTGTCTCTTACAAAGAGGCCTTAGACTATACTGTATAGTTCAAGCATATTTATGCTATACAAAGAGCGACAACTCTTATTTCATGTATTTTCCTTTGTACATTAAATCATGATGCGATACAAGAGAGGCTCGTGAATACCATGAATACCAAGGCATTCAAAATACGAAAGTGTCTTTTTTTATAGTTACCATATTCATATCGATGCTTTTTTTCTTCGTTTTAAAAAATAATATATATCGAATAAACATAATCTTCACTGGTCATGGTCATACCCAACAATAACAAAAGTATTATATTTTGGAAAAGGCGGGATTTTTACCTCCAAAATATAAATATGTGGAGAAAATATGAGAAATATCAAAACGCATTGAGGGTAGGTAATTGTTGATAGACCGTGTGCCTTTGCAATTGATATTAAAAATTTATTGTCGGTACTATTACTGTATGTATGGTATATGATTTTTTCTTGTTGTACATGTACCCGGTACTGTACAACAGCCCGGCTAGCTCAGTCGGTAGAGCACGAGACTCTTAATCTCGGGGTCGTGGGTTCGAGCCCCACGTTGGGCGATTTCTTTTTCTATTTATTGAATCACCCCCCCCCCCCCAACACACATATAAATGCATACATATATGTATTTGGATACAAACTTTTCTGATTAAAAAAATATATGTAAATCAACATGCATTTATTAAGAAATGAAATATTCATATTCATATACAAGTTCATTCATATAAAAATATTTATACATGTACATACTGCCAACATTTTCATAAGACTAACGAAAGTAAATTCAACGTTTAATATATGTTAGATTAAATAAAATCTTAATTTATCAGCTGACATAAGTTTCGAAATAATTATTATGAAAAAAAAATGAAAATTAAAAAATAAGGTTCTCTGGTCAAGTTTGATTTAATTTAGCAACAACAATATCAAAGCTGCATAATTTAGGAATATCGATCATTCTGGAGCGCTCTCTAATGTTCATATGGGATGCTTACCGAGGCTGTCAATTTACAAAAATCTTACATATAAAATGCTATTCAAGGACCCCAGTGTTTTGCGTTGTATGAATGGAACAAAATATTCATTTGTTCAAAATTTCTATCTGCTATAACAAATTCCAACTCAATATTTGTTTTTCAAATTTTTAGGCAAAGCGTTTAAAAAAATTTATCAATCAAAAAAAAAGCCAAAGAAAAAAAAATGAAAACCATACCCAGTCGATAAAAAAACCAAGCACTTCTATCTGAATTTCAGTCGAACGATTTTTTATGTTTTAATCGTAACGTTAACTTCTTTTGCCTTCCCGACAAAAAGGAAAACAACTTCATATTCATGGATAATTAAGGAGGCGTCCATGGTAACCCCGTTTTTTTGTTTTTGTTTTTTTTTTCACATACTATGATACAATCATGCATATAAACATAAGACAATTGGAATTTAAAGACTACATTGAATTCATAAAATATTCAATGAATTCAACTTGAAATATACCCCCAAAAATCTGACTAGCCGTTTTAGCCAGATAAATAATTATATTGATGAGAATCGACTCCAGTTTGCATAATCAACATCTAACATCCGGGGTTTGCGCTTGTGAAAACGATGATAGCCTAGCCGCGTACACTTACTTGACCTCCACGCCTTCATCGCTCCCCTGTGGAATGTATGCTACAGACGACACCATTCTATCTGTTCTAGGCCGCGAACTCATGATGACCCAGTTGTAACATCCCTTCCCAAGACCTCTCACTCTCTTTCCACAAAAACTGCATCTTTCGCTTCTAAAAAAAAATTGTAACATTCAGCCATGTTGCTTTGACTCTTTTCATGCGTCACCGTGTGATATATTCCTTCTTTTCTTATCCTTCTTCTCAATAACCACATATGTCCATACCGTATTACAATTCAGTTTAGATCAATTCTTGGATTTTTTTTTTTACCGCGCTTTGGGAAAATAAACCACATGTTCATGCACTTGACCGTATACTACCAATTTTTTCCTATTTTTAAATTAGAAAAGAGAGAGGGGGTAGTGCACGGTCCAGTCCACAAGCAATTCTAAAAATATCATCAGGAACAACTATACTTGTACATCAGGAACAACTATACTTGTACCCCATTTTCTCCTTATCCATTGCATGATACCTTTTCCCGAGAATCCTCCATTGCCGACTTTCACCCATTATTCAAATCTTGTTGAGATTCAGCTTGCCCAGCTTGCAAAAGAATGTTTCAAGTCCAGAATTTAACCTCAATGCAAGGCAAGGAGGTGACTGGTGTATAAGAATTTCGGTGGGGTTGCCTTCGATTTTCTAGAAATTCGGCCCAAACTTCGTTCATTCGCAATCAAAATGAAACTCAGGACACCAAGAGATGTTGTCCACTTCCAATTTCCTGCACGAACATCCATCTACTAGTTAACAATCATCAAACATAAATCTGTCTCTGTACATGAGTAAAACTCTCATTAATCCAGCTGGTGTAACAATTACAGATTTTGCGGCCATTTTTCGCTTAAAACCCTTGAGATGCTTGATGATAACACTGCGCAGAATGTAGCACGCGGTCGTGAAACTATCTGATGAGCTTTAAAGCTGGTCAAGACCTTCGGGTGGCATGAATTACATAACCGTTAAACGGCCAAAGTTATACTAGCCATGCCGAATCTGTGTGTGAAGATCACACTTTTGTGATGGGATCCGACGATGAAGAGACAGATAAACGACACTTTGCCAAAATTTTCATGTGGTACATGTACCCGGTACTTTTACCGATAAAACTTGATAATAGATTCAGATCTGTGGTTCTTCGGAAAAATTCAGGTAAACAGAGCTATATGTTTATTTGCAGCTAACCCATTTAATTACATTCTATTCACAATAGAAACACCCATAGATAAAATTACGTCAAGAGTTATTGTTTGCACTATATATAAATAAGCATATAACTATTTCTAACTCAATGTGCACTCATAGTATCTGGTGCCTTTTCCTTAATTTCGATTGTGCACTCTACATTGAAGTCAAAGTAGGGAGTTTGTGCGCGAACGGAATGATGGGAAGGGTATCAGACTATGATATGTACCGCAACGATCGTCTAATAAAAGTATATCACTTTGAATATGTAAAGCGTGACAGGGTGTCCCCATTCCATGTACTCGCCATTCAACTCAGCCAATTATTTTTTCTGCACAGCATATAGTCCGAAATATCTGACATTTTTCTGACTTTAAAAAAGCCAGGAAGACGTCAGATATTTCGGACTAAACAGCCCGATGGGTTACATATGTATGTACATGGAGGACTAACAATATCTAAAAATAAAAACTCATTAAATGATCAAATTTGTATCAATGATACCCATCTCAAAATATTATATAGCTCATATCTATATAAAATACATGTTTGTTTAATGTAATTTTTTTCGGAATTGAGATATAAATTAGTCAGAAATATGCCATAAAAGGGTAGTTCTATGTAAAGATGGAGTATTTAAAGACCTGGAGGTACATGTATACAGCAGTGGCGGATTTAGAAGGGGATGGGCCTCTCAAAATATCTTAAATCACCTTAAAAAAACCCTGGGAAGCCCCCCCCCCCCCCCCCCCCCGCACACACACTTTCAACAAATCCAAATCCACTGTATACTTTGGGATGGGGATAGAGGAAATGTCCCACGCCATAAAAAAGAAACAGGTAAACCTAAGTCGGGACAGAATGTGAAGCTTCACCATACTGTAAATTGCTCCTGCCCGTATCTGCGCCCATAGTGTTTAATTTATGAGAGAGAGAGAGAGAGAGAGAGAGAGAGAGAGAGAGAGCAACATAATTTTCCATTCACTTTATTGGATACGTACATAAGTATCAAAATTCATATACATTGTGTCATCCAGAGGTTCACATAAAAGCAAACATGTTTAAATATTCAACACTGTTTAAAAATATATCCATTTTCCTCATTCAATTGGAAAAATATAAAACTATATGTATATTTCTAAAATTTGAACAAACATGTACATACGAAAGGATATCCATAATTTAAAGAGCATACTACATGAACATATTTAAAAAAAATAAAAAAATAAATCACTACCTATATATCTATACATGTACATTGGTCTCTAATGAAAAATAATGGAACACATGGTCTTATCTGCAAACAACTAAAAGTATTCATATATCGCAAACGGCGTTGTAAAAGTCAGTAAAAAATATAAGATTGTGCCACAACAGTTTGCTTCAAGAAACGTACATGTACAAAAAGTTGGATGTCATCTTGCACGCAGAATTTACTTTGCAAAATTGGTCTTCCACATAACAAGAATTTTCAACGTCATTTCTTATGTACAGATTCTTGAATATACATTAAAATTGTAAAGTTAGACAGAGTGAACGATAAAACTGATTTGTAGATGGATTTCGGGTATCTCAGGCTCGCGTAAAGTCTCGTTACCGTGAGATTTTATAGTTTTGTAGAATAGTCGCCATTAGTGATCGTGTAGCCGTTTTGAACTTTCTTTTCAGACAAGTTGATGTCGGAGACATCGAGGGCTGGGTTGTGTACTCCATCATGTCGTAACTTCTCTTCTTGATGTTTTATAAAAGTAGCTATGAACTCCTCCTGAAAAATGAAGTCATACATACATATTTGGTTTATTTACCTCTCTCTCTCTCTCTCTCTCTCTCTCTCTCTCTCTCTCTCTCTCTCTCCATTACTTACATCGCCGTGCCTGACACCACATCGCGCTTTACAACGAAAAGACTCCGGTAAAAACGGCATGAATACATCAAAGAAGGGACAGATAACTCGAGGGTCCAACTCGCGCATTTTTTTATGGCCTCCTAAAATAACAATCACAACAAAATATTACAAAACAGGTTTAACTATTTCAAGATTCTTTCATAAATTTTATACATGTATATATATGTTTTCGTTGCAGTCTAAAAGACCGAATGCACATTTCATATATATATATTAATAAATTACTAAAACCATCACAATTCTTGAGCTCATTACGTGTGATGGAATGAAGCAAACATTTAGAACTGCTCTCATTTGTTTCTTTTAATTAACAATTAACACGATCAGATGATATTTAAACTATCGGCTCATACAAATTTCAAAACCCTGGCACGCACCTGTTATGAGACTTACAATGGTACCAACGAAAAGCACAGTTATGACAGCTAGAGCGGTATACCAAATGTAGGACATCCGGTACAGAAGAAAATAGTCCCTAAAGATAGAAAAATATAATGCGTGGGTAAGATTTGTAAAATGTAAAATATCCAGTGGCTGGCGTAGAAACAATAGACTAGTGATGAAAAAGTTCTTTAAACATATGCTACTTAATTCATTATATACTTTTTTTAATGGACAGAGAGATTGTATTACGTATACATTCAATGGCAAAAAAAAAGCGATTACAGAAGACTGCAAAAATATAAACGAACGTTTAACTTAAATTATATAGCTACATTGTTAATGTATTCAATTTTTTAGAGATATCGAAAAAAATACTAGCAATGGACTATACTATGATATAGATCTTTTTTATTTATGACGCTTGATTGCAAATACATGTAACCTATACATATCTTAAGAACATTCGTACGTTCTTTACCCTAAACTTAATATATCAGTCAGACTTGGCCAATTCTTTAGGTTCAAAATTGAAACTGATATTTTTTATCATGAGAAAAACGTATTCAAAACATTTCTATGACATATGAGATCAGCATACTTTGGCGGTGCCGCCGTCGCAGGGGTGGTGCTGGCGAGAACAGCGGCTGTAGTAGGGGCGGCGGTGGTGGCCAGTTGCTTCAGGGCGTTGATGGCCGTCATGTTACACCCAGCAGTGGTCAGCGGAGACTTGGGGGTGATAACCACGCTGTTGATTGACGTGCCCAGTCCGATCCAGGCGACGAAGGCCAGCGCAGTGATGAGACCAATGTTTCCTCCCTTTCATAATATACACGTATATACATATTATATATCTGTATACTATAAGTATATATATGACACCCCACCCACCCCCCCCCCCCCTAAAAAAAGGATAAAAATTGCCATTATATCCCCTCTCAGACCCCCTTTCTTTGGATGGTTGTACTTTTTTGAGAAAATACACAAATAATTTGCAAAAATGTTAAATGAGACACTGTTTTGTAAGACGCATGTTTATTTTTGTTTAATGTTTAACTGTTTTATAGTGAAGAACATAATTATTATAATGAGAAAAATACTGGCAAATTGTGAACCAAAGGTACTTTTGACAAAATATTAAACAAATACATGTAATACACTTTTAATAAAAATTGTCATTATTCGATGGTGCTCTTTCTACGTTTTAACTTCACATGCATTAAATTCTTTTCACATGCCCTTTGTAATAAAGAAAAAAAATGATATTCATAAAAAAACCTCAGTACCCATTTGTTTCCCCAGGGGCACAGCATGCCAAAAGTAAATAGCCCCAACAGCGGTCCTCCAAGAATGCCAAACAAAACGTAAGCGAGCTGTGAAAATAAATCAAAATAAATATAAAGAAGTGAAATAAAAACTTTTTAAATTCTTTTTACACTTGATCAAGAACAAAACAAAAGGATGACACTGCGAGCCCTTTATCAGGACAGAGACAACAGAGATAGAAGATACCTGTAAAATTGCGCCCAGCTCAGAGACAAAATATGCCATCGCCAAACAAATTAATCCGCAGCCAACCACTGTAAAAAGAAATACATGTTAATTAAGGAGACGGAGCGGTCAACACATAGTCCATTAGATCTTCCTTGAATTTTTAGATAAGATTTATTAATCTTTATAAACCATATATCATTCAGCAAAGAAAAAATTCATAATTTTTTAACTTTATAATTTAACTATTTTCGTATTATCTTTAAAAATATCTCTTCTTTTAAAGGAGATCAATACAATCTAAAAAAGGGCCACGACCATCCAGCACCCTTAAACAAAAGTACATGTACATGTTAGGTAAATTATTGAGTAAAAACAAGCAATAAAACAAAAAGAAAGTTCATAAGCAAATGCAGAGAATATAAGAAAAAATCTGGTACATGTTTACTTTAGGTTATATTCCAATATATATTTAGGTCTTTATGCATATGCATTTGATTCTGACTGGTAATTTTTATATTAATGAAATCTTAATGAATTTATTAGTAGTCAAAGCTCAGAAAACCAGACTGAAATTTGAAATCATTTTTATTACGCGTAAATCAAGATTAATTTATAAATTGCCTTTTTGGCATTTGAAATGTTTCCCTTTAAGATAAAGGCTGAAACCCTCTGAACTTGCCTGTTACTTTGGAGAAGAGTGTTGCAGCATAACCCGAGATTTTCTTGCAGCAGTAAGGTTTGACGAAGTCTTCTAACAAAACAGCCGCCACAGCATTCAAACCAGAAGAAATAGTACTGTGTCAAACAAAAACGAAAAAAAAATTAACATTTAAAAAAAAGAAAGAGAACATTTAAAAATACCTTAAAAAGTTGTGCATGCAATGTATTATATTAAGATGGCTGAATGGTCGTTGCCATTTTTTTAATTTTATTAATCTCCTTTAAAAGGAGAGCTCTTTTAAAAACAAATATGAAATCTAAACATTTTGAAAGTTTTCTTTGGTATTATTTTGATAATTGAAAAGAACACACTACATGTCGCATTTTAAACCATCAAATGCTCCTTTGTTTAATATCGTTTTTAAAACATTCGAAACATACATTAGACTCTTTACTATTTCACAAAAGTACTTAATTCCACAATTTTACAGTTTAAATAATTTGTATCAAATCGCAAAAAATACAATATCACGGACGCCAAACTCATAACAATGTCATAAACATTGTAGTTCAAAACTGTCAAATATTTGTCATGTTGTAGATTTTGAATTTACTGGGTGGGTGTAAATACAAAACCTACAACACGACAACAATTTTGTATTTACACACACTTAATAAATTTAAAATTTACCACATGACATATCAATAAAAGGAAGGTTTTTAAATTCACGAGGGGAATTTCTTGCGAATTTTTGCGGATGATTAAGTCCTCGCGTTAAACAATAAGGAATCCGTAGTACGTTGTATTTAGACATATTTGCATTTTTAAATGCCGTGTGGGCGTGTCTTACCTTAGACTGCCGCTGAATACACAGGAGAGAACCAGCCCAGGCAGTCCATTTAGGTGCCCCAGCAGGTCCATCGTAAAAAGGGGGATCAACTACATGTGTAAAAGATAAATATCCATGTAAAATAAATGCATTTAAATAAAAACTTAATGTACTAATCTAGTATTAAGCATCAGAGGTACATGGATGGTAATAAAATAATTTTTTTATATCCATTATAAATATACATTTTATATAATTATATGAACTTTTTTCTTAAGGGGATGAGTGATTGCGTTTAACTCAATTTTAGATGTTATTAAATATTTCGTTTAGTTTAAGGTTGTTTTCACGAAGATGGTTTTCAAACTTATTAAATATTCGGTAAAATCCCAAACATACTTGATCAGTTTTGCTGATAATCTTCAAACTGACAGGATCACACGTGGAATAGAACGCATACATAACAACACCAACAGTGCACACAAGGGAAAGAATGATCAACATGCCAGGGAAATTCAGCCAGATTGCCCTAATACAGAATCAATGAAAATTCAAAAGCCATTAAAATTATATGATTTGAGAGAGAGAGAGAGAGAGAGAGAGAGAGAGAGAGAGAGAGAGAGAGAGAGAGAGAGAGAAGGGGTGAAGGGAGATATGAATGAATAATCTGTATAACAATTATCCAAGACAAGGAAAAAAGAGAGAGTGTACATGTATCTGGGTAGAAAGATGTGTCAGAGAGAGAGAGAGAGAGAGAGAGAGAGAGAGAGAGAGAGAGAGAGAGAGAGAGAGAGAGAGAGAGAGAGAGAGAGAGAGAGAGATGACTTACGTTCTGGCGTGTTTTATGGACGGTACGGAGATGGCCCGTTGTACCTGAGCCTGGTTGATGCCGTAGATTGCCATCCAGAAGAACCCTCCGCCGATGACCACATTCCAGGTTGTGTGACGAACCGACGGGTCTGGGTCAAATCTACAGTACAAAACATGTTCTCTCTAATCTATTGACCAGTTGTATGCACTCTTTCTTAAGGCGGCTGGATGGTCAAGAAGGTTTGTTTAGCTATAAAATATTATTAATATTTAATAAAGAAAAGATCCATTTATAATAACTTTCAAATCTGAGCATTTTCCTATATTTTTATATAGATTTTCTTCTAAAGGAAATCAATACAGTCTAAAAATGGCCACGAACATAGAGTTCTCTTAACAGTTTCGCGGGTTTTTCAGATTTAATTTTAACAGTTTCGCGGGTTTTTTAGTTTTAATTAGCTAAGCTTTGATTTAAGGTCGGAAAAATAAAGGGCGAATTACATGTACATGTAGATTACAAAATTTTTTTTAAAGAAAGCGGATTTTTCATTAAAAGAATGAGTTTATGAGGGAGACTGGGCGAATCATAAACTGCCCTTCAGATTTGCCTAACTTTTTTGATCTAATAGTTTGGACTATTAACTAGTACTAGTATTTAGTAAAAGAAAAAATTCAAGCATTTTGGCTTATTATACATTTGAACAGTTTCCCGTTGTCTTTACACAGAGTTCCTCGTAATTATAGCTAGCCTGAAATTGATCACTAGCATCCAGCTCTTTTTAGTGGGTGGACTAACATGTCCGACTATCTACAGCATGACAAAATTTTTATCAGTTCCGAGAATTTAAGAAATATGCTAAACGAATATATATAATACATTTACAGATTACACCAGGATAAAGAATTCAAATTATCACACCACGTCATGATACCTGTCACAATTGACAAACTCGTGTTGATAAATGAATTCTTTCCAAGAATTGTACATTTTAATAGACTGATAAATTAATAGATTTACATGTCTATGTATTGATTAATATATCACATTAAAATGCAAAATGGTTTAGCTATTAAAATTGAAAGTGGGAGGGGGGGGTTAGACCTTTTCAACGATCTTGACACTCCCCCTCTCCCCCCCCCCCCCCCGGGTTCCTACGCATAAACAGAAATACTATAGAAACACTGAATTTGTACTAACTAAAAAATGGGCTAAATGTACTGACTCAAAGAAAAGGATTCTCTGATTCTTGTTAGCAATGTCCCACGCCACATCGAGGCCGCCGAGTTTCAGACTTCCGGAAATCAGCAACGCAAGCATTCCCGCGAACATGACCAGCATCTGAAACGAATCTGTCCAAACGACAGCTTTCATCCCTCCCTATAAAAATACAGTCAATTTTAAAGTTGCATTGTTTACTAAGATTTTACATATATATGTTTGAAACAATTCTTTTCGATATACGAATTCTGATATTTTGAACGCAGTAGCAAAACTCACCAGAGTAGTATAGAAAATACAGACGAGACCGACGGCAACTACGGAACCCCATAACGACAACCCCGTCACTGAAAATGGACAACACTACTTGTAATTCCATTGTTATTGTGTACTATCCTAAACGATGAAAGTATATAAACTTGGGTTCTTGACTATCTTATTTTTACTTACCAGCATTGAGAGCCAGGGAGGGCCCATACAAAACAACAGCCATATACAGTATCTGAAGTATAAATGAATTTCTCAGCTTTTTTCTTGTTTACGAAATGGCTATGAAGGATCAAATTGCTAAAGAATGATCATAAATTATGTTGACTGCTTTCACTGAAATTATCACATTATGAGGAACGTATACCTAGCCATCTGCATTTCATCTAGGCGTTAACATTTTTGGAGAAGGTGAAATGCTTTAGTTTAATCTTTAAAAGCTGCATGTTATGCAATGAAGACTTCATATTTCCCCCATACCTGATACGGTAAAATTAAACAATTACCAACAGGTATATTTTTAAAATACTTTTAAGACGTCGTAAATGAAATTGTTCCCGCAAATGTGGACCAGGTTTTATATGTCAGTACTTACCATCCATGTTAGGTAGATGATGGATCCAAGCACACGGCACGTGTGACCGAAACGAAGTTCTATATACTGTCAAAAAAAAAATCAGCATGTTTCAATACTCGTTTTTTTTGTGTAAATTGTATATTACAAAAATCCAAATTAAGAATTTGTCAACATTTTTTATTACAAGAGTCCCCCCCCCCCCACCTCCCATCCCCGAGAACAAAAAATACGAATATGGGAACTTAAAGTTAATTAGTTACTAAAATAATAAAGTTACTAAAATAATAAATAATATTTTTATAGCTAATCTGTCATTCAATCATACAGATCGAGTATTTGAAGACAAGACGCCAACATATAGGTAGGACACCCTTTACTTCCTTGTATGAGGTTAGAATAACAATGCGTGACGTAAACTGATGCATAATTTTGAATGCTAAGGAAAATGTATCAGATTACTTTCTTCGTTAGATCATAAGATGTCAAAAAAAAAAAATATGTCAAATTAAGAATAGAAAGAATGTGCAAGATTGTGACAATAAAAATCAGCACGTGTGTCTTATACTAGATAGATCCAGTTAAAACAGAATAAAATCAGTTTCATTCACATCCAAGACACAAGGTGTCGGTTCAAATCGTTAGCGACTTCGTAATAAAAGTATAAAAAATCATTTAAATCAAATTTTAAAGCTTAAATAACTTCAATTTTTTATTGAATGATAGTCCAAAATATCGTATACAATGTTTAAGGTAGATTTGACGCATGGGTACAGTATAATTAGTTTGTCCATTTAGTTTCCTTAATCGAAGTTGGCGATCATGAGTTCTTATTTTATACATTTATGATTCTTTCAAATATCAATATAAGAATGTAAACTATGATTAAATTAGAAAATGTTTTTATATCAAATTTCCAAAGGGGGGGGGGGGGCTGGCTCCCCAGGTGAGGAATAGTAGAAGGCCTCTGCGGAGGTTTTTCCTCGAAAAAAAAATTCTGCATGTTTTAAAATATTTACAAATTTAAAAAACTGGCGATAAAGTTTCTACATGCCAATTGTCATCGTTTGTCATTTATATGCATCAACATTTATGAACTACGTACAGTATTTGCGATTTAACGTGTAAAAACGATACTTGATTGTTTTTACAGTAGTT